>NW_022436961.1:21628594-21646681 GCF_009761245.1 Sapajus apella | reverse complement strand
TTTTAGTAGAGACGGGGTTTCACCATGTTGACCAGGATGGTCTCGATCTCTTGACCTCGTGATCCACCCGCCTCGGCCTCCCAAAGTACTGGGATTACAGGCTTGAGCCACTGCGCCCGGCCACAATTTTTTTTTTAAATATATAATTTAAGTTCTGAGATACATGTGCAGAATGTGCAGGTTTGTTACGTAGGTATACACATGCCCTGGTGGTTTGCTGTACCCATCAACCCGTCATCTACATTAGGTATTTTTCCTAATGCTATCCCTCCTCTAGCCACTACCCCCATAATAGGCCCCAGTATGTGATGTTCCGCTCCCTGTGTCTATGTGTTCTCATTGTTCAACTCCTACTTGTGAGTGAGAACATGTGGTGTTTGGTTTTCTGTTCTTATGTTAGTTTGCTGAGAATGATGGTTTCCAGCTTCATCCATATCCCTACAAAGGACATGAAGTCACCCTTTTTTTATGACTGCATAGTATTCCATGAATTTTAAAACATGAGAAGTTGAATAGAGACTGTCTGAAAAAGAATGCCTACAGAACCCAAGCTACCTTTACCTGGAGCCACAACCATGCAGGCTGCTGTTTATTAGAACACAGTGACAGTCACGTGGTGAGCTCGGCCCTGACTCGCAGTCAGTTTTGAGCTCCCATGGCAAAATGGCAGGCTCCATTCCAACAAGCACTCACATTCTGGGGCAAACACCTGCTTTTTATTCTATGTCATTTTTCCATTGCTGTAGACTTGTAAAACGATGATTAAGAGAATTTCAGAAACCAAAGTTATTTTCCCTGCTCTTATTTGCATATTTCTGTTTGTTAAAAGTTTCTAAGGTAAAAAAGTCCTCAAAGTTTGGGGACTGTCTTCCATACCTCAAGTCAATAATTTTTAAACATGTGATAGTGTCATTAAAGTTCTTGTGAATAATGTTTTAAGTAGTGTAATTGGAAATAGAGCTCTGGAGGAGCTTGGCATGGGGGTTGGGTGAGCATTTTTGAGTTGGGTAATTAGGCAGCTACAACCATGTAGAACAGAAGTGATGATTAGACTAATTAGGAAAGCCATTTCATAAGTGCTATGGGAGACCCACGGGCAATGGCCTAGAAATGCCGCCTTCCCTGATTTATTTGATTGATGAAAAGCAGGTTTTCCACTTGTGGGCTTATTTATTTTTTAGAGATTTGTTTGCCTCATTTTTATCTGTTTCAGTTTTTTTTTCCAAGATTACAGAGAAGCAGGCGTGTCTTAATCACAGTTTTCGGATAGGGCTTTTGTGCTTTTGCTTTCATTCCCTTCACTACACGATTCCAGTGCAGATTTTTCAGGGCACTTTTAGTCAAATCTTTGTACAGGACTCACATATTTTATTTAGTCAGAATTCAATTCAAGCAGCTTTTCTAGTAAAAGGCCTCTTGTACCACCATGCCTGGCTAATTTTGTATTTTTAGTAGAGACAGGGTTTCTCTATGTTGGTCAGCCTGGTCTTGAACTCCTGACCTCAGGTAATCCGCCTGCCTCAGCCTCCCAAAGTGTTAGGATTACAGGTGTGAGCCACTGTACCCAGCCTCTTTTTGGTCACCTTTATACATCTAATTTATTCATGTATATATATTTTTTATAACATTCATTGGTGCTTACTGTGTGCCAAGCACTATTAAATGCAAGGGATTTGAAGATATCTAGCAGTTAAAGGCTTTATTTTGTTCAATTTTATTGCCCCAGTTGCCAACATGGTGTTTGGCTTGTGGTAGGTACTATGTAAATATTTGTTGAAAGAATGAGCATGTTAAAGGCTAGGCCTTGTTTTGTACACTCTGATTTAACTTATACAGTTGCAACGCATTTTGCAAAATGGCTTTATTCTTTTTCTTTCTTTTTCTTTTTCTTTTTTTTTTTTTTTGAGACAAGGTCTTGCTCTGTTGCACAGGCTGGAGTGCAGTGGTGCAATCACGGCTCACTGCCGCCTCAACCTCTTTGGCTCAGGTGATCCTCTCACCTCAGCCTCCCATATAGCTAGGACTACAGGCACATGCCACCACACCTGGCTAATTTTTAAAAATTTTTTGTAGAGATAGGGTTTCGCTCTGTTGCCCAGGCTGGTCTTGAACTCCTGGCTTCAAGGGATCCTCTGCCTTGGACTTTCAAAGTGCTGGGATTACAGGCAGATTGTTTTTTTAAAGAAAACAAGTTTCTATAAAATAAATCTATTTCCTGGTAGTTTTAAAATTTAAGCTAAACCTGGTAGTTTTAAAATTTCTTCTATAACAATAAATAAAACCAGGAGTGTTATTGATCTTTTAAAAATAAAAGTGTGGAGTGAAAACGTTTTGCCAAATTATAATCTAGCATTAGGTATAGTTTGCAGATCACTGTTATGCATAGTATGTTGTTTGACTCCCTGTGATAGCTCCCTTAACCCATTTATGCCAGAAGTTGCAAATTTTTTTTGCAAAATAATCAGACCTTGACAATGACCTTGAGCAGTAGGATATGAATAACACCCACAAGCTTAGCGCTCCAATAGTGGAATACTAGGCATAAATGGCTTATAGTAGGCCCAGAGTGTATGAGATCCTGAAATGTGAGTTGATTTTCCTCAAGTCCCCATGGATTAGCCATGGGGACAAGTTCCTCATCTGCTCATTCCTGGATCCTTGTTCTGCCTCATCTTGGTCTTCTTTTAATGGAGTACTCTCTTTTGTACCCACTTGGCAAATGGCTAAAATTAGCCCATTGGGTTTAAAGAGTCCTTTAGGGGCATTCAGTGATAGGTGAACTGTCTAACTCTTCAAAAACAGCAATAGTGATATATCTGCTAACCAGATAAAGAAAAATAGCACCAGCACTATTAAAAAATGCTTGTGAGATTTTTTTTTCAAATATTGAACTTTTTTTTTTTTTTTTTTTTTTTTTGCTGATTTGTCTATTTTATCTCAAGAAAGAGCTGATGGACTTCATAAGAATGCGTAGTGAAGCAGAAAAAGCCAGAGAGAACTTCTTGAATTCTCTGATCCTTGAGTGTATTTTTCTGATACAAAAATGGCCTTGCAAACGTGTCTCGGGAATTAAATCAAAAACACAGTGCAGCTCATATGAAGTACCCAGTACTTGATAGCAAAGACAAAATAAAAACCCAAACAAATACAAGTAAAAAACTTAACAGCAAGGGGTGAAAACAATTTATGTGCCTTTGAAAATTTTATAACTGAAATTCTAATTACAGTAATTTATATCTATTCATTAATGCAATTGCTCCAAAGACCTCTACTATTAACCCAATTTCAGTTATTCTCTGTATGTGAAAGCATCAAAATTATTTTCTTTTTAAGATAAAACTCCTAAATTCATTTTGATCCTGAATAATTAATCTAAATTAATGAGGTTTTGTTATATCCTTATCCAATGTGTATTTAAGGATCTATTGCTGTGCTACCCTACATTTTGTGTCCTAGGAATGTTAGATACAACTGTAATCCTGCTCTTTAGATAGAACTTTGAGTAATAAAGTGAGATAGAATACTGACAGCAAACTTTGATAATAAAGTGTAATTATAATATAGTACTACTAATTTAGAGTTAGAAAGTGTCCATTAAAAAAAGTATTCATCAATATCCAAACTAAACAGGAAATATTTAATTGGCTTCTAGGAAAATGAAATACATCATTCTAATTTTTTAATATTTAGAAAGAAAAGTTCTCATTACAACTTAAAAATGATTTTTTTTCCTGATAATTGCCATTGACTTCATTGAAATGTCTCCTTTTAGTAGTCAAATCCCAGAAGAAAATGCTATTTTTAGGAGTATATTTAACTGAAAAAGCTCATATTTCTATTCAAGTTTAGGAAATTATTCTTGACAAAATTATTCTGGCCTCCCAAATGGTAGGATTACAGGCATGAGCCCCTGTGCCTGGCCATTCAGTGATTTTTGATGCCACTCTTGTAATTGCTTTGGGACACCAAGAACTGTATCCATGCAAGATGGAGAACTTAATAAATGTTGTATGTTTTGACTGCTCCATGACTAGATACAACATTGTGAAATTAATCCAATTCATAAATCTATAATGGCTTCTAAGTGTTCAAGTGGAAGGAACAGTTGCATGTTTTTCACTTGAAATCAAAGAAATGATTAAGCTTAATGAGGAGGACGTGTTTAAGCCAGGTCAAAAGCTAGGTTTCCTGCACCAACAGTTAGCCAAATTATGAATGTAAGGGAAAAGTTCTTGAAGGAAATTCAAAGTGCTACTTTGGTGAATACATGAATGATAAGAAAGCAGAAGCCTTATTGCTGATATGGAGCAAATTTGAGTCATCTGAAAGGAAGATCAAATTGCTACAACATTCACTTCAAAGAAAACCTAATACAGAGCGAGCCTTCAATTCTGTGAAGGTTGAGAGAAGTAGAGGTAAGGAAGCGGCAGAAGAAAAGTTGGAAGCTAGCAGACATTGGTTCATATGGTTTTAGAAAGGAGGCTACCTTTATGACATAAAGGTGAAGCAGCAATTGCTGATGTAGAAGTTGCATCAAGTTATGCAGAAGATCTAGCTAAGATGATTGATGAGCGAGGCTAAACATCAGAGTTTCAATGTAGACAAAACATCCTTCTATTGGGAAAAGATGCCGCCTGGAATTTACATAGCTACAGAGAAGTCAGTGCCTGGCTTCAAAGCTTCAAAAGACAGGCTGACTCTTGTTAGGGGCTAATGCAGCTGGTGACTTGAAGTTGAAGCTATTGCTCATTTACCATTCTAAAAATCCTAGGGCCCTTCAGAATTATGCTAGATCTACTCTCCCTGTGCTCTCTAAACGCACTCTGGATGGGCTAATGCAGCTGGTGACTTGAAGTTGAAGCCGTTGCTCATTTACCATTCTAAAAATCCTAGGGCCCTCCAGAATTATGATAGAGCACTCTGCCTGTGCTCTATAAATCAAGCCTGGATGACAAGACATCTATTGACAGCATGGTTTACTGAATATTTTAAGCCAACTGTTGAGGCCTACTGCTTAGAAAAATAATTATTTCAAAATCTCACTGCTCTTCAACAATGCACCTAGTCACCCAAGAGCTCTGATGGAAATCTACACGGAGATGGATGTTGTTTTCATGTCTGTTAACACAGCATCCATTCTGCAGCCAATGGATCAAAGAGTAATTTTAACTTTTAAGTCTTATTATTTAAATAAAAATATATTTCTTAAGTCTGTAGCTGCCATAGATAGTAATTTCTCTGATGGAAGTTGGGCAAAGTCAATTGAAAGCCTTATGAAAAGAATTTACCATTCTAGATGCCATTAAAACATTTGTGATTCATGGGAGTGCATCAAAATACTAACATGAACAGGAGTTTGGAAAAAGTTGATTCCAACCCTCATGGATGACTTTAGAGGTAAGTTTAAGACTGCAGTGGAGAAAGTAGCTACAAATTTGGTAGAAATAGCAAGAAAACTAGAATTAGAAGTAGAGCTTGATGATATGACTGAATTACTACAATTTCATGATGAAACATTAGTGGATGAGGAGTAGCTTCTTATGAATGAACAAAGAAAGGTGTTTCTTGAGATGGGATTTACTCCTGGTGAAGATGCTGTGAGCATTGTTCAGATGACAACAAAATATTAAAATATTGCATAAAGTTAGTTGATAAAGCAGGGGTAGGGATTGAGAGGAATGACTTCAGATTTGTTCTGTTGTGGGTAGAATGCTATCAAACAACATTATATGCTACAGATAAATCTTTTGTCTTAAGAGACCATCGATGTGGCAAACTTCTTTTGTGTCTTATTTTGTAAATTGCCATAGCCACCCCAACCTTCAGCAGCTACCACCCTGATCAGTCAGCAGCCATCAACATTGAGGCAAGACCCTTCACCAGCAAAAAAATTACAACTTACTGAAGCCTTGGATGAGTGTCAGTATTTTTTTTTAGCAATAAAGTATTTTTAATCCAGATGTGTACATTGACGTTGTTTTATTTTTAGACATAATGCTCTTCCACAGTTAACAGACCGCAGTATAAACAACTTTTGTATTCACTGTGAATCACTGGTGTGATTCACTTTATTGTGATATTTGCTTTATTGTGATACTCGCTTTATTGTCGTTGTCTGGAATTGAACCCATACAACCTCTGGAGTATGCTTGTATAGACAGAATCTTAACAGGACGTATTCTAAATACTTTTCAAGTGCTAGCTTACTTAATCCTTGTAACAATCTGAGGAGTTTGTTTTATGGTTTTCTCTATTTTCCAAAGACAGAGGGACATTAAGTATCTTGTCCAAGGTCAGCCACTAGTAAGTGATAGAATCTGGACTTGAATTCATTTAGTCTGGCACTGGAGCCTGTACTCTTTAAATCACCATGGTAGTCTTTCTGCTTCAGTAATGAGTGGACTTTGTATTTTTTTATGTGGTTGGGGGGGTGATCTGTGACCTTCCTTGCTTGTTTCCTGATTTCCATATTTTGAAACCACCATATTTCATTCATCTTTTCATTCAGCAAATATTTATTGAGAATCCATTATGTGGTGCTGTGGGTTAGCAGTATCCATGTGGACTGTTATATGTTACAGCTTAGGTGCCCAACAGTCATTGACTTTTGTAGCGTAATGTCTAGGAGGGAAGATAGGTATAACCAAGGGAAACTCACTGGGGAAAGAGGCAGGGATCAGGGAGCAGAGGTGCAAAGAACTCTCTAAAACTTGGACCTGAGAGGTGTAAAAGATTTAGCCAGGTTGGGAAGGAGGTGTAAGAAGAAGAGGGTGGTATTCCAGTTAGGGGTAGCAGCCAAGTTCAGAGACTAGAGATTGGAAGCTGTGGAAAGAGTTCAGAGAACTGAATTAGGTTCAATGTGGCTGATGCACTCCGTGTTTTGAATTAGGAGTGGGGATGGTGAAGGGTGTAAACAGTATTAAAGTGTTCTAAGATCAGGCAGAAGAGCAAAATAACTGATTAACTTCACACTTTGGTCAGTTGGATATATTTATCATAATTTCTAGGAGAATGAAAGCCTAAAAGCAGAGTGTATAACATCTAAACTTGTGTATGTATGAAGGAAAAGAGGGAATAATACAAACCAAACGCAATCAAAAGGAGGCAAGAAAAGAGAGAAAGATAAAACAGATGAGATGAATAGCACAAATAAGATGGTAGATGTAAACTCCAATGTGTTTGTAATTATATTAAATGTGTTTGTTCTAAATGTGCCAATTAAAAGATAAAGACTGATAAAACCAAGCCAGCCAACCAACCAACCAACCAACCAACGAACCAAGCTAGATGCTACTTTCACCTGACACAGAGGGAATACCTCTAGGAGATGAGAAATGACAAGAGGTGACAATGAGATAAGCTACCTCCATCTCCTTCCCTGTCTGTCTACCCTAGAAGCCACCACATTCTTAAGAAAGCCACCGGACTTCCCACTGTAAGTGCAGTGGAGGTGGTCCTGGGAGGTTAGCAGTGTCTGGGTTACTCAGGTGTGGCTTTTCTACCAGCTTGTGAGCAACTTTATGGCAGAGGTGGAGTCTCCCTCACATTCCTCGTACTTTCCTTAGTGTTTGGCATGCAGCAGGCCTTTAAGTAGCATTTATCATGTGTGTGCATTTGATTTCCATGTAAGATTGTAAACTCTTTGCAGGTAGAGAACCTGTTAAACCTTTGAGTTTTTTAATAATATCTGCTAAAACATAGATCAGTGTATAATGAGTGATTCTTATTTAATTCTTTTAAGATTAAATCTGATTTCTATGTAAGGATACTGTTCCACCTCTCAGTGATTTGAAGATTTGTTTCCACAGCAGAGGAGAAACAAAAACTACTTTCTGCAATAAGAACCTGGTAACTACTTTTGCATAAGTAGATTTTACAGTAGAAGAGTATATTCTTTTTTCTTTTCTTACTTTTAGTTGTAGCGAGAATTTCTGTTAAACTCCACTCACTGGACCAGAGATTCTTGTGGCTTTAGTGAAAAACTTGTCCCTTGCATAGCACACTATCTACACTTGCGGGTTCATTGGCCAGTCAGTGGCCTCAACTCTGAGCTCTAACAAGAAGAATATATTCTTTTTTATTTTAAAGAGCGTGATGTATTTACTATCAAAATAAATGCTTCACTCATGTATAAGCTGTAATAAAATATTGGTAGTAAAATAATAAAAATATTTTTCTTGGAAGAACTATTGTACAGACCATATCAAAACAGCAATTTCTTTTTTTGGAATGAAAGATACTATTGATTCTGTTAATCCAAATGCCAAAAGTTCTCTAGTTGATTAAGAATGTGCTGCCTAAGAGAAAACTCAGTTGGCGTCATGTAAGAGCTGCTCATTATGAATAGAAAGTAATTACATAATCCAAAGTAAAAGCAAGTCATTCTGTTTTTAATTACAGTGTATAAAAATTAAAACATGGACCCAGGGTCTAGTTGGATATACTTCTTGGCAATAGATATTTTGGAAACATGCAGTGAAAAATACAATAAAGTTGGCTATATGCTGACCACCCCCCAGTGTCCTGGTGGTTTCCTGTTTAGTGACTGTATTCAGGTATTGTGAAATCACAGAATTTTAAAGCAGAAAAAGATCTCAGAAGTCTTTTCTTAGCCATTCATCCTCCAGATGAGAAAATAAGCCCACAGCAGTGAAGGGATTATACTGATGTCATATAGCAAACTTCAGAAGGAATGTAGGCATCTGGACTCCTGACTGTCTTTCTTTGAGACTGAACTGCTTCACTGCTGCCTGGAAGCTCTTCTGTGGTTGTGGCCTCTTGCTGGCCTTAGTGTAGTGATAAGGGATTGGGTATGAGGGTTAAGGGTGGGAGAAAGGAAGGGAGAGAGATTGAAAGAGAGATGAGTTATTGTCATTGAGAAGGATTGAGAGATGGAGACAGAGAAGATGATAAAGAAAGAAGTATGTCTGCTTTGCTCTATCTCAGAATTGGTACCAGTAAAGCAGTACTCTGAAGCAGTGTCAGCCTGAATGTTGAGGTGTGGGAACATTCTATACCTGTCGCTCGCTCCTCCTCATCCCTGCGCTGTAAATCCCATCTTGAGGTTACTGTGTCTGTGCTTGTTGCCTGTAGTCCAGTCCAACCGTAGACGTAGCTGTCTCAGGTTATGGAGAGATGTTAAGCAGAGAAGAGGCAAATTGAAATGTGCATGTTTTATAATTCATTATTTTTCAGATTTTTTGAATCTTAGCGAAAGGATTTCCTGAGTATAACCTCATGTTTCCCTTTCTACTTGCAAATCTGAACAAAATCCTGTGACCTTTCTTGCTTACTCAGAGCTGGACATTTTAAGATAAGTCAGTGCAAATTGATTTTCAGAAAGTATTTTGAATGCTTCAGTTATCTTTCCCAGTTCACTCAGAGTCTGTTATGGATTTGCTTCTGTGAAAACATGTTGAAACCCAGTGTGTGGACGTGGAGTGTTGCCTTTAGCCTTGCCAGGGGTGCTCTCTGGACTTTTCAGCAAGCTTCAGCTCTGAGCTGTGTTACCTCCTTTGGCTCCTGTTACGATTACCTGGGGCTAGATTCTGGCTTTTAAATCCCTCCCTGAAGTCAGGTGGGAGCCTGGCCCAATGGAGAATGGCAGTCTTAGCTGCTGATGATCAGTTGCTGTTTTCCTTGCTAGTGTCATGATATTGAACATATGGGTTCTCAGTAAAACATGTACTGTTTACTTGTTTTTACTAAAGTCCATCTCTGGTGACATCATTGGAAGCCTCTCAATTTAACCTCTTCCTTTGTAGCTTCAATGGTAGGAAATAAATTATGACAGTTAAAATCTTACTGCATAAGTAATGTGTGTTGATTTTAGGAAAATCAGAAAATAGGGATAAGTAAAAAGAAGAAAATATAAATGATTTAGAATCTATCTCCCAGAGAGACAACTGGTAACATTTTAGTGCATAGATAAATGTTTAATGTACATTTATTTACATAACATTAACTATATTTTAATAAAAATGACTTTGGGTTGTGTATACTGTTTTGTACTAACGTTTCTCATATGACATGTTTATACATCTCTCATATGAGTAAATACAATTTTCTATTTTCAAAAAACAAATCTCTCATTATTTTTTTAAATACGGATAAGTATAAAGAAAATATGAAGGCTCATTATCTCTCAATCCATGTGACATGTTAAAACGATTAGTAATAAAGCAAGTAACGTTAGTTGGTTTCTGACTATATGCCAGGGGGACTGTTTTACCTGTTAGCTCCTTTAATCCCCAGAAAAGCCATAAGAAGTAGTTGCTATTATTAATCCTGTTTTACAGATGAGGATACTGGGCTAAGTATTTAAGACAGTTCCCAAAGCCATACAGCTAATAGGAAATGAGGTCAGATAGTTTGGCTCAAGAGCCCATTTCTTTTCCTTTTTTTTTTTTTTTTTTGAGATGGGGTGTGGCTCTGTTGCCTAGGCTGGTATATGGTGGCGCAATTTTGGCTCACTGCAACCTCTCCCTTCTGGGCTCAAGCAATTCCCTTGCCTCAGCCTCCTGGGGAGCTGGGGTTATAGGCATGTACCACCACACCTAGCTAATTTTTGTATTTTTAGTTGAAATGGCATTTCGCCATGTTGGCTAGCCTGGTCTTGAACTCCTGACCTCAAGTGATCCACTCATCATTTCTTAACCACACACATACTGTTAGACTTTAAAAACAAAGTTGATAGTCTTTCTCGATTTTTAAAAAATCTCCCTCTGTCAGCATGTCTACCTCATTCTCTTTAACAGCCACATAGACGTCCATTGTATACTTTCATTGAACTATCCCCTTCACTACTGATGGACAATTTGGTTGTTTTCAGATATTTGCAGTTACAAGCAATGCAGCAATATTCTTATACTAATGCTACTGTTTATTGAGTGATAAAATCAGTTACTATGGGTAAATGCGTAGAACAGTGCCTGCTACATAGTAAGATCAGTGATTTCTATTGTTGTTGGTAATACTATGTGCCATGCACTATGCTAGAATTTAATTCTCAAAATATCCCTATGAGGTAGATACTGTTATTATCCCTGTTTTATGCTGGAAGACATTAAGAAAGACATAATGAGTTTAAACCATTCTTGTGTCATATAGTAAGTGAAATCTGTGATGTGAACCCTTTTGGAACTTGTGGTCTTGACTACTCCTGTTTATATATACCCAGCTTTAAGGACGTCAGAGATGGATGAAGCCCTGGGATCAGCAAATGTTAGTAATGTCCACATGTGCTCCCACCACGAGGATATGAAATTGCCTGTGTCAATATCCCTTTCTAGTCCTGGATATCGCAGATGCTACAGTTTTTAATTGGTGAAAAATAGTATTTCAATATAATCTGTAATTTAATAATAAGGTTGCGCAATGTATCTTTATGGGGCATTTGTTTTTCTTTTTTTGTAAACTGTCTTTATTCATGGTTTTATTGGATAGTTTTATTTTTAATGATTTTATGAGCTCTCGGTAAAATAGAGAAATTAGCTTTTGAATTCTCATATGCATTGCAAATGTCTTTCTAATATAAGCATTTTAATGATTATATTTTACATTTTATGGTGATATTATAGTTTATGTGAATGGTGGGACTTTCATTCTTTCCAGTCTTTCATTACAATGCTGTCAAGAACATCCACTTATTATTTTCTCAGGAAATTTCTTAGAAGAGTAAATGGTGGATGGAAGGGAATATACATTTTTAAAATGTTGATTCATATTTTCTGTCTCTCTCAAAGGATGACAAAAGTGCATTGACCATCAGGGTATGACAGGGTGCCTATTTCTTAATAGCCAATTATATTACATGGTATTATTTAAAAATCAAGGCCAATTGTAGTTTTTCGATTATGAGTTAAGATTGAAACGTTTTCCATTTTATTTGCAGTTAGTATTTTTTCCTTTGTGAATTGCCTGTTCATGCCTTAAGAAGGATTTTGACTACATGTGCATTTTTTTTTCCAGAGGAATATATGTACAATTTTTAAAATTTTATAAAATCAGTTATTTAACAGTGGAATGAGCATTCCCAACACTGATGGTATTAGAGCAGAAGTCAAGATACTGGAACTGTTTAAGGAAAGGAATGAATGTTTATTAATTTAGTATCATAAGTCTTTTACTCTTTCTGTTTTAATCTTATAAACAACAAGGGACTTAAGCCAGTGACTTACCTATAGTTCCATAGTTGTAAATGGTAGAAATAGGCTACGAACCTTCTATGCCTGACTTTGAGCACATTCCTTTAATAGCCTTCTACTCCTGAGCCACACATAATCACATTAGTAGTAAGTTAGCTGGTTGAAACCTATGGTACATATTGGCAAAAAAAAAAAAAAAGAAAGAAAAGAAAATTTCAGAAAATGTCTATCTAGAAATCTTTTGTGCATTTCAGAAACTTGGTGTTCTTTTATTTTTATTTTTCAGCAACTAAGTACCCTGCTATATTAGGAACATAGAAAACAGGTGGGGACTAGGCCAAGACCTTTTCCTCTTCCCCTCCTTCCAATCCTTGTCCTTTTTTAAATCTTTGCTTCCCACCTGCCACCCAGCAGGCCTCAGCAGTACAGGGAGTGAAACCTCTACCATCTCTTGTTCTCTCCTCTCTGTTGTGTTTCTCTTCACGCTCTGGTACTTAGAATGTTGCTTTTTCTATTTCTTCAATGCCATGGCCACAGTACATAGTAACTGCTTTCCTTCTGGTCAAGGAAAAAGATTTTGTACTTTTCTTTTCTTTTGACCTGTTTGTAATTAACACTGTAGTCCACCCTTTCCTCCAGTGAAAAGCCAGGAAGTACTAAACTGTAGTCAAGACTGCAGGACCTGCTGGATGTATAGCTAGCGAGTCTTCTGTGCTCCTTTGCAGCAGCTTAAACCCAAGCCCATCCTGATCATTGACTCTAAAACAGCAGTCATTACATTCTCCATCCCTGTTTCTCTGCCCCATCACTGTTTTTTTTTTGACTTGATATGTTATGTTGGAGGTTGGTTCCTTCAGTCTTCCTTCACCAGAATGTGGAGTCCAGAGGAATGGGGTTTCCTTTGGCTCATTGCCCTGTGTGTGTGTTCCCTGGGACTAGCATGTAGTGGGGTCCATAGTTCTTGCCAAATGGCCACAGGACTTGGTAGTGGAAAGCCTAATTTCCTTTCATAGGGTTTGCTCTCCTTGTGTCTTTTTCTCTCTTAAAGGTAGTGTTTAGATTATATGTGGCCCTCTCTGGGAAATGTGGTCGGCTTCAGAGGATTTTTTTTTTTTTGGAGGCGGAGTCTCACTCTGTTGCCCAGCCTGGAGTGTAGTGGCGCAATCTTGGCTCACTGAAACCTTTGCCTCCTGGGTTCAAGTGATTCTTCTGCGTGGGCCACCATGACTGGCTATTTTTTGTAGTTTTAGTAGAGACAGAGTTTTGCCATATTGGCCAGGCTGTTCTCAAACTCCTGACCTCATGATCTGCCTGCCTTGGCCTCCCAAAGTGCTGGGATTACAGGCGTGGGCCACCTCACCCGGCCAGCTTCAGAGGATTTTGAAGTCCATTAGATCCCAGGGCCTGAGTCAAGTCAGAGCCTAGCTGAAGTGGATTATAATTGACATAAAAGATTTGCATTTGAAATAACTCAGAGGTTGGTTTGAATCCTGTTCCACACATTTTTAGTTCCTGTCTAAGTTTGAGGAAGGCTTTTTGAGCCTGTTTCTTTATCTGTAACCTGGGCATAATAATGCCTACCTTGGCTTGAAGTGAAGATGAACTCTGACAATATATGGAAACAACTGGTACATGGAAAAATAAGTGATGGTGGTATTATGGTTATTAGTATTTTAGTTTTCTTCTGTGTGACTTTCTATTGGTAAATGGAGTTGTTTACTCATTTGTATTGTAGGCTACTCAATGTAATGGTTAAAAGCTGTATCTGGTGGCTTTGGAGTTTGATGGACTAGGATCCTGTCCTTTTGCCCCTTAACAGCAATGTGACATTGTGCAAGAGGAAGCCTCCATTTGTAAAGAACAATAAATGGCCATAATATTAGTATATGCCTCAGACTGGACAGAAAGATTTGATCAGCACAAAGTTTGGGTCATAGTAAGTAAGTCCTTAGTAACTCATATTCTATAGTTTAATAATAGCAGAATGAAGGAAGCTTAAACTTCATCTAACTCTTCAACTCTAGTTCTCCCACTTCATTTCTAATTCTGCCTTGTAGTGCAATCAAGATCAAATTGGTATCCTTTTCAGATACAGTCTTTCATATATTTAGAACTGAGTCCTGTTATGAACTGACTTGTGTCTCCCTAAAATTCACACATTCAAGTCCTAACCTGTAGTGTGCTGACTGTATTTGGAGGAAGGGCCTTTGAGGAGGTAATTAAGGTTAAATGGGATCATAAGGGTGGGCTCCTAATCCAATAGGACTGGTGTTCTTCTAAGAAGAGGAAGAAACACTGGAGTGTGTACACACAGAGGAAAGACCATGTGAGGACAAGAGCAAGAAGGTGGCTGTCTCCAAGCCAGGAAGAGAGCCGCCACCAGAAACCAACCCAGACGGCACTGTGCTCTTGGACTTCCAGCCTTCAGAACTTTGAGAAAAATGTCTATTGCTTAAGCCACTCACTCTGGTATCTTGTTATGGCAGCCTAAACAGACAAATATAAATCTCTTTTGTTTTCTTATGTCATCATCCCCATCTTGAGGGGGTTTTCGGATACTTCTTGCATCCTGGTCACCCTTGTCTTCGCACTTTCACGTGTCAGTGTTCTTTTAAAAATTGGAAACCCTGAGATGAACTCAGAATCCCCAGGCTGTCTGGGTGTTGGACACTGCCCTTACAGTAGAATCACTGATCCTGTGAGGAGGTTTATCCTTTGAATAAACCCTTAAGACTCAGCTCTACTCTATCAAGTATTTGGTCTATTATTTTTGTCCAAATTCAAAATTTTATCATGTTAATTTCAGCTTTTTTTTTTCCCCAGACTCTAGAAATCATTTTTTTGGAAACCAAGTTGGATAAGACCTTAGAAGTATGGCCCAGCCAGCCTACCCAATGTTGTTTTCCATGCTGTGTGTCTCAGTTTGAGCTGCTGTAGCAAATTACCGTAGATAGGGTGGCTTCAACAACAAACATTTATGTTTCACAGTCCTGGAGGCTGGAAGTTTGAGATTACAATCCTTGGTAATGTCCTCTTTATGGTTTATATGTGTCCTTACATGGTGTAAACACAGCTACCTAGTTTTCTGGCCTGTTCTTAAGAAGGCACTGATCCCATTTCGAGGGCTCCACCCTTATGACCTAATTACCTTACAAAGGCCATACCTCCAGATACCATCACATTGGGATTAGGGTTTTAATATATGAATTTTAGGGGAACACATGCAGCCCATTACTCTCTTCCTAGCAGTGACTGCCTCCATTGGTGGAGGTGCTGTTTTGTTGTGAAACTTGTTTCAGAGTAGGGTTTCTTCAAATGTTCCGAGGACTTAGCCGTGTTGAGTCAAAATCTGACCCTGTGATAACAGCTGCTCTTTGATCACATCTGTTTGTTTGTTTTTCCTACACCTGGCAGTCTCTTATAGACTCCCTGCCCCCGTCCTGTTATCTGTTCTAAACATTTTAACAGTGTTGTGTTTAGTATCATAGCAGAAAATCAATTCCATTTGTTTTTCACAAGCTGAAATTAGAAAGACAAATGGAGCTAGAAGTACATAAATAGAGTAGCAGCCTAATTGACAGAGAGATACTCTGTTTGGTTTGTTTTAATGAATAGCTTTCATCAGATCATTCTCTATGAAAATAGATTGAGGAAATAGGCTATTCATTCCTTATTATCTGAATCAGTAAGATTCATACCTTTCTTTGCTGTTTTAGATGATAGGCATTAAATCTTCATCTGAACTCTTTTATTTTTATTTTTTGAGACAGAGTCTTGCTCTGTTGCCCAGGCTGGAGTGTGGTGGCATGATCGCAGCTCACTGTAACCTCCGCCTCCCAGGCTCAAGCAATTCTCCTGCCTCAGCCTCCCAAGTAGCTGGGATTACAGGCATGTGCTACTATGCCCAGCTAATTTTATATTTTTAGTAGTGATGGGGTTTCACTGTGTTGGCCAGGCTGATCTTGAACTCCTGATCTCAAGTGATCTACCTGCCTTGGCCCCCGAAAGTGCTGAGATTACAGGTGTGACCGTGCCTGGCCTCTTTATACTATTTAGAACTGGAAGAGACCCAATGAATCCTATCTTCCATATCGCTCTGTGGCAAAATTATCTTTTTTTGTGGCCGATCCCCTTCCTTTTTGAGGGAATCAAAGGCATATGTGAGGTGGGACTCAACCTCCTTGTGCTGAAGCCAGGGGGCTGCAGCCTCCCTCCCCTACCTCTGGCCATCAGATTGGACATGTGATTTGAACACAGTCAATCTGACCCTTTCTGATATTATCTCAGGAGAGTGGGTCTGTCTCTAAAGACTCTAGGGGCCAGCTGGGCCAGTTGATGGGGCATTGTCCTGATGACAGTGTTCAGGCTCCAGAGCTCAGGTGCATGGGGGGTGGACTGTCCACTGATATGAGGCAGTGGTGGCTGCAGTGGCTTGGCCAGGCTGTGATGTGGCAGGACCTTGGCTGAGCTTTGCCCTACTTGCTCCCTCCTGAGCCTGGGTCCGGCCCTCCCAGAGAAAGGGAGCTTCCCAAAACCTTGCCAGTAAACACACACCTTTTCTGCCTAAACTAACTTGAGTCTGCTTTTTTTGTTGTTGTTTTTAACCTGTAACCTACACAGGAAGGTCCTTATTTGACTCTTTCAACTCGTGTCATAGGGTTCTGGGGTTTATTCATTCCTGCCTAAGCACATGTGTCTTAGGTCTGCATGGTCTCGTTAAGGAATGCATTCCCTGGGGTAGATAATTGCTATTTATGTGGCAGTTAGGAATTTTTTTCTCTTTTTTTTTTTTTTTTTGAGACAGAATCTTGCTCTGTTGCCCAGGCTGGCATGCAGTGACACGACCTTGGCTCACTGTAATCTCCACTTCCTGGGTTCAAGTGATTCTCCTGTCTCAGCCTCCCAAGTAGCTGAGACTACAGTTGCACACTACCACGCCCAGCTAATTTTTGTATTTTTAGTAGAGACAAGCTTCACCATGTTGGTCAGGTTGGTCTCGAACTCCTGACCTCAGGTGATCCACCCGCCTTGGCGTCCCAAAGTGTTGGGATTACAGGCATGAGCCACCACATCTGGGCCTCTCATCTTTAACTGATTGATTTTCAGAATACCATTCTAGGAAAGACTAAATGTTTTCGTCTTTTCAAAATGGGTGCTGTTAGGAGAAGGAAGATTGATAGGGAGCATGCTAGGATGTTGGCCTTTAGGACATGGGAAGTTATATAAAGGTGAAACTATGTCTGATTGTCTAGTAGGAAGATTACAGTTTAATTAGAAATGCTGAAATTTTTCCAGCACTTTAGGGAATTCATCGAATTGCAAATAAAAGAAAATAAGGAATGCTGGTTTGCTGGTGATTAGGTATATTGGGGGAAATGAGGTGGTTTTTTGTTTTTCCTTTTACTTAGCATTTATTTCTCTCTTCAAAAAAAAGAAAAAAGATGTTTACTACGTTTACTGTGCAAACAGGAATATACATAAGCTTTAAAAATTCTTAAAGCTATAGGTATTTTGGGCAGTGTTTTAAAAAATCCCTGTGGGGAGATTTAAAAAAAAATATTCATATGGAGACCATGTGTCTGTTGTGTCTACAGACCCATCACAATGGAACCATCATTTCCCCTGAATATTTGCTCCTCGTGACTAGAATTTTTGGACTTTGAAAGATCCTTGAGTTTACTTTCACTTACAGGTTTACAGGAATTCAGGTCTGTAGAGTATGATAGCCAAAGCTAATAGCTATGAGAGATCTCATATAATAATTTGAATATTGAATTTACCTAAAAATGAACATTTGAAAGATCAAGGAAATATCAGTAATGTGATCTTAAATTATTTTGCTAAACAAATAAGGTATAGTGACCTCTTTTTAGAAATGGCCAATAATATCTAGCACTTTGGGAGGCTGAGGCGGGTAGATCATGAGTTCAGGAGATAAAGA
>NW_022436961.1:21482730-21628494 GCF_009761245.1 Sapajus apella | reverse complement strand
AAAAGAAAAAGAAAAGAAAAAGAGCAAGCCACTAATAAAAAGCTATTGGTATAAAATAATTTTTTAACAAGGACTAAACCATGCATACATTGTCTATCATTACAGAGTTCCCCATCTCCCAGGAATTTTCTGGTTATTACCACAAATTTATAGTATACTGTGGATTTCTATGCAATTGAACATGAAGCTAATATTATAGCCGTTTTATTGCTAGCTGCTATTGCATCTAAATTCAGATATCTTATTCTCAGGATTGAATTAAGACAATGTGCTTTTTGGGACACTTTAACGGTTAAAGAATATTTGTGGGAGACGCATTTTTAAAAGAATGTATGGTTCTTAGATGACTGCTTCACACCTTACAGCTATTATTAAAGTAGATTCCAGTAAGGTAAGCCATTCTGGAAGGCATTTCTGAATATTACCTCCTTCCTCCAAGACATGTATTTTAAGTAAATGTATTTTATGTTGTAATTTAAAGATTAAACAGAATATTTTCCTTTTCATAGTAGACTTTGGAAAGCTATATACTTATTTCTGCGATTTGCAGTAACTCAACACACATTGCTGAATCTTTCTTCTTTGGAATTGCCTTCATATCCCTCACTGCATTTTAAAAACATATCCTCAGTGGTGTTGGGCCTTTATATTTTTGTGGGTAGATTTTAGTTTTGAGTCAGACCACATCATTTTAAAGTTTGCTCTGCAAGCTAGGTGACAGGAAGCTGGGAAATTGTTTTTCTTTAGACATGAGATGTCTGTACAGAAACTTACAGTGTGTGATGTGAAAACTGGCTTCGAAGGTTCTTTCAGAATAGGAATTCCAGATGATTTGCTCAGGATTCCTTGAAATGACATGTGTGGTTTTCTAGGATGACCATTTGAATGCAGACAATTGATTTAGATGTGCAAATTCTGCTTTTAAAATAAAGTTTAAAGTCTTCTTGTAGAGTTTATGGTCTCCTTGTAAACTTGCCTCAGTGTCAGACTCTTGATGAGTCAGAATTGGACTTGGGGGGAGTTTTTCTGAGTTGAAGAATCTCAGTTATTGGGTAGAAACTTAAGGTGGTTGTAACTAGGGCCTGTGGCTGCCCTGAAGTAGTGCACAGTTGTATGTGCGTGCACAGAATTTCCTTCTCTGGCAATTTCAGGAATTATAGAAATGTGGACATAAATTTATGTTTATAAATCTAGAGCCATGCTGAGGAGCTTGAAATGAATGTCTCCTGTGGTCACAGTGCTCAGTGAGTTCCTCAAAGCATTTATGAGTTTGGTTTTGGTGGTTTAGATTTGGATTTTTTGCCAGCCTTTTGTGGAATTTGGATATTGGAAGCAATTCTCCTTGCAGCTCCCAGGAATAGATGAATGGGCCCTCAATATCTAATCCTAATTCTGAGCATTTGGAAGAAGTCTGTGATGGGAGAAGCTTGTGTCTGCCGTCAGCTGATTTTCCTGATAACCTATGTGTACCTTTTACATGCCTCCATTTCTTATCACCAGCTTTATCATGTGACTCTTTCAGCAGTTAGTGGATATTTTTAGTAAATATAAAGGAATCCCTCCTACCAGCGTGTGTGGTCATATGCCTTTCCTTGATTTTCTAGTTTCCTGGTTGAAATAGTAAAGAGAAGCCTGCCCTGATGGTCAAAGTTGCTAAGAAGCTTTGTGGACCAGCTCATAAAAGCCTTTAGCAGGGCAAATCTAGTATCTGCTGGGCTTTCTAAAAATAGTTAAATGAGTCAATAAGTAGCTTTGATGTTGTTTGGGTATAATGTAAAAACAGCATTTTACTATTGGTAATCATAAGATTCTTTTATGGAAAGTCTAAGTGAGATTCCTCACTGATAGATCTTACAGCCCCTGTGAAAAGAAAGCCAAGTAAAGCTTTTATGGAAAGATGTGTTCCCGTCTGCCTGGAATGTTTTGGGTCAGACGAGTAAATTGGAGTTGTTTTTCCTCTTAAGTTGCTTAGTTCTGTTTTTGGACCTTTACACCTTTCCCCTGAACTACGCCTAAGAGCAAAGTGCAACTAATCCCTTCTCCCCCTTCCAGCCCTGCTTGTGGATGTATCCTAAAGCAGCGTGCTTTAGGGTATCATTTAAGACTTATTTGAAAATTTTATGCCAATTTTGCATTTCATTTCAAAATATATTTAAATATCGAAATCAGATTTTAGATGACCGTTTATTCAAATTGAGCTCCAAGATGATGTACCTGTTGGTCTGGAAACTTTGTGTCCTCCTGGGGCACACTGCTTTGTAACCCTGTAGATCTGAGGTTACCCCGTATTTGGGAAGTATAGTTGTAGGGCATAACTGGAAGCCAGGAGGTCTAGGGTAGTATGTATTTTTAAAAACGACTCTATTTGTGTGTTATTTTGTTGTTGTTGTTGATTTTGAGGCAGACTCTTGTTCTGTTGCCCAGACTGGGGTGTAGTGGCATAATTTCAGCAACCTCCAGCTCCCAGGTTTAAACAATTCTCCTACCTCAGCCTTGAGAGTAACTGGGCTTACAGGGGTGCACCACCATGCCCAGCTAATTTTTGTATTTTTAGTGGAGACAGGGTTTCACTATGTTGTCCAGGCTGGTCTCGAACTCCTGACCTCAAGTGATTACCCGCCACGGCCTCCCAAAGTGCTGGGATTACAGGTATGAGCCACCACACGCAGCCCTAAAAACAACTCTATTTGACAATCTAGAATAGGTGTGAAAACTCAGTGAGAAGCGGAATGGCAATCCACCTGGAACGTATGTGGTATACAGCTGTCTAATTAAGAAATCCATCTTAATGAACAGCGTTTTCTTTTAAATAGCCTGGTGTAGTCAACTCTTTACTGAGATTCAAGTCAACTGTTTCCCTGACTTTAGGACTGAGTGCCAGCTGTAATCCTGGGAAAAGTTATACAGCAAACTGTTGATATTTTTTTTTTCCATCTTATAGGGGAGATTAAAATAATTGCTGTCTACTCCCCTCATCATGTGTCATGAGAATTAATGAGATCATGTTAGTACTATCCCTTAAACTCACAGGAAGAAATGGGCATGGAAAATGCCAGGTGTTATATTACCAGGAGCTTAACTCAGGCCTGGCATTTACTCTGCTATTAAGTGTCCATTTATTTTGTTCACATGTTGCTTTACACATTAAAGTGCTGTATTAAGCTTCAGGCCCATCTAATGGGTGTGAAAATATCCACGTGTCACAGTGAAGAGTGGGCCTGTTGGCTTTACATGTTTTCATTTGCTATACATCTCCAGAATCTTGCAGGCTTGACCTACAGCTTGTTGGATTGGACATTTTTTCTGTATACCACTTGCTGCATTTTGCAGCTTCAAGTCTGTCTGTGGACACTCAGCTTTTTCAATAACTCTAGGCTGTAATTTTTGAGAGCATGTTTAAACCTTTTGCTCTACTTGAGTAGTAAATGGTCATCTTAGCAACAGGCATGTGTGCTTTCTGCATGCTTTCTCACCATCCAGTGATGCTTGGTGTCACCCCACTGAGCAGGATAATGGGATGAGAGAACAAGGCCTTACCAGCACAACCTGTGGTCTGTTTGTGAATGGCTCAGTAGGGGGAATGCTGGTTCCTATAGGGCATAGCCTGCTCCCCATAGATAGATCTTCCCCTGATTTCAGTTGGAGAAACTTTTCTTGGGTCTCGGCATGATGTGGTCGTACATCTTTAGGCAGCCAAAACCTGACTTGTATAACTGAGCATGAAAGTCAGATGTCAGAGTCTTCAGAAGGACATTATTTCTGAATGACCGATGAATGAGGTTATTGTCATGGAAAACGTCAAAGTTTAAAATAATGTTGATATTTGGGATGGTAGAATTGTTAAGGGAGGAAATGAGATGGGAGAAATATAATTTTAAACTGTAAAAATTCCAGTGACACATAATGCTTAATTGTTAGCATATTCTAAGCAATGAGTTAGCTGCGTTTAAAAATAGCTTTTCAACATGAATGGACCTTTTTATAAGCTGAGATTCAATGAAGGATAAGTTAGTCATGCAAATGGTGTTTTAGTAGTTTGTTTTCAATATTTTAGGGCTAGGATTTAAACAAATAACATTTTAGAGGTATAAAAACAAAAAGTCTGACCTGAAAGCAACACAAATAATTGAAATCTAACCCTGTGAACAAATCTTTGTCACCTTGTTTATAATCGACTTTCTTTGAGTTTCAAAATAAGAAGGGTGACTTGGATGTAAAATGGAGGCCACTGGCTCGGAGTGGTTGAGAGTAGTGGTAAACACAGGAGTCTTTTGTGCCTTTTTGAGGAAAAATAGGCAATTCAGAACCACTCAGGACATTCCAGCAGCTTTGGAGATCAAGGAAGGCCCAGCCATAAAGAAGTCAAGAGTAGATGGTTGTTCATTAGGTCACACTTTAAGAAGATAATAATTGTCTGTCTTGTGAATTGGTTCTGAGGCAACCCAATCTTTGAAGTAAAAAAATAAGTGCTCCAGGTTTTAAGGAGTAAAGCATTAGTTTGGTGCAACAAAAGTCATTAAGGTTATAAGTTTTATATAAAAAGAGTTATTAATGGCCAGGTGAGGTAGCTCACACCTGTAATCCCCAGCACTTTGGGTGGCCTAGGTGTGAGGATCACTTGAGCCCAGGAGTTCGAGACCCATTTGGGCAACATAGTGAGACCTCCATCTCTACAAAAAAAAGTTAAAACAATTAGCTAGACATGGTGCCAGATGTAGTCCCAGCTACTGGGATGGCTGAGGTGGGAGGATCACATGAGTTTGAGAACTCCAGGCTGCGGTGAGCCATGATCACACCATTGTACTCTAGCCTTGGTTATAGAACAAGACTCTCAAAAAAAAAGTTATTAATTAGAGTTAGGGAAGGATATTTCTTATAACTCTTACTTTAAATGATGTATTTCGCCTATAAAGATAGGCAAATATAGGTAGGAACTATGCATGTGTGTGCCGTCTTCTTACTAAGACATTATTTCTTCTCTTCATGAAGAAAGCCTGCCTACTGGGGCTAAATTACCTGAAGCAGACACCTTCATTCACAGAGAGACAGCAAGTAAGCAAGATAAGCACAAAATGCGTAGGGTAAATGACCCCTCTGGACTGCTGGGGCAAATTTTATACCCCTTACTCTTTTCAATGACATATTTGCTTCATGTTTCAATAATGTAGCCTCTATATTTTAAGTGTGAACAAAGTCTTAAAATATTTATATTTCGTTAAATTTGGAGTACTATTAATAAACTGTTTATACCTGAAACATTGCTGTGGCCTTTCATTCTCTCCCCACCATTTCTTATTTTCTCCCAGCTAGTGTTATATAGCAGAAATTCTTGCACAAGACAAATATAAGGAACTAATTAGTGGTTCTAATTTTTAAACATTGTGGTGGTCTCTACTTACCCCTCTGAATCATTTCGAGAAAAGAAAATTGGATTTGGATTGTTGATGCTTTGCATTTTAGTTTGCAAGTCGGTTGTATATAAAATAAGAAAAAGAAATGCTAAGATTCTTGAGTGCAAATCCATAGTTCACAGAAACCTCAGAGGCTCTGGTATTTGCATGAGAAAAGTTTGAAGGAAATGTGGTTTGTAGTAAATGGAAATATATATGGTGATATGGTTTGGTTCTCTGTCCCCACCCAAATCTCATCTTGAATTATACTCCTATAATTCCCATGTGTTGTGGGAGGGACCTGATGGGAGATAATCTGAATCGTGGGGGCGGTTTCCCTCATTACTCTTCTTGTGGTAGTGAATAAGTCTCATGAGCCCTGATGGTTTCATCAGGGGTTTCCATTTTTGCTTCTTCCTCATTTTCTTTTGCCACTGCCATGTAAGAAGTACCTTTTGCATCCCTCAATGATTCTGAGGCCTCCCCAGCCATGTGGAACTTTAAGTCCAATTAAACCTCTTTTTCTTCCCAGTATCAGGTTATGTCTTTGTTAGTAGCGTGAAAACAGACTAACACATATGGTATATAGGTTGAAAGAACTCTTCTGAGGACCATGGCATATGTTGGTTCCACCAATGGCTGAATTTGACCTTTAACCTTTCTATGTCTCTTTATCTGCAAGATAGGAATGACAACAGAACCTAGAACTTTAGGTAGTTGTATTGATTAATGTGGCAAGATAAAGTTCTTAGCTCAGTGCCTGGCTCATAGTATATAGTTATGCATAGCTGTTTCTTTTTTTAAGAAAAAAATTTTAAAACAGCAAAAGCTCTCTAGGCAGAGTTAAATCTTCACAGTGGGAGGAGGTATTTAAACTTCTGGGCAGGATGCTGAGGAGGAAATTAGAGCTTGATAGTGAATTGGAATAACTCCAAGTCCCTCCTCAACCTAAGACTGATCTTTTTAACCAGTAAAAAAAGACATTTCCCTGGATATGCATTAGCAATATAGTTTGCCATTTTCTTCAGAATATCACCCCCCTCAACAACAAAAATACTTTTTGCTCTGTATGTGTGTTTATGTTGTCGTATATGCCCAACTTTAATGCAAGCCAAAGATTTCTAACTTTTTAACATTGAAGAAATTTTTAAAGGGAATTCATGATATTTACAACAAGCTTTTAATTTATTTCATCAATTATTTTCTTTTTCTTTTGATAGCTTTGGTCTACATCAAGATTTTAAGAATTGCAATGGACCTATCTTCTTTTTTTATTTTTTTTTTGAGATGGAGTCTCGCTCTTGTCTTCCAGGCTGGAGTACTGTGGCGCCATCTCGGCTCACTGTAACTCTGCCTCCTGGTTTCAAGTGATTCTCCTGCTTCAGCCTCCCAAGTAGCTGGGATTACAGGTGCGCACCACCATGCCCTGCTATTTTATGTATTTTTAGTAGAGACGGGGTTTCAGCGCTTTGGCCAGTCTGGTCACAAATTCCTGACCTCAAGTCATCCGCCTGCCTCAGCCTCCCAAAGTGCTGGGATTCATTATTTTTAAATATAAGATTTTTGCAAAGTGAAAGCGGATGTCATTGATTTTACATGGCTTTAGGAGGAAGCAAGCCATCAATTAGTGATGTCCTTTATGGGCTGGAGGGAGTGAGTGCTGTGTAGTGGAGGAAGCACACACACTGTTGACCAGGATTTAGGAATAGTTTTGTTAGGCAGTATATCTGATTTATCATGGTTTTTGACTTCTTGACTCAAGACAAATAAAATACCTTTATGGTAATTTTAAAGACCTCTTTAGAGGAATATTTATATCTACAAATACCTTCTGCATTTATTTATTTATGAATGACAGAGTCTTACTCTGTCACCCAGGCTGGCCTACAGTAGCGCGATCTCGGCTCATTGCAACGTCTGCCAGGAATCCTGGGTTCAAGCAATTCTCTCCGCCTCAGCCTCCTGAGTAGCTGGGATTACAAACATGCGCCACCACACTCAGCTAATTTTTGCATTTTTTAGTAGAGATGGGTTTCACCATGTTGTTCAGTCTGCTCTTAAACTCCTGACCTTAGGTGATCCACCCACGTCGGCCTTCAAAAGTGCTAGGATTACAAGTATGAGCCACCCAGCCTGGCCTGCATGTATTTATTTTTTATGGTTCTTCTGTTATTTTTGTCCTCCTTGTCTTTCGGTAGCTTTACTTGTAACCTCCTCTGTGTACTATATTGCTGTCCCATTGTGTTAGCAACTGTGGAGTCCTAAGTATTGAGTTGTCAGAGTAAAAAAGAGGGTGTTGTTTGTACCATTACTTCATTAACAATGATTCTGCTTGGGAAGTTCTTCAGATTTAGCTAAAATTTCTCTGTTACTGAATGTCTCTATTTTTTAGTAGAGTAGTAAAATGTTTGATTGCACTTTTTCTTTCACCACTAGTCTTTGTTTTTTTGGAGATGTCTCACTGTCTTGCCCAGGCTGGAGGGCAGTGACTCCGTCACTCATGGCTCACTGCAGCTTTGACCTCCCTGGGCTCATGTAAATCCTCCCACTTCAGCCTCCTAAGTAGCTGGGACTACAGGTGTTCACTGCCAAACCTGCCTAATTTTTGTAGAGATGGGGTTCTGCCATGTTGCCCAGGCTGATCTAGAACTCCTGGGCTCAAGTGATCTGTCCCCTTAGCCTCTTAAAGTGCCGGGATTACAGATGTGAGCCACCGTGCCCAGCCTGTCTTTAATAGTATGATTACCCCTCAGAATTAAAAAAAAAAAATTGCCATTTTCCTCCTTCCAGAAGCTTCATTTTCAGCTCTTTAAATTGTCTTTGTTATTTTTTTTCAGTTAGGATCTATTTGGGATCTGTTGGTTATACATAGAAAATATAAAAATGACCTTGCTGCTCCCCATTTTTAACAGCCCTGTTATGTAAGCAGTGTCACTAAGCAGCAGTTTACTATCAGCTGGTGATATAGTGACCCTTAATACATTTATACATTTCCTAATTTATTTTCTTGATTTTTTTTTTGAAATGGGGTCTGACTCTGTCGCCCAGGCTGGAGTTCAGTGGCACGATCACGCCTCACTGCAAACTCCGTCTCCCAGGTTCAAACAGTTCTCCTGCCTCAGCCTCCTGAGTAGCTGGGATTACAGGTGTGGCCCTCACACGTGGCTAATTTTTGTATTTTTAGTAGAGACAAGGTTTAACCATGTTGGCCAGATGGTCTTGATCTCCTGACTTCGTGATCCTCCTACCTTGGCCTCCCAAAGTGCTGGGATTACAAGCATGAACCACCATACCTGACCTTGATTTGTTTTTACTCAGTTCTTTGTTGGACAGCTTTCCATTATTTTTTGATTTCTGCTTTATTACTCTGATACCGAGAACCCTTTTCTAAATCACATCTAAATCACTAGTTTTCTTTATTGCTGTTTCTCTTGTGTCTGTTTGTGTCCTTTGTTCTAATCAGACATGCCATTGATTACTAGTCTTCAGAAGACACTTCTTTGATCATGCTTTCTCTTTATTAGGATTCTTTCTTACTTATTAAAGACTAAACTGCATTCTGACGTTCACAATTTTTCAAAATTAATATAGTTGAGCATCATCTTTATTCTGAGCATGCATCTAAATGATGAAAATTCAGAGATCTATACGGGGACTCAGTTTTATCTTGATAGAGAAGCTGCTATCAGTATACGAGTCATAATTGTAGATGTTGAATCAAAACAGTACACAGGCATTAGGTTCCATAGGAATTCCAAGGGATCAATAATGTGAAATTTTGCTGAGGATGGAATGGTTTTTCAGGTTGAAGTGGGACTTGTACTGTGCCTTGAAAACAAGGATTGAATATTAGTAAAGGAGTTTGCATTTCCCTGGCCTTGTGTTTCCAGCCTAAGGGACCACAGTGGGAAGAAGAGGGACTTACCTGATTGGTGAATTTGTAAGAAGGAGATCCTCATCTCAGCACCTGCGGATCATCTCTGTTCAGAGTTGGTGCTGTACTACAGGCTTTTCTGCCTTGTATTAACAGACCTGGTCCTGCTGGGGTGGCCTGAGCTTGTCTAGCTGTGCTAGTGACTGGCTGGGGAGGTCTGGCTAATTCTTGCCACAGATCTTTAGCCATTTTCTCTAGTCAGTTTTTATCAGTAATAAAGGTTATTTCTGGATTCCTATTTCTCTTAGTTGGATGTGAGTGTGGGCAGAAAGGCAAGGTGGGAGGAGTCATAAGGCATTAAATACCGAAGATACGAACACCAAGGAGATGAGCACCTTTGCCTATTGTGGTGAGCAGGAAGAGAGAAAGTTGGAACAGGAGAACGGAGTCAGATGTGCAGAGCTAGAACGTGGACTTTATTTTGTAGGCTGAGGATCCACTGAAGGTTTTAAAATGCTGTTAAGTGTACAGAGGGTTGTTTTGGTAGTATGAATCCAACAGTGCTGGAAAATGGATTCCCCAGGACTTGTTCAGTTGGAATTCATGGATCTTCTGGCTTTGGAAGTTTAGAAGGGAGACGGATATGAAACACCCTGAAATAATATGTAAGATATTTTACAGGGATCATCTTTCAGAAAGGGATTAAGAACCTCTACTTAGGCCAGACACGGTGACTCACACCTGTAATTCCAGCACTTTGGGAGGTTGAGTCGGGTGGATCACTTGAGGTCAGGAGTTTGAGACCAGCCTGGCTAATATGGTAAAACCATGTCTATACTAAAAATGCAAAAATTAGTCAAACATGATGATGCGCCCCTGTAGTACCAGCTACTTAGGAGGCTAAGGCAGGAGAATCACTTGAATCCAGGAGAAAGAGGCTGCAGTGAGCTGAGATCACACCAGTGCACTCCAGCCTGGGCAATAGAGAAAGACTCCATCTCAAGGAAAAAAAAAAAAAAAAGAACCACCATACCACCACTTAACTCTTCTGTATCCTGTTTGTCTATAGGACTTATTGGAACAAAATTGCACCATGAAGTATGTTTATTCTGGATTTTTAAATAGTGCTTTAAGCAGATTTGTAGAAGTTCTTTGTAAACCTAGCCTGCTAAGTTTATTTTTAAAACAATAAGTTGACATTCAGATTTATTGCATGTAATTTTCTACATGTATTCTGATACGGGTTTTTCTTCTTTCATCTATCAGTGTGGTAAATTATATTGATTGAGTTCTAAAATTAAAACAGCTCGGCCTTCTTAGGGTAAAGTCAACTTGGTCTTGATGGATTATCTTTTTGTTGTTGAATTAACTTTGCTAATATCTTAAGATTTTTGCATTTAATGTTGCTAGGTTGACCTGCAATTTTCATTATAAATGTTTTCTGTAATTCATTCAGTGCTCAGAAAGAATTTATGCACTGGGAACCCAAAACTAAATAAATAGACATTCCCCAAAAGAAATAAACAAAAAAAGGGAAGTAGTGATAAATAAAACAAAAGGGCAGGAGACATAAAACAAAGGCCTTTCTCTAACCTCAGAAACCCAATTCCGCTATGGCAATCTCTGTTACCAGAGGATAACCTGTGTGTATGTGTGCCTACAAAATTATATAGATGATACATTGTATACATACATTATTATATATGCAGTAACATATCTTGGAGGTAGTTTCAGTGTAGCACACGATGTTTTTCTCATTCTTTTCTTAATAACTACCTTATATTTTATTATATTTTTGTATATTAGCCAGGCCTTTGATGACAGACATGTAAGTTCTTTCTCTTATTTTGCTGAAATGAATATCATTGTGCCTTCCTCTTTGGCATGTGTCTTGGAATAAATTCTTACGAGTTGAGTTGCTGGATAAAAGGGCATATGCATTTCAAATTTTGGTAGAAATAGCTAAATTATCTTCCAAAAAGGTTATACCTCTTTACACTCTAACAGTGAATGAGCATGCTGTGGCAAATATCTGAAGTGTTCTGGCCAAGACTCATTTCCCACAGCCCAGGCCATTTGAAGTCTCAGTCATGCTAGCTGCACCACACTTCACCCCACCTACAAGTGCATTCATTATTAACTTGGTGATCTCATGAGCTTTGGCAATCAGTGGCTTCCTGCTACGGAGCCTCCTAAGAACCTTGGAAACTGCTGTGTTCTAGATGAGCAGGAATGAGAGGATGTTGGCAAAATGCCCAGAGATAAGGTATTGAGACCATTCTGCCTACCTTATTCCTGTGTCTTTTTTACAGCCCTTGCTTTCCAGGCATGATGGAATAGGTGAAAGAATTTTAGCAAATGCTGGCCGTCTTCTATCAGTATTCCAATGCTAATAATGACTGGAGAGGACACAGATGGATGAGAACACATGGAATTAGCTGTTGGGCCCTTGGATTCTATTCTGCCTAGGCTGTTCTTACCTTTCACTGTTTCCCTGAGTTGAAGCCATTGCTCACATTGTACAATCACTCTTCTTTCCTGTATGATTGTTTACTCTTAAGCCCCGGTGTGATTGTTTCTGGGTTAGGAAACTAAACACTTGTCATATTTATGAGGACATTTTAGCCAGATTTGCTACGCCCCAAGACTTAGCAGTTACTGCTTACTGAATAAGAAAGAGTTGAGGTTTTATCTTGGGATAGGGAAGTGGTGGGAGCATGTAACTCTTGGTTATCCCTGTGTCATTTTTATAAACAGGATCTCCAATTGGAGTCCCGGTTGCCACCAGAAACAGTGATAAAGCAGCACCTAGGAGCCTTGGGGTATGGCCTCAGCTGATTAGACTGGAGGAGATCGGGGTAGTGAGGCAAGGAAAAGCCAAACCCTGGATCCTTTGTCCGTTAATTGTCTCTTCTGTTGTTAACAATCATTTTTAGGCTAGAGAAGGATATATGTAAAGCACTGAAACTTTGCCAAAATAGCCTCAAGTTTGTGTACTATATAACCAAAGCTGAAAAAATATTAAAGTGACAAAAACAAAACAAGTAATTCTCTCAGCAAGACTTGATTGGTAATGTTTACAAAGATTTTTATTAATCTGATTGCTTTAAAGGTGATTAGGTCTCTCTTGCTTAGAAACCTTCATCACACCCCTTTCCTTAAATTGACTACCAAATAAATATACTCTAAACTCGAGCCTGACATTTGAAACCTTTTAAGGAGAATCTGCCTCTCTAGTGTAATCATCTACTTTCTTATGATTTGCCGTGCAGTTCATGGACCAGCAGTGTCAGCATCACCTGGGATCTTGTTAGAAATGTAGACTGTCAGCCCACCCACCCCAGACCTACTGAATCAACACTAGAGTTTTAGCAAGATCCCAGTGTCGTGCATTCCCACTCCAGTTAGAGAAGCCCTGATCTCTTATACTTCATTCTTCTCAGACTTCATTCACATGATACAATCTGCTGAACAGGCCGAACCGTCATTTTCTAAGCATGTTTTACACAGCTCCAGCAGCCTGCCTTTTCTCAAATCATATCCTCAGAAATGTCTCTTTCTTTCAGCTTCCTTATTCCTTCCATTCATTCAGTTGATTAGATGTCTGAAGTATAGGCTGGGCATGGTGGCTTACACCTGTAATCCCAGCTCTTTGGGAGACTGAGGTGAGTGGATCACCTGAGGTCGGGAGTTTGAGACCAGCCTGGCCAACATGATGAAACTCGTGCTCTACTAAGAATACAAAAATAAGCTGATGCAGTGTCATGCACCTGTAGTCTTAGCTACTTGGGATGCTGAGGCTGGAGAATCACTTGAACCTGGGAGGCAGAGGTTGCAGTGAGCCAAGATCATGCCACTGCACTCCAGCCTGGGTGACAGAACGAGACTCTGTGTCAACAATCAATCAATCAATCAATAAATAAATAAATAAATAAAATTTGCTAAGAATGATGATTTGGCTTGAGATTCAGACATGACTGAAAACACAGTTCCTGTCCACAGTTGAGACAGGCTCTCTGGAGGACAGCTCGGCAACGTGTATCAAGAGTCTTGAATATGCATTTCTTTTGATCTCAATATTTTCTTTTCTAGGAGATATTTATAAACTAATAATCAGAAAAGAATATAAAGAAATGTGTAGAAGGTTGATTGTTACAACACTCTTTATAATAGTAAAAAATTGATAAATTAATAAATTATGTATAAACTATTTTATAGTCAAGAAAGTAATATGTATATAACTGAAATGAAAATATGTCAACAATAAAAGTTATGTTGTTAAAATAGACAAAGGCAAGCCCTGTGGTGCTCCTATAGTCTCAGCTACTCAGAAAGCTGAGGGAGGATCCCTTGAGTCCAGGAGTTCAAGGCTGCAGTGAGTTGTGATTGTGCCACTGTACTCCAGCCTGTGTTACAGAGTGAGACCCTATCTCTAAAAAGACAAAAGAGAGATCATGTATATAAAGTATCTAGTGTAATGCTTCCCCTGCAGCCTAGATTCCAGAATGAAGGGGATGCAGGGAGCATCTTCTCCAGCCTACCGACAACTGGAGCAGAGCCACAGCTGGCCCTCAGCAGCCACAACCTCTGAGCAAGAAATAAACCTTCACTGTAAGCCACTAATATTTGAAGGTGATTTTCTACTGCTGCAACTCATCTAGTGAAAGCTGACTAGCACAGTTGTGTACTCTGCTTATTTGACTCCCTTGTTGTCTGCATGCACCTTGATGTTATCTGTTTTTATGGCATCTGTCCATCCATCCATGGACAGACTTACAAAGCTCATGCACTTCATTGAACTTGGGGTGATAGTGGAGAGATAAATGTTGTAATTCCCTTGGATTAGAGCAGTGTTTGTCTGTATGTGGTCCTTGAAACATCTGTATCAGAATCCTTGTAGGGTTTGATAGGGATACAGAATCTTGAGGTCCCACTACAGGCCTGCGAAAACAGAATAATTGGGGTAAGGTTTCAAGGAATTCTCAGATATGCCCAAGTTTGGGAACCACTGGTATTGAAGCTAGACAAATACTTCATCAGGATGTTACACTGTGAATCCCCTCCACCACTGAATTTGTAGTATAATAGACACTCTCCATTGCAGTTCTTCTCAGACCAGAACCCTTTTTTGTGATGGATGGATGGATGGATGCTTGCTTTTGAGTTAGGGAACTAAACGCTGGTCATCTTTATGAGGACATTTTAGCCAGATTTGATTCAAGAACTGTGTAACACTCACTTGGCAAGTGAAAACAAATGAGTACCTCAACTGATGTACTTTCTCCATACTACTCTTTTTTTTCTTCTTATAAAAATTAAATTTTAATTATATAATTAATTCATGAGTATATTCTCATAGAAATGTAAGGCATTACTGATGAGGTCAAATTCTGGTTTGTACCCCTCCTCAAATCTTGGGCCCCTCATATGCACTGTGCCACAGGTATCTTTTGGTTTTTTATTTTTCCAGATTTCTTTTCTATGTATGGTTTATGTATATTGTTAATATTTATGGCTAATACAGATGGTCCTTAAGATGGCTTGACTTAGGATATTTTTCAGCTTATGTTGGGGATGTAATGTACCTGCATCATAAGTTGAGGAGCAAGTGTATACATTAAATGGTCTGTACCAATACAGCTGGTATCCATTCTGATTTAGCAAGTATCTGCTGAAATTGCTCAGAGCCCTGTGTCACTGGTTGTTTGATATTTTGAATATCAACCCTGCAATTTGTACTTGTAGTGTGTATGTGTGTGTGTACATATATATGTATGCATGTGCGTCTTAAGTATCATGCTACACATATTTTTTTCAGTTTGTTTTTTACATATGTTGGCATATATCCACATCAATATATGTGAGTTTACCTCATTAAAACATTGCTCCATCCTGTAGTTTATTTAGCCATTTTTTTTCTTTTCTTTTTTTTTTTTTTTTTGGTTGAGATGGAGTCTTGCTGTCACCTAGGCTGGAGTGCAGTGGTGCAATCTTGGCTTACTGCAGCCTCCGCCTCCCAAGTTCAAACGATTCTCCTGTCTTGGCCTCTCCAGTAGCTGGGGTTACAGGTGCCTGCTACCACGTGCAGCTAATTTTTGTAATTTTAGTAGAGATGGGGTTTTATCATGTTTTCTAGTCTGGTCTTGAACTTCTTACCTCAGGTAATCTGCCCACCTCAACCTCCCAAAGTGCTGGGATTGCAGGTGTGAGCCACCGCACCTTGCTTACTTAGCCATTTCTATATTGATGGACAGATTGTTTCTAGTTTTTGCTATTACAAACAATGCTGCCATTGATATATATGCTGCTTTGAGTATCTGTTCAAATGTCTGTAAACCATATGTATGTATACACACACACAAATAGACATACAACATACACATACACACACACAGAGAGAGAGAGAGGAACATGCTAGGTCACCATTAATTTATACTCCAACCAGGAGTTTATCAGTTTTCTTATAGCCTTTCCAAATTGTCAATCTTTTGAACCTTTGCCAGTGTTGTGGGTAAAAACTGACTGGTGACTTTGTTTTGTGTTTCAGTGATCATTAGCAAGGCTGAACATCATTTATTGTGTATTCACCATTTGTATTTCTGTTTCTTAAATGGTCTGTTTTTATCTTCTGCCTGTTTTTCTGCTGAGTTATTGATGTGTTGGAATTTATTTTAGCTTAGATATTTAAATATATGATGCAAATGTTTACTCACAGTTGATACGTGTCTTTTATCTTTGCTTATTGTCTTTTATAATTTGTTTTTACTGTCAGACTTGTGGTAGTCATTCTTGATTTCACATAGTGTCTGCTGGCCATTAGCCCTTCTCCCCAGTAAGTTGTTTGGATTCTTACAAGAATTAGAAAACAACTAAATCTCTCCAAATTGTCCATATGAAGAGCTTTGAACAGCTCTCCTGAATCAAGTATATTTAATTGCATGGACTTTTAAATAGGTATGCTTTGACCAGTCAGAAAATCTGCTTTCTATATTTCAAATATGTTTGCTGGATTATTGTGCTCCAAATAATGGAACTGTTTGTCTAATAATCTCACACTTTATATATTTAATTTGTTTTTGTTCAGAAGATGATTTGTTATTAGCTCCCCACAGCACAATTAGGAATCTGTAATCAGAGTCATATCATTAGTCTTTGTTTGTGAATTGATATAAGCTGTTAACTGCCTTGAACCAGATTTTATTATCATGTATATCAATAAAATGTATAGGTGATCTCTGACTTTCACATGTGAATCCCAAAAGTTTACTTATAATTTAATTTTTTGGAGCTCTGTTATTTTTCCACAGAAACAAATCTGTTTTTAGGTCGCTGGCAAGCTCAAACAAGCACTCTTACAATTAACAGTTTATCACATTATTTTTATGTTCTAATTATGGATGTAAAGATAGAAAGAATAAGCCTATAATCTTCAGAACCTCTAGAGCTGAAAGATCATGGGAAGGTGTGTAGGCAGGGGAGGAGTAGGATGTAAACATCTTTAAAACTATGAAATTGAAGACATCTCTTGGTGAATCATTTATTCTCCAGTGTTCTGTATTTAAGAGCAAAGGTAACTGATATCCACCCATTATTCTTTAGTTCATGCATTGTCTGTTGAAAATGCAGTGTTTGTGAGACTGATTTGTCTTATTTAGCAAGGAACATTTCCCAGTGTTATATTCCTTGATTGCTTGGGTCCAAAAGGAGCTTCATGGCTAATAGCATTATTTTCACTAATTGCACAAATTCGAAGCCGTTGATAAAAAGCAACTAACAACTTTTATATCAGTTGTAAAATACCCACAATAAGCCAGAAATCCTAACTTGTCAGTGCATTTTTCCAGGTACTTTGTGGATGTAGTTTGTGCTGTAGGGATGGTGCCTGTGGCCCAAGAGGTTTGGGTTTTGTTCCTTGCTTTCCACTACCCTGCTGTTCTTTGGTCCTTTGTTTTTTTGTTTTCTTGAGACAGGTTGTACTATCACCCAGGCTGAAGTGCAGTAGTGTGATCATAGCTTATTGTAACCTTTAACTCCTGGACTCAAGTGATCCTTCCTGCTCAGTCTCCTGAGTAGCTGGGACTACAGGTTACAGGCATGTGATACCACACCTGACTAATTTTTTACATTTTTTTGTAGAGATGGGGTCTCACTATGTTGCCCAGGCTGGTCTTGAACTCCTGGGCTCAAGTGATCCTCCCACCATGGTCTCCCAAACTGCTGGGATTGTAGGTGTCAGCCACCATGCCCTACTCTTTTTGAGGGCTCAGTAGTATACTTATATAGGTTCCAGAATGAATACTCCTCAAACTTTGCATGCCTAAGAATCACCTAGAGGATTCAGGTCAAAATGCAGATTCTACAGCTCCATTTCTAGAAATCTGATTCAATCTAGCAATCAGCCATTTATCCATGAGCATCCCAGGTAACCTGTTGCAGCTTGGCTCTAGACCAACAGAAATACTCTGTCTCCTATGTTGTCTTGCTCAAGTGCAGGTCCCAGAACAATTCTTGGATCACTTGTGTCTGTGGGTGAGGCCGATGAACTCTGTCAGGGCACCAGGGAACAACCTAATGTTCCCCAAGAGGTTGTTGACCAAATGGGTCCTGGAAGTCTGGAAGAATTATTTCCTTAAATATTATATTTTATACAATATATATATTTAAATATATAAATAATAAATTGGCAAGTTATAGTTGTATATATTTATGGAGTACAAAGTGATATTATGACGTGAAATAAGGAAATAAGCTGGGCATAAAGGACAAATACTGCATGTTCCCACGTGTATGTGGGCTGTAAAACAATTGAACTTATAGAAGCAGAAAGTAGAATGGTGGTTACCAAAGGCTGGGGTGGGGGAGCTGGGGAGATGATGGTCAAAGGGTTCAAAGCCTCAGTTGGACAAGAGGAATTTGTTGTTTCTTTCTTCTTCTTTTTTTTTTTTGAGCTCTATTGCAGAGCACCATGAATATAATTTTAATAATAGTATATTATACATTTCAAAATCACTGAGAGTAAATTTCAAATGTTGCCACCACAAAACACAATAAGTATTTGAGGCAATGAGTGTGTTAAATGCAAAAGTAATGGAGGTTCCTCAAAAAACTAATAACCACTTTTAACATGCTTCTGTAAACAGTTCCTTTCTGAGAAGTTTACTCCTTTTAGCTTTCAATGAATAGTTTGTATCTTTGAATATTCATTACAAATAAATTGTTTGTTTGTAAAAGTTAAAAAAGTATAATGGGAACTTTTTCATATTGCAGGTAGTATGAATATCCTGACAATGCTTTAGTTTAAATAATGGAAACCTTTTGAAATAAAAATTCAGGTACTTTGTCAGTTTCTCTAGTATTTCTTTACCTAATCACTGCCCACAGGACCTTCCTGAAGCTGGGATATAAGAATTTCTTAGTGGAAAGTCAGGAAGTTAATGCATCCTACCTTGTCATGATGTTTTGAAGAATGACTTTACCGATAATCGATAGGAGTATTAAGCACCATGTAATGTATTTCACTTTCCTGTATCATTTTAAATTTTCCTAGGAGATTATCTTTTTTCTGCATACATGTAGGTTGGAAAATGATTAATACTATGTAAGTAGAAAATAATATTGGTTTAATTTGACCACTCATATAACTCCTTGGAAAAGAAGAAAACTTTATGTTCTTATTTTAATCAAGAGCAATGTTTTGCCTGTCTTATTTGTAAGGTACAGTTCTAGGTATTACATGTTTCACTTAAATACACAGTTATCACCAAGAGGTCACCTTCAAGTTAAGGGAAATAGGGATGTAGTAACTAAGGTGAGAAGACACTTACTTAACTTCTCATGATTCCTACCTCAAATTCATATTTAGTACCTATTTTTTTTCTCATTGTCAAAGTGACAAATTATGTGCTTTAAAAATATAGAGTGAATTTAATTTTGTTTCAGAAATTAGTTGAACTTTTCAAATGACCAAAAATACCATGATATTTTCACAGCAGATTTAAGTGACTAAGGCTGATGCTTACGTAATTTATTTGTGGGACTTCTTCTTCCTAACCTTTTCCAAGGTTTCAAGGCTTTGTTGAGGTTTCTGAGTTTATAAGGATTTAGCAAAAGTATTTATTGAACACTTAGTGTGAGCCTGTAGTCTCTGCTTTGCATAGTACTTGTTTTGATTGTTCTTAACACCTGACCTGGCTCCTTTTTTTTTTGAGAAAGAAATAGAGGAGCATTTATGAATGTTATTTATTCAGCCTAGTTGATTTCCTCATAGGGATCCTGATTATGCTAGGCTGACTTTTATTCTGTGTAGTTTTCAGCATTTCCTCATGTGACCTGACTTAAATCCCCAGGTGCTCTCCCAATGTGGAGAGCTCCATTCTCCTGTTAAGAATTGGAGTCTGTAGCCAGTAATATGTGTTCAAAGGTTTAACAACGTTTGTATTTTTAAAATGCAAATATTCATATTATCTGCTTCATTTGTGAATTTGAAACATTATCAGAAGCACACAGGTCCAGAATCCGAGGAAGGCAAAAAGGGGCAGGAATAGGTAGGGGGAGAAAAGGCGAGAAGGAGTCTTGAATCACTGGGTTTATTGTTTGCTGTCAAAGGCTTCTTCCTCTTGTCAGTCTGTCATTACCAATTGTGAGATGGTGGGAAAGGCGGAGGATATGCTGTGAACTAATAATAGTCGGTTGTTAATTTTCTTTTAAATTTTTTCTTTGAAGGTCTCTGGCTCTTTAGTTACTGGTGCTTAGTGAAGGAGTGTGAAAAAGACTTGATCCCTCTATCCTACTTTGGTTTTATGGGAGGCTTTACAACAAATGAATGTTTACTTTCCTAGCTTTCCAGCTCCCAGCTTTCTACATTACACTTCTAAATAAATAAATAAATAAATAAATAAATAAATAAATAAAGCAAGCAAGCAAGCAAGCAAGCAGGCAGGCAGGCAGCTACCACCATTGGTAAGAAGCCCTGAGGTATAACGAATTCAGAGCCTTGGTAAGAAGCCCTGAGGTATTACGAATTCAGAGCCTTGCCCAGGATAGGCACAGTTCCTAGAAGGGGGATAGAATCTTCCCATTTGGTTAGAAGACAACTAAAATGGGTCCAACATGAAGGTTACCAAAAAAAGATTCTTTTGAGTCTGTTGAAGGTGTGCTTTCGTGTCCTTTTTTTCTGCCTTGACATGTGTGTCGATGGAAGCCAGCTCGTGGCACTGTGTCTCTGCTCTGGGTCCCCCGCCACCTCATATGGCTGCCGTGTTCTGACTCCATGCCTGGAGGAGCAGCAGAACCCGCACTTACCCTTGTCCCAGGGGAGTGTGCTTTCACACTGGAAATGGACAGAGTGAAGAGAGCAGCTGGTGGGAAAATGAGAATGTATCTCCAGGGGCTTTTAAAAAGGCCATGAATTCAGCTGTTGGTCTTGTGCTCACAATTAAAAACAAGCTGGCAGCAGGGCTGCATGATTGGGTTAGGACCGAGGCTTGCTTTTGGCCGAGATCTTCTCCTTAGGCGTGTGGTCCATTTCCTGCTTTGCCCTTTGGTTTCCATGCTGTTTCTAAGCTTCACACATTAAAGATTGGACTCTCAGCCATCCACTTTGTCTCCTGGCTGTTTGGGGCCTTTCTTTACTTTTGAGAGGCTTTCTGTTCCAGTTTTACTTTTTTACTTGATGCTGTTATTTACTTTTGGAATATATATTCAGTCTGTGAGGGGATTAGGAGCTAGTAGTAGGGAGTACATAGAGCATCCCCTTCTGCCTAAGCATGAATGTTTTCCCCATTTATTTATGTGCAGGTGTATGTCAAATATCTATTTATATTTTATGATTTATTTTATAATAAATGGTATTTTTTTTTTTTTGAAATGAAGTCTTGCCCTGTCACCCAGGCTGGAGCCCAGTGGTACAATCTCAGCTCACTGCAACTCCGTCTCCCAGGTTCAAGCAAATCTCCTGTCCCTGCCTCCCAAGTATCTGGGACTACAGGTGCTCACCACTACACCCAGCTAATTTTTTAATTTATTTTTTATTTTTTTAAGTAGAGACAGGGCTTCATCATACTGGTCAGGCTGGTCTCGAACTCCTGACCTCAGATGATCTACCCACCTCGATGCTAGGATTACAGGCGTGAGCCACCATGCCCTACAAAGTTATTTATTTCATTATTTAATATTATTATTATTTGTTGAGACAAGGCCTTATTCTCTGTCCAGACCGGAGTGCAGTGGCACAGTCGTAGCTCACTGCAGCCTCAACCTCCTGGACTCAAATGATCCTCCTGCCTCACCCTCCTGAGTAGTGTGGACTGTAGGTGCATGACACTATGCCTGGCTGATTTTTATTTTATTTTTTTGGATGGGGGCACTGGCTATATTGTGTAGGCTAGTCTCAAACTCCTGGCCTCAGGGGATCCCTCTTACCTTGACCTCCCAAAGCATTGAGATTATAGCATGAGCCACCATGCCTGGCCTCAAAAATATTTTTAAAGGAAAAAAATTCTACACATGCTAGGACTTGAATCTTACTCTGTATTGCCAGATAAACTGTGGGAATGGATAGTTTTCTTTGTTTTTCAGCAATAAAAAATGCTTAATTATAGTGAAAAGTCTTAATTATAGAGGGAAAGCAAAGTGCATTTGGATGAACTGTGCTAAAAAGGAACGATATAGGTGGAATAACAAGTTACATGTTAGTCTTGTGATTTTCTCATTAATGACTCATTTGTATTTGAAAGCAGCAGAAATACATTTATGGAAAAATATGAGCTTATGTTTCTTTTTCTATTTTTTTTTTTTTTTTTCAGATGGAGTCTTGCTCTGTCACCCAGGCTGTAGTGCAGTGGTGCCATCTTGGCTCCTCTGCTTCCCAGGCTCAAGCAATTCTCCTACCTTATTCTCCTCAGCAGCTGGGATTACAGGCATGTGCCACCACATCTGACTAATTTTTGCAGAGATAGGATTTCACCATGCGGACCAGGCTGGTCTCGAACTCCTGACCTCAAGAAATCCGCCCACCTGGGCCTCCCAAAGTTCTGGGATTACAGGCATGAGCCACCACAGCAGACTTATGCTTTTTATTAGATAAGGTAGATGTAGAGATAATGTAGATATAAAGTATATATTTATGTATATTTCCGTTTATCTGTATTGGTTTTCTATAGCTCCTGGAACTAAGGACCACAAACTTAGTGGCTTAAAGCAACAGAGATTTATTCTCTTAAAGTTCTGGAGGCCAGAAGCCAGAAAGGATCCTTGGGGGCTAAAATCAAGGTGCCAGAGGATAATCTGTTTCTTTGCCATTTCTAGACTCTAGAGCTGCATTCCTTGAATTCCTTGTTTCACAGCCCCTTCCTTCATCTTCAAAACCAGTGTTGTAGCATCTTATCTCTGGCTCTGGTTTTCTATGTTTCTGTCTCATGACTTTCTTCTCTTCTCCCTTAAATCTTCCTTTTCTTCCCTCTTATAAGGATACATGTGATGATATTTAGAGTTCACTTGGCTAATCCAAGATAGCCCTCCCATGTCCAGAAATTTAATTTACTTACATCTTCAAAGTCTATGCCATGCAATATAATATTCACAGGTTCCAGGGATTCTACCATGGTGAGTGTGAATGTGTGTGTGTGTGTGTGTGTGTGTGTGTGTCTGTCTGTCTGTCTGTCTGAAATTCCCTAGCTGACCTACAAGCAGCTACACTCGAATAACAGTAAGCACAGCTAATGTTGAGGTCTTGGATCCAAAGAATATTTTTCATTGAAAGGCATCAGTTTTGTCATAAAATAAAATGGCTCATTCTAGGGCAGATGGAAAACATAAGAGAAGCGTGGAACATCCTGTTGCATGAGAAAGTAAAGAAGTGCTCAGAGAATAATGGGGACATGTCAAAAGATACACATGCCAACTTGAAGAGGCTTCTTTTGGTCCCCACTGGGCAATTTGAGCATTGAAATAATAAAGCAGTAAATTCAACCTATTTGGATAAAAATGAATAAAATTATAAATGGAAAGTTTGATGTGAAATAAGATGTTTACATAGTTCCTAAGTGCCTTTTCACAGCATAATGGTTAATTACTAAGAAAAAAAGCTTAAGCTGACTTAAATTTTATTTATTTATTTATTTTGAGACAGAGTCTCACTCTGTCACCTCAACTGGAGTGCAGTGGTGCAATCTGGGCACACCACAATCTCCACCTCCTGGCTTCAAGTGATTCTCCTGGCTCAACCTCTCTAGTAGCTGGGATTACAGGCATGTGCCACAACAATCAGCTAATTTTTGTATTTTTAGTAGAGACAGGGTTTCACCATATTGCCAGGCTGGTCTTGACCTCCTGACCTCAGGTGATCCACCCATCTTGGCCTCCCAAAGTGCTGGGATTACAGGTGTGAGCCACTGCGCCCAGCTGACTTAAACTTTTTACATCAACTTATAAAACTTTCTCGGTGGAGAAACCTGGCAGGTCAAAGTGAATGTGATCTGTAACTGGACAAATTGAAACCTGCTACTTGATAGGGTGCAAAGAGAAGAATAGCATCATGAAACATGAGGGTAAGCACAAGTTGAAGAACATCCTCTAAAATACCTGGCGTGTAACTTTCAAAACCATCATAGTCATGAAAGTTAAGGAGTATAATGTGATATAGTAGTGGGGTGTTAATAGCCAAGTGGAAGTTCTAAGCTTCACTGTAGGATGATCTGATTAAGTTATATACTAGTAGAGTCCTGACTTAATTATGTAGGTTTTTCTTCTTGGTCTTGCTGCATTCCTCAGTGAAAACTCTTTAGTTCACCTGTGTACAGAGTAAAGTGTAGGGTGCCGTAATTTCATTAGCTTGGTGAGTGAAGAAATCTAAACATCTTAACATCCAGCATACAAATCCCAGTTTCCATTATGGTATCCTTAACTTCAGTACTGTCTGGTGTCCCCTAGGCCAGAGATGCTCTTTGAAAAATCTCTCCAGTTAATAAGACTATTATTTTACCTGAGTAGGGGAGGGGGCACTTGCCCAATGTAGGGGAGGCAGGGATCTGGGGACTTAAGGGCTTGATAAGCATTCCTTGTGAATAGTCTTATATATCTAAGCCACTCCCTTTTCTTTCACTTCTAGACTTTACCAGGCTCCCTCATTCCCTTGGCATTTGGATGTCTTTTGGGGTGTACTGAAATAGTTCTTTGCTTTCTCCAGGTGTTCCTGTGGTCTCCTATGTCAGTTATCACTAGATAATTTGCTTCAAAAATATTGTCATTTTTCTTATTCTATTTCCTGTGGGTTGTGCTTTTATATGAAAAATCTCTTTACTGTACTTTTTAGTATTTTTGGATGAAAGCAAATGCAGATGTGTATGTTTATTTTGCCATCTTACCTAGAAATAGACAACAGTGATTTTTTTTAAACTTTTTTTTTCCTTTTTACATTGGGCATCTCTCTTCCCCATAAACCTGATATAGAACCTGAATATTTAAAACAAATGGAGCTACTGTGGTTGCAAAGTGGTGTGGGGCCAAGTGAACAAGAGTCCTTTTTGCCAATCCTCTTTTTGTTGATCTTTCCAGCTACCTTGTTTCTATACCCAGGCAGCTTCTTTGAATCTAGGATTCTCATGTACACAGTGGGAGAACCACTGGATTAGAGTGTTACACTTTGCTATTTTTGGCTGGAATCAAATGATTCACCTCCTTTTACAACATTACATGTCTTCAAACCCACATTCCCCCTGTGTGGGCTGGTGCAAGGATATACCTTCTCATCCAGACCCTTTTGCTTGTTAAAAGGGAATAACAGGGACTTGTTACCTGTCATCCTGGAGAATTTTCCTTTTGCCCTCCAATATTTAGCCTTCCCTAAAGTAATAGTTAACTAGGCTGCTGTAATAAAGTACCACAAACTGAGTGGCTGAAACAACAGAAAGTCATTTTCTTACAGCTCTAGAGAGTAGAAATTTGAGATCAAAGCATTGGAAAGATTGCTTTCTTCTGAGGCCTCCCTCATTGTCTTGCAGATGGCCGCCTTCTGCCTGTGTCTTCACATGGTCTTTTCTCCTTGTGTGTCTGTCCTCATGTTTTTGTATGAGGACATCAGTCATGTTAGGTTAGGACGCACTCTAGTGCTTTCATTTTAACTTAATTATCTCCTTAAAGACCCTATCTCTAAATACAGTTGCATTTGAGGCACTGGGGGTTAGGACTTCAGCATATGAATTTTGAGGGGACACAGTTCAGCCCTTAACACCTAGCTGTTGCCTTTTGTAGCATTGGCCTTGAGCTTCTTGTCCGTGCCTGCACTTGAGCTGCATGTGGCACACTGCTTCCATGGGCCTGACTTTTGCTGGGTGATGGGAGCAGATGGGATTGAACAGGATCAAGTGTGGAATGTGAAAGTAGGAATCAAGTGTTAGTTTTGAGTGAGTCATGAAATATTATCTTATAGTCTTTAATTTATTGTTTAACTTTTTCTTTATAATACTCACTGGCTGACTTGGAGGCTTTCAGAGTCTCTGAAAATCATATTCAAGTTCAAATAATTAAGGAAATGAAGGAGCATGCCACCTTTCTCAAACTCTACTCTTAACCCCTGCCTCTTCCTCCCTCCTCTGGCCTCATCATTTCCTTTCCAGATCAACTGAAAACCACTTTTACTTCTAAAATTTGCCTGTAGCTTTTTGCTTTGTCTTTTTTATTTTTTACAGCTAAACAATTAAAAGAATCATGCTAGGCTGGTTGTGGTGGCTCACGCCTGTTGTAATCCCAGCACTTTGGGAGGCTGAGATGGGTGGTTCACCTGAGGTCAGGAGTTTGAGACTAGTCTGGCCAACATGGTGAAACCCCATCTCTACTAAAAATACAAAAATTAGCTTGGCGTGGTGATGCGCCTGTGATCCCAGCTAATCTGGAGGCTGGGGCAGGAGAATCACTAGAACCCGGGAGGTGAAGGTAGCAGTGAGCCGAAATCTTGCCACTGCACTCCAGCGTGGGTGACAGAGCAGGACTCCATCTCAAAAAAAAAAAAAAAAAAGTCATCATTCTATATCGGTAGTGCGTATCTTGTATCTAAAATTGGTAATTATAATTGGTAACATGTTGTGAGTTGGATAATGTGAGCCTAATTCTTTATAAATTTGAAAAGCCATTTCAAATGGAAGGTAAAGATTTCATTTGTTCCATCCATTTAATGGGCTTGCATCTTTAAATACAGGGTGTGTTTTGGGGATCATGCATTGTAATTTAATCACAAGGAAAAGATTTGTGTTACTGCTCCTTAGTGAAGTTTCTGTGAAGGGTGGTTAGAAAGTATGAAGAATCATTGTGTTTCAGAATTCAAAGAGACCTAAGAGATCTGAGTAACACTTTTTATCAATAGGGAAGCTAAAGCCCAAAGGTGAAACATTTGTGTGAGACAGAGTGGTACTGTCAGAGCTGATATTTAAGTTTGATCACCTGAAGATCAGCCCATCTTCTAATGTTTCATATTCCAGGCTTCTTAATGAGATTTATGTTTCTAAAACAGCTGTGATGAAACAAAAGAATATATTTTATTTAGTTAGTAATGCCAAAGGAAAAAATAGTCTGAATTACGTGGGTCTTTTATTAATCTGATTGTTTTCGCAGAGATCAGTAAAGCCTTCCCATGGGAAGAGGATATATTGGTAGGGGCTCACAGCTTCAAGAATAACTAATTGTTTAGCAAGAGTAACCCCACAATGCAGGTGGGGCTGAGAAACCACAGCAGGAGGCAGACATGTCTAGGCTATTGTTATAGGGTGATTTTACCAGGGCTTACAGACAGAAGCAGGGTTTTGGGCAACTGCAGGACAGGTGGATCTCCATGCCATTATGCCCCAGACCCAGGGATCATATTCCACAGGGGAGGGACACACATGCTTTAGAGGGAAGAGGTAGGAATTTGATCTGAGGTTAGGATTTGCTGTAAGTACGTGCTCTTACGCAAGGAACAGTAGTTATATGGGAAATCTCAGGGACATTCCCAGAACCGGGGTTAATCAGAAGTCAACATGGCAGATTAGCTTCCAAGATAGAGTTACTTTAGCCTCCATACGAATGCAAGCAAAATGAATTTTATATTATTTAGGAAGGTGGGGAATGTTAATAGAGCATTTTTTTAAGCAGAACCTTTTAGTGAATTTTACTTCTTCTAAGTAGAAAAGCCCTTTTAAAAAAATGTTTTGCTTTTGTGATAATCCTAGCGTACTTTGAATACTGCTTTACTCTGAAGCTTTAGCACCTTCAAGTCTTGCTCCTCAAAGCTGGTCTGTGGATCAGGGTCACATAGGAAATTTTAGGAATGCAGAGTCCCAGGCCCCATCCTAACCTGCTCAGTTTATATTTAACAAAATTCCAGGTTATTCATATATACAGCAAAGTATGAAAACCTGCTCAGTTTATGTTTTAACAAAATTACAGGTGATTCATATATACAAAAAAGTATGAAAATCGTTGGTCTAGAGCAGTGGTTCACAGAAAAGATGGTTCCTGGACCGGCAACATCAGCATCACCTGAAAAATTGTTAGAAAGTGCAGATTCTCAGTCCCTTCCTCAGACCTACAGAATCAGAAACTCTGCGATGGACTCCAATAGTACATGTTTTAATTGGTGCTGTAGGTGATGCTAATTCATGATAAATCTTGAGAACCACCCTAGGGTAATACGTTTCAAACAGTTTAGGTCATGAGCAACCTTGAGAAATATACTTTTAATCATGTCTCAGTACACACACTCACATGCATCTGTGGTTTAGATGTTCCATGAAACAATGCTTATCTTACAATGTGTTTTTTGCTCTGGTATTTTTAGTTTCATTCTTTTAAATAGATTGTGTGTGTATAAACTTATTTATATAAAAATGTGGTCATGATTCACTAAAGTGACTTTTCAACCCACTAATGGGTCGTGAGCTACAGTTTGAGAAACAATAGTCTTGAGCAGGTCCCTCTGGATAGTCTGATAAAATTCTAGATCTCTAGTCAAAATAATGCATTTTAAATGAATACAATAATATACATAGAGTTGCAAAAGAAACCAATTTGATTGACTACCAAAACATTACATTTGTGGTATGGTATATGTATCCCAACTTCTTAGGAGGCTTAGGCAGGAGGATTGGTTGAGCCCAAGAGTTCGAGTCCAGTTGGAGCAACACATCTAGATCCTATCTCTAAAAAAATGTCAAGGATTCTTTATTGATAACAGGATTTAGGGATGAGTCTAGTAACTATTAGCATTTCGAACTAGGGATGAGTATAAATATTTCAAGTTATCTGCAGTAACATATGAAAATGACGAATTTCTATTGATGACAAGTTGTAGCTATTGCTATCAATACTCTGGTTTGTTGCTTACGTTTGTATTTGAAAACATGCCAAATTTCATCTTAAGGTAAATGCAAATAAAGATGCAAACACTGCCTCCCCAGGTTCAGACTTCCAGAATTCTCTTGATGGGTACTGTACCTTCCTTCCCTGTGGACCTGAGGTTAAGAATCCTTGCTCCAGGGGAACCTTGCTTTAGAGTATAGTTCTCGGGCTTTAAGTTGAGACTGTAAGCCAAAAATTTATCTTCCTGGAATTTCTTAAAACTTTTGTTTTATAGATGACATCTTTTCTGGTTTTTTAGTACCCTTGTAATAGATTCCTTTTTTAAAATTTTCTTTTCTGATGTTTTAGTGAGTCCTTGGGGGATCACTTGGAAGCCCAAATGCAGGCTTTTGATACTGTTTCTTTTCTAGTCTCCCCAGTCTCAATACATGCACCTGATTGTTCAAAGCAGATTCCTGGGAGTGAGCCCCAGTGCCACAAGTTCTAGATTTGGACTGGTCGGATATGAATCTGGGATCCATATAACTTTGGAAAAATTATTTAGCTTCTCATTACCTCCTTTTTTCCACCTATGACATGGGGATGACAGTAGCCCCCACCTCATAGAATTGTTCTGAGCATTAAATGAGACATTCTGTGTATTACATTACAACAGTGCCTGGCACAGAGTAAATGGTTAGCAAATGTTATCTATTATATTATCCTTGCTCTTTCCTCTACCTTTTTTTCTTTTTCTTTCTTTCTTTCTTTTTTTTTTTTTTTTTTTGAGATGGATTTTCACTCTTACCCAGGTTGAAGTGAAATGGTGCCATTTTGGCTTACTGCAACCTCCTCCTCCCAGGTTCAAGTGGTTTTCCTGTCTTAGCCTCCTAAGTAGCTGGAATCACAGGTGCATGGCACCATGCCTGGCTAATTTTTGTATTTTTTAGTAGGGATGGGGTTTCGCCAGGCTGGTCTCAAACTCCTCATATGAGCCACTGTGCCCGGCCCCTTTCCCTCATTCTTTAATCCAGTTTATCAGAAAACTTCTTCCTACAAAATATATAATATTTCTTCCTACAAAATATATTTTAATTCATCCACTTTTGCCTGTTTTCTCCAAGCTTCCCTATTCTCATTTGGATTTCTAGCTGGTATCTCTGCTTCCTCTTGTCTCACTCCAATCCATTTTCCATATAACACCCATATGATCTTTTAAAAGTGTAAATGAATAATCTTTTAAAATGCAAATGAATTACTGTATCCCATAAAACCTTTCAGTGGCTTTCCATCAAACCAATCAAAATGCTTTGTCCTTTCTTTGACCTACGCTCTTCTTCTTGCAAGTCTCTAAACTTACCCACTCTTCTGTGGCCAAGTTGACCTTCTCTGTTATCTGAGCAGTCTCATCCCTCCTTACATACCTTAAGGCCATATGGATGGCCTTCCTGCCAATATGTTACTGACCTTCCCTAGTCTGTCATATTTCTCATCTCTGCAGGTACTAGTTTCTCAGAGAGTTTTCCCTAACCACCCTGCCTAAATTAGGGCATGTTACATTGCAGCTCCTTGGGTGAGTTCCTCTTTTACTATCTAGAAGCTCCCCAAACACATAAAAAAAATAATATTTCCTCTCTATTGGGGAAAAGGATAATTAACAACCTGTGATTATCAGACACAGCACCAAGAGGGGTAGCATCTTTTTCAGACCATTACATTTGACGCATTATGAACATTAAGTGATGGTAGAACTCTTTTAAGAAATTGCTGTCTGAATGTTGTGCACACAGCTCTTTGCTATTGCTATTGAAGAACAAAGTGGGCCCTGCCCCCTGAACCTATCTCCAGTGGGGTGATGGAGTTGTGATTGGGTCTTACTACTGTCGGTCATTTCTGTTCCAAAGCATAGACTAGAAATACTAAAAGTTCCCTCTTTGAAATAGTTACTTGGTTGCTGATGAAACCCTTCATGCTTCTCTCCCTCAAAGTGAATGGTCAGTCACTGTTCAGACATGAGAAAAAATGACGTCTCATAACCAGTGGATAGAATCCAGTGTGGGTGATATCTGTATCCTGGTTAATGTTTAGGTTCAGAGTAAAGAGGCAAAAGAAGGCCTTCCTGACTGGGTTAGGTCAAATTTCTTTGTGTCTTGAAATTTGTTTCCTTGCTACTCATTTTTAATTAGTCCTCAGCCAGAGAACAGACGCACTCCTGATTTTTGACAGTTGCCTAACACAGCGAGGAAGGAGGTCTTAGGAGTTCAGAATTAGGATTTACCACTTTCACTATCACCTTTGTAGTTTTTATTTCAAATAAGGGACTTTTAGGAATTACAAAGGACCCTGGACAGATATTGATATGTAGGACAATTAGTATAAATGATATTCTGTTCTGTTCCATGCCCTGTTCAGCTGAATGGTGTCCCTGATTATATAAAAATGTGATCTCTTTTGGGGAAAGATGGGTTTTTTTGCTGATGTTCTTTAACAGAACCCACACAAAGAAATATTCTTGTTATGGACTATGGGTAATGATAATCACTTGGAAAAATGATGTATTTAAAAGGAAAATACAGTTTTCTAATTGAAGAAAAGTAACATTAACTTAATATTTAAAAAATCTGCTATAAATCAGCCTCCCAAAAAGCCACGCTTTTTATTTTCTTCTGACTTCCCTATAGATGTTCATGTGTGCATTCTTTATATAGTTGTAATCATGCAGTGATAGTTTTGTATTCTGATTCTTTTCATGTTATACTTTTCATGTTTCATTTTGAATGGTTAGGATAGCATCAAGTACATATGTCAATTTCTTTACTATTCTCATGTTGGATAATTTGATTTATGATGTATTTTAAACGTGTCTTTGTTTTGTTCCAATTTTGTAGGCAGAGACATTTGTTTGGGTGAACGATGTATCAACACATTCCCAGAGTGTTGCCAAGGCCAAGTATGAATTTTTATTTGGCAGAGCTGAAGGGAAAACTCCAGATACTAGTAAGTATTTCCTGATATCCCTCTCTCAGGTACAAGATATGAAGATCTGTGATTTCAGAGTGATTTTTCTCTGCCATTTTACTTTCTTCTTACCTCTGTGAAACCTGCTTGCTCTAATTATTCATCAAAACAATCTTCCCAAGATGTAGAATCCACAAATTTTAATATTTTTTTAAATGGGGCCTCGTTCTGTTGCCCAGGCTGGAGTGCGGTGGTGCGATCTCAGCTCACTGCAACCTCCACCTCCGGGGTTCAAGTGATTCTCCTGCTTCAGTCTCCTGAGTAGCTGGGATTACAGGCATGCACCACCATGCGTGGCTAATTTTTATATTTTTAATAGAGACAGGGTTTCACCATATTGGTTAGGCTGGTCTTGAACTCCTAACCTCATGATCCACCCAACTCGGCCTCCCAAAGTGCTGGGATTACAGGCATGAGCCACCATGTCTGACCAAATCCACAAATATTAAATGTAATTCTTGTGTCCTATTCTTGGTAATTTCAAGTCACGTTTTTGGTTTGAAGAATTCTCAGTTTCTGATATTTGAAACTGCAAGAATTAATAAATTTTCGTAAGAGTTTTCCACAGTTACCATAGTTGTATATATTGACTAATGTATTTTTGGTGGTTTTTTTTTTTTTTTTTGAGACAAAGACTTGTTCTCTCATCCAAGCTGCCATGCAGTGGCACAATCCTAGCTTACTGTAGCCTTGACCTCAAGGCTCAAGTGATCCTTCTACCTCAACCTCCCAAGTAGCTGGGACTACAGCACATGCCACCACACCCGGCTAATTAAAAAAAAAAATATATATATATATGTGTGTGTGTGCGCGCGTGCGTGCATGTGTGTGTATACATATATATATATATATATATATATATATATATAGGGTTTTTTTGTTGTTGTTGTTAGAGACAGGATCTGTGTATGCTGCCCAGGCTGGTATCAAACTCCTGGCCTCAAGCCATCCTCCTGCCACAGCCCCGCAAAGCACTGAGATTACAAGTGTGAGCCACCATGCCCAGCCCTTTGTGCTTGCTTTTTACTAAGAAAATATATTATTACGATTTTCAGACACTACAGTCTTTCCTTTGGAGTTTATTGTAGCTCTTGTTTATTTTTAATACATTTTAGTATTGGCCTAATCTAGTTATCAAATTTAGTATTCTGCAACTGGAAGCAACACTCTTCAATTTGAAACAGATAAATTTTGGACAAATAGAACTATTACTAGCACTAATAGCAGTAACAGTGTTCACTAACCTACTAGATTACTTACTGTGTGCTAAGGCACTATGCTGATCATCACAATAACCTTTTAAGTTGGTAGTGTTATCCCCATTTTCCAGATGAGAGACCTGAAGTTATCTCCCATTCACAGTCATTCACATAGCAGAGCCAGGAGTTTAATTCAATTTTGCCTGACCACAGAGCTCATCCTGTTAAGGCAATACTTTTTTGAAGGCATTTTCCTAGAAGTAGGTACAAGATAAAATGCAAATAGCTTTGTAGAATTTCAAAACATTTAACTGTATGGAAAACTGATGATGAAGGGGATATTTGCGTATCTCAAGGGTTAGATTGGAAAGGGCTATTGCATGTGGTTAATATTCTCTGAGTTCTGGTTCTAGACTTCTTGAGTTTGAACCCGGGCCTTGTAACTTATAAATTGTATGACCTTGCAAAGTTATCTAACTTATTTATGGCTCAGTTTTCTCATCTGTAAAATGGAATTATACTGACATATGTCTTAGAATTCTTTTGAGGCTTAAATAAGTTGACATTTATAAAGATCTTAGAGTCATGCTCTGTGTGTTATAAGTGCTGTGAAAGTGTTTGCTGCTATTAATTGCTGTGATAACCATCACCATCATCATCATGTCCCTGACCTTTGAGGCTGATATTATAAGTACAATCCTGACTTTTTTCAGCTCTGTCATTATCTGACACTCATTTTTGTTTTGGGAAGACACAGAATCTGACTATATACAGCTGTTGCTCAGTTGAAAAAAGCCGAGTATGAACTATATATTTTTCACTCATATGTTTGGTGAGATTATTTAATAACTCCACAATATTTGGGGATACCAAGAAGGCATTGTATAACACAGCCATATAATAACTGATTTGAGCTTGAAAATGAATAGTTATCAGACATCTTAATATTTGGGGACTCTTAGATATAGATTAAAACAGCTAAATTATTTTAAAAAAGCATTTGGCTTTATCACAGTGTCCTAATTTAGAGGAAAATATGTTTCATATATATCTCTTATACTTAACATGTATTGTAGCCATTTATGCTGTTTGTAATGTATCTTAAATACATAACTATTCTGGGCTTGAAGTTTGAGATACGTAATTATCTGTTTAATCTTCCTCTGACAAGGAGGTACTGATAATAGTTATTCCAAGAATGTAAAACTCTTTGACATTGGCTGGGCATGGTTGCTCACACCTCTAATCCCAGCCCTTTGGGAGGCCAGGGCAGGTGGATCACTTGAGATCAGGAGTTTGAGACTAACCTGGCCAACATGGTGAAAGCCTGTCTCCACTAATAATATAAAAATTAGCGGGACATGGTGACATGTACCTGTAGCTCTAGCTACTCAGGAGACTGAGGCACAAGAATTGTTTGAACCTAGGAGGCAGACAGAAGTTGCAGCAAGCCGAGATCGTGCCGCTGCACTTCAGCCTGGATGACTGAGTGAGATTCTGTCTCAAAAAGTAAACAAAAAATTTTAAAAATAAAACTCCTTGTCATAGATTTAACTATGTGACATTGTGATTTTTTCTAATTAAACTTTTTTTTTTACTATAATAAAACTGATTTTTACTTAACTATGTAGAGATAATACCAAATGTCTACATAGTTCTCTGCCTTACTGGTTGAGTGAGTTTGGTTTTCCCCGTATTACCAGCTCAGATATAGCATATCCAAGACAAACCAAAATGACAGTTTATACCTTTTGTTTCTTATTTGCCTTAGTAAAAATGGTTGGTGGTAGTCGCTGCTGGTGCTTCTGTAGGTATGACAGTATGCATGCATTATTGAACAAATACATTCAATTAGCATCTATGTGCAGGTTGCTTGTTTTGGGCACATTGAAAGTGCAAAGACATGGAAGACGTGGTTCTTACTTTTAAGTTACTTATTCTTTAGCTGAAGAGAAACAGCATGTCTCCAAATGACTAGCAGGAGGGAATGATTACTTTTAGTTACTCTGGTGATGACTTCATGGAGGAGGTGGAAGTTGAACTTGGTCTTAAAGGATGACTAGAATTCGGAATAACAGAGTTTTGGGTGAGAGCATTTCAAATTGCAGAAATGACAAGAGCAGGAAATAGAAATTATTTGAGGAACTGGGGAATACTAGCCTGGTTGGTCTGCAGACATCATCAGTGAGAGATAAATTCAGGAAGATTACCATTTAGAAAAGGGCCATATCATGTAGGACCTTCTAAGGCAAGGTGAAGAGTTTACAGCTTTAAAAATAAATAGGAGAGGAAAATGAGCTTCCGAAGTATTAAAGAACATGCCTAAAGGCACGTAGCTGAGATACTTTAGAATCCGGTTAAAAATCCAGCCTCTCCGATAGCCTCTGAGAAGAGTCTCAGCTTTAGTGCATTCCTCTTATTAGATATAGCATACCAGTGATTGGAAGTTATTTGACATAATGAGGTAAAATAGGTACTCTCATGGGTTATTAAGTTGTTTGAAGAATTGTAGAACTTCATAAAGCTCCTAAACTTGCTTTTTAGAGTTTTTGTGTGTTTTTGAAATTCTCTGACTGTGATTACTCCTCACAGCTGTCTTTGGGCTGGAATAAAGCTGTATCCTGTTCCTCCCAGTTTACTGAATGCAAAATGCTCATGGCAGCAGCAGCAGAGCCTGGGTCCCAGCCTACTATAGGTGCCTATGGACAAGTCAGTGAACCTCCTCAGTTTCTTCATCTGTAAAATAGGCATAATGGTAGTAACTTCTTCAGAGAGCTATAGTAGAAATTGAATGAGATTGTAAGTATACAGCTCAGGGTTTGGCACATGGTACCCAATCAGTGTTTAGCTGTTAGGAAACCAGCTTATATATTAAACTAGTAGAATATTTATGTTAGAAGAAATATTAGAAGTCACCTTTGCATTTGATAGATGAGGAAACTAAGGACTCAAGTGAATGAATTAATTTGCCCAAACTCGTTGTTAGGTTTGAGACCATGATCCAGGTTCCTCGGTTCTGCATCACATGTTTGAAATGTGACACTATCTGCTCCTGTTGAAAAACCAACTCTCAGATTGGAAAGATGTAAAAGTCATCTGATCCCACTCCCTTGAGATATGCTATAAATGTGCTTAGTTAGAGTGGCAACCACGATCAGAATAAATAAACTCTGAGGGAGGCCTTCAGGGACTCTTCTGTTGGGGAAGTTATCTGATGAATGAAGGAAGGAGGAGAAGTGTTTTCACATTGCCTCCCTCCTGCCTTCTCCTGAACTGTTCAGAGCCCATAATTAAAAGAGAAGAGTTAGGTGAGGCTAGTGGGGAAGCCACAGGACATATGTTACACTTTTAAGATTCTAGAGTGATTGTGTAGTGAAAGCTTAGCTACTTGGAAACCTCTGACAGATGTACCAAAATTTTATTAAAATGTTAGTTTTCTTTTAGTTGGAAGTCATTCTAAATCATAGTCTAAGCAAATTTTCCCTTTATGATGATTTATGGTCGTAATTATGAATAGATAAGGTGCTTGCTGGAGTTAGATATAAATGGATTCTGTAGCATATCATTTTAAGAAGTATCTCATGTCAGCTTTTTAAAAATTACCCTTTTTATTTTTAAAGATAGAGTATGATTTTAAGAGGTATCTCATGTCAGCTTTTTTAAAATTACCTGTTTTATTTTTAAAGGTAGAGTGAATCATATGTAGATACATGACTCCTTGCAGTGTCATGTGGTTCTTTTCAGCAAAATTAACTAGATCGGTGTTTCTCAACAGTTTGACTATTGACATTTTGTTTTGGAGATCAACAAAGGACTTATATCTAGAATACATAGAGAGCTCTTACATCTCAATGACAAGAAAGCAAACCCCCCAAGGGAAAAAACGGGCAAAAGATTAGAACAGATACTTCACCAAAGAAGATATATGGATGGCAGGTAAGCACATGAAAAGATGCTCAGCATTATTAGTCATTAGGGAAACGGAAATGGAAATGGAAACCACAATGAGATACTAATTAATACAAAGCCACTAGAATTGCTAAAATTAAAAAGACTGGCCATGTTGTGATTGGCAAGAAAGTGGAGCTGCTGAATTCTTACACCTGGTGGTGGGAATGTAAAAGGTTCAATTGTTGAAAAACAGTTGAAGGCTGAGCACGATGGCTCATGCCTGTAATCCGAGCACTTTGGGAGACCGAGGTGGACAGATCACAAGGTCAAGAGATCGAGACCATCCTAGCCAAGATGCTGACACCTGTCCCTACTAAAAATACAAAAGTTAGCTGGACATGGTTGCACATGCCTGTAGTCCCAGCTACTTGGGACGCTGAGGCAGGAGAATTGCTTGAACCCGGGAGGCGAAAGTTGCAGTGAGCCGAGATCGTGCCACTGCATTCCAGCCTGGCAACAGAGTGAGATTCTGTCTCCCTCTGAAAAATTATTAAGTTAAAGATATACCTTCTGTACTGCTAGACCATTCCATTTCTTTATATTTACCCTAGAGAAACAAAAACATATGCCCACACAAAGACTTGTACATGAAAGTTCATGACTTGTCCTTAGGTTTCACTGTTTGGGAAATCAAGCAGATTAGGGATCTGAATTTATGCTTCTTTAAAAAAATGTAGGTAACTGAAATGTGGAAGTGAATAACACAAGTGGGAGATTTTGCATGGTGCATTTCAAAATATGTAATCCCTTCTTTTGCCTTAATTGGCCTTGATTCAGTATGCAGTATGCACTGGAGTCTCTTCAATGAAAGGACCTTTGACATCTCACCTGTGGAGAATTGGCTCTTTCTCTATGGACAGCTTTAAGGACTTTCTTGACTCCTACCCACTCAAATTTCCGGAAGTGTGAGTCTGGTGTTCTTGCTATATGGTGTATGTGGTGCCCTTTCAGTCATGTCTTTCTTCAGCTCTGAAAATGTTTGTCCTTTCTACTTTTTAAAAATGTCTTTTACTTCTACAATTTCTATTAGACGGATGTTGGTTCTCCTGGATTAGATCAATCCTCTACATCTTTTAATTTTTCTCTTCTATTTTAAATCATGATCTTCCATTCTTTCTAACAACATTTTAAAGTTGTATTTATAATCTCAAGAGCTCTTTCCCATTCTTTGGTCACTCAATTTTCATTTCAGTCTACTCTTTAATTTTGCATTATTTTGAACCTTTTATGCATTATTTTGAATCTCTCTAAATAAAAAATTAGAAGATTATCTTGTTTCTTGGATTCCTGCTTCATCAGGGTCAGTTCTGTTTCATTAAATCTTGGAACTTTTCTTGGAAGCCACTATTAGTCCTCAAATGTCTGTTAGAGTTTGTTTCTTTTCATTCATATGTGTTAATGAAAGATTGAGTTCCCAAATATAGACATAGTTTCTCTGGCTGTATAGAGTATGTGTCCTTAGCAGGCCTCTTCCCTTCATATAGAAGAGGGCTGGAATGAGTTTCTATGAGGTGGGGTGTATGAACTACCATAAATGCAGGTGGGATTCGACCCATGCTGAGTGCCTTGATGCAGGCAAGCCTCTGGGTAGGGAAGCAGGGTAGAAGGGGGCTAGGATGGGAAGCTGTTCTTCAGATGATTTTTCGGTTAATCATGTTGATGTCTGTTCTGCTTCCCGTTCCAGGTCTGGAGACCTGCCAACTCTAGGTTTCTCGGTTCTTTGTGGCTCTAGTGTTGGAATAACTGTGGCCTTCTGGGTTTGTTTGGGATTGTGACTTCTGTCTATCATTATTTTGTCTATGATTATACTCCTTTTTTTTCAGCACTGTTTATTTATTTTCTTTTGAAACTGGTTGTTGCCATTTTCATAAGGCTCAGAGAAGGTTAAACAAACTTGTATCCTTGTCTGCCACAATGACCCAGAAGGCTGAATACTTAAAAAAAATAGCTTTATTGAGATACAATTTGTGAACTATACAATTCACCCATTTAGTGTGTAAAATTCAGTGGGTTTTTAGTGCATTCACAGAATTGCATATCATCCATCACCACAGGCAACTTTAGAACATTTTCATCGTCTTAAAAAGAAAAGACTTGTTGGTGTCTCCTACCTGTATTACCAGATGTTTGGGAGGCGAGGTGGGAGGATTGTTTGAGCCCAGGAGTTCAAGTCTAGTCTGGGCAACATAATGAGACCTTGTCTTGAGCAAAAGAAAAGAAAAGATAGGAGAAGAGAGGAAGGGAGAGACAGACAGAGAGAGAAGGAAAGAAAGAATGAACTACACCTACTTGCTGTCACTCCAGGCAACCACTAATTTGCTTTTTATCTCTAGAGATTTTCTTATTTTGGACACTTCATATAAATGGAATCATTGTCATGACTAGTTTTGCTGTAATATTTACCACTAATTTTTGTATGTAGTAATAGTCAATTATATGGATAGGACACATTTTGTCTGTTCACCATATGAGGGATATTTGGTACGTTAGTCTGTTCTCATGCTACTAATAAAGACAGACCTGAGACTGGGTAATTTATAAAGGAAAGAGGTTTAATGGAATCACAGTTCCACATGGCTGGGGAGGCCTCACAATCATGGCGAAAGATGAAGGAAAAGCAAAGGGTTGTTTTACATGGCAGCAGGTAAGAGAGAGCTTGTGCAGGGGAATTCCCATTTCTAAAACCATCAGATCTCCTGAGATTTATTCCCTATCACAAGAACGGTATGTGAGAAACTGCCCCCATGATTCAATTATCTCTGCCTGGCCCCACCCTTGATGTGGGGATTATTACAACTCCTGGTGAGATTTGGGTGGGGACACAGCCAAACCATATTATTTACGTTGCTTTTCCTTTTTGGCTTGTATAAATAATGCTGTTAGGAGAACTGATATACAAATTTTTTAGTGGTTGTGTGTTTCATTTCTCTTGGCTATATAGGTAGAAGTGGAATTGCTGAGTCGAATGACAATTCTACATTCAACCTTTTGAGGAACTTCTAAATTATTTTCCACAGCAGTTGTATGATTTTACATTTCCATCAGTAGTGTATGAGGGTGCAACCTTGTGAAATATGGTTTGGTTTTTGTCCTCATTTCCTGGTATACGCCTCCTAAAATCCTTAGAATGCCCACCATGATGTCTTCTTATGTGCTCATATGTTGACTGATAGCTGTCAGCCCCTAGGTAGCTTCAGGATGGGGCTGGTCACTAGAAGGATATGGCAGATTTGGAGGGTCGGGACTTTCTCCTAAGTGTGTTCAGGGAAACTAAGCAGCATTGCGGCATCCCAGAGCCCCCAGGTCAGCGGCTAAACAGCACCAGTGAGCAGCCTCCTGAGAGGAGAGAAGGGCTGAAGGTTAAGTTGACCAGTGATTTAGTCAGTCATTCCTGTGTGATGAAGCCTCCATAAAAATCTGAAAGGGCTGGGTGCAGTGGCTTATGCCTGTAATCTCAGCAATTTGGGAGGCCAAGGTGGGCAGATCATGAGGTCAGGAGTTCGAGACCTTCCTGGACAACACGGTGAAACCCTGTCTCTATTAAAAATACAAAAATTAGCTGGGCGTGGTGGCATGCACCAGCCACTCAGGAGGCTGAAGCAGGAAAATTGCTTGAACCCTGGAGGCAGAGGTTGTAGTGAGCCGAGGTGATGCCATTGCACCCTAGCCTGGGCAATAGAGTGACACTCCATCTCAGATAAAAAATAAAAATAAATAAAAAATAAAAACCCTGAAAGGACAGAGTCTGAGAACTTTTGGTTAGCTAAACACAAGGAAGTTTCTGGAGGGTGGCATGCCTGGGTAGGGCTTGGAAGTTCTGTGCCCCTTTTCCCATACTCACCCTGTGCATCTCTTCATCGGCATCCTTTGTAATACCCTTTATAATAAACCGGTAAATGTAAGTAAATGTTTCCTTGAGTTCTGTGAGGCACTCTAGCTAATTAATTGAGCCCAAAGAAGGGGTTGTGGGATCTGTGATTTAGAGCCTGTCAGAAGCACAAATAAAACAACTTGGGGCTTTAAACTGGCATCTAAAGTGGCAGGGGTGAGGTGGGGTTAGGGCATATGGCTAGGGGTGGGGCAGAGGGTCAAGCCCTCAACTTGTAGGATCTGATGCCATATCTGGGTAGATAGTTTTGGAATTGAATTGCATTAGAGGACACCTAGCTGGTATCTTCTGTAGGACTGCTTGCTTGTTTGGTCTGTGGAGAAAATCTCCTACACATTGTGGTGTGAGTGCAGAGGAAAAACTGCTTGATTGTCTGTGTGTTTTTTCTTACTTAGTGCGTTCTAGTTTCTCTACACTCTTGCCAACACCTGTTATTCTCTGTCTTTTTAAATTAAAATTATCCTAGGATATATGAAGTAGTATCTCATTGTAGTTTTGTATTGCATTTTTGAAATGACTAATGGCATTGAGCATCTTTTCATGTGCTTATTGGCTTATTGTACAAGTTAAGTATCCCATCATGCTTAGGACCAGAGGGATTTCAGATTTTGGATTTTTTTTTTTGGATTTTGTTGAATTTTGGAATATTTTCATATACATAACGAAATATCTTGAGGATAAGACCCAAGTCTAAACATGAAATTCATTTATGTTTCGTATATACCTTATACACGGTTGAAGATAATTTTATACAATATTTTAAATAACTTTATGCATGAAACAAAGTTTGTGTACACTGAATAATCAGAATGCAAAGGTCACTATCTCTGCCACCCATGTGGACAGTCTGTGGTTGTGTGGCATCGTCATCATTCTTGACTCTGAATTTATATGCTTCTAAGAAGCAATCATTTTCCAACACTGATTCACACATACGTATTTAACAGTGAAAACAAATAGAACATACCACTAGTACAGTGAAAAAATAAATATGTTCAGGGTAACTAAGAAGTACAGTAGCATTACCAGAATACCTGTGTTAGCTCCTGGACAACAGGAGGAACCAACTATGGTAGGCTTTTTGTCTTCATCTGCCATGCTGTGTTTTGATTAAAAGCTCACTGTATCACTTCTAAAATGAGGTTGTAGAAAAGAAAGAAAAATAAGAAATATAAGAATTCACTGTACACAATTTTATTTTTTTAGTTGAGAAGAAACACCAGTAGCAATTGAAGGACCTGGAAGTGAGTCCTCTAGGGATGAGGAGGCATTCTGCTGGATGGCTTTTTAAATGTGTCCTCCAGTCATCCTCCTCATTAACCATGGTTTTTTACTTCTACTTCTCTCTCAAATTTTAAAAACTGGCATGGTTTCTTGTTCTATTACAAACATACCCTGGTGTGTAGTCCTTGAATAAACCCACCATACGTTTTCATCATATTGTCTATGGGCACTTTTTTGCAGTGTTAATTAATGTCATCGTCCACTTGTGGTGTTATATTGGCGCTCAAATGTTTCAGATTTTGGAGCATTTTGGATTGATTTTTGGTTAGGGATGCTCAACCTGTATATCTTTGGAGAAATGTCTATTAAGATTCTTTGCCCATTTTTAAACATTTTTTAAAAAGTATTAGAGAATTTTTATTTTGTTTAGTTGTATATAAACTTTTAGAAACAGTTGCCTGGAAGTGTGGTAGCACAATCATAGCTCACTGCAGCCTTGAACTCCTGGGCTCAAGGTGATACTCCCACCTCAGCCTCTTGAGTAGCTGAGACTACAGATGTGCACCACCATGCCCACTGACTTTTGTGTTTTTAAATTTTTTGTACAGATGAGTTTGGCTGTGCTTGCCCAGCTGGTCTCAAACTCCTGACCTCAAGTGATTCTCCCACAGCGCCCAGCAGTGTTTTTTTTTAGTTGGCTTATTTGTCTGTTTAAGATTGGGTTGAAAGAGCTCTTTATATAGTCTGTATACAAGCCCCTTATTAATTACATGACCGCAGATGCTTTCTTCTATTGTGTTTATTATGTTTTCACTTCCTTATTAGTCATCATTTATAGAACAAAAGTTCTTAATTTTGAAGTCCAGTTATATATTTCTTATTTTGTTGCTTGTATTTTCCATCTCATGTCTAAGAAACCATTGCCTAACTCAAGTGAAGAAGATTTACTTTTGTATTTTCTTCTGTTTCTTTTCTTTCTTTCTTTCTTTTTTTTTTTTTTCCTTAGAGAACTTGGAATTAATTTTCTTCTGTGTTTCATAGTTGTAACTCTTAACTTTATGCCTGTGGTCCATTTCGAGTTATTTTTTGTTTATAGTGTAAAGAAGAAGCTGAATGATTTTGAATGGCAGATAGACTGTGTTAGGCGAATGTTGAGCACCTGCTTTGAGTGGACACCTCATCATACACACAGAATTCCTGGAGAGCAGGATGCAAAAAATGTAGCATGGCAGCTTAGCCCTACTCATGCCTGTTCAAATCTTTGCATCTGGCTGCAGGACCCAGGAAAGCTATGAGTTGTTGTTTTAGGAAAAGTGTGGGCTGTGATAGAAAACCACAAATAAACAAGAGAAGAAATGACAAATCCACTAATTCTAAGGTTTTCTGTTGAGTTATTTTCTTTTTTTCACCATGGGTAGAAGTTGGTTTATAATTTCCTGGCTAGTCCTTTAGTAAATCTTCTATGTTTGGCAATTTTCATTTCTTTTGCTCCTTCCTTTCCACTTCCCAGCCTCCTTCCCACTCATAATGGAAAGCAGCAAAGTGATTTTACAGTATAATAACAAGTATGTGTTAGACTTCCTCAGTATTCCTTGGCCCTTATAAAATGGACCATATGTTCTCCATTATTTTAGCTATACCACAACTTCTGCTTGATAGGCAGTAGTTTTTAGTGGTCTGCTTTGGCTTGGCAAAGTAGGCCAGGAAATGACTATAACTTTCTCTTTGGCTAGGGTTTTTGGTATATAAGTCAGAGCTTCCATCTTATTCCACACTGGCCCACATATCTGTAGAATGAGCTATATACTGGTAGTCATAATTACTTCACTGAAATTAGTCGGTGTTTTATATACTAAGATAACTAAGAAGTGTTGCAGAAATCAACCCTGAGGTCATGTTGAAAAGCTTATTTCTACTGTCTGGTCAGTGTAGCATTTTATTTTTGCCTACATTTATTTTGCCTGTGAGATCCATTTTTTTAAGATTGGTGTATATATAGTTTACAAATTTGTGTTGAGCCACATTCAAAGCTGTCCTAGGCTGCATGTGGCCCATGAGCTGTGGGTTGCACAAGCTTGCTCTAATCTTGGACAAGGTAGCCCTATCCTAAAGCTACCTAAGGATTGCCAGGCATCAGTTAATTCATTAGCATATAAAAAGACATACCACTTTGAAAATCCCAGAGATTTTAAGAGGAAACTCAGAGGGAAGACCAAATACAGTCATGTGCCACGTAATGACATTTGGGTCAGCAATGACTATATATAGGACCATATATATTTATATATAATATAGAATGTATATATTTATATAATGTATATATTTAAAGTAGCTGTTGAAAAGCTGAGGAGCAGGATTTGATTTTTTTTGAGAGTAAGATCAGATCAGCTTTGGGACAGTAGTAGACATGACATCTAATACTGTGAAATATATACAGCCATGTGTTATTTAATGAAAGGAACACATTCTGAGAAATGTGTAGTGAAGCAATTTCATCTTTGTGCAAACATCACAGAGTGTACTAATGCAAACCTAGATAGTATACTTACTGCACACCTAGGCCATATGGTTTAGCCTGTTTTTTCTAGGCCATGAACCCATACAGCATATTACTGTACTGAATACTGCAGGCAGTTGTAACAGAGTAGTCTTCATGTATCGAAACTTAGAAAAGGTACAGTAAAAATATGGTATTATAATCTTATGGGATCACCATCCTACATGTGCTCATTGCTGACCCAAATGTGGCGCATGACTATATTTGGTCTTCCTTCTGAGTTTCCTCTTAAAATCTCTGGGATTTTCAAAGTTGTATGTCTTTTTGTATGCTAATGAATTAACTGATGCCTGGCAACCCTTAGGTAGCTTTAGGATGGGGCTACTTTGTCCAAACTTAGAGCAAGCTTGTGCAACCCACAGCTGACGGGCCATATGCAGCCCAGGACGGCTTTGAATGTGGCCCAACACAAATTTGTAAACTTTCTTGAAACTTATAAGATTTTTTTTAAAAAGCTCATCAGCTGTTGTTAGTGTATTTTATGTGTGGCCCAAGGCAATCCTTCCAGTGTAGCCCAGAGAAGCCAAAAGATTGGACACCCCTGGATTAGAGGGTTAAGACTTTCAGTCCCATCCCCTAACCTATGGGGATGTGAGAGGGTAAGGGTTAAGGGGATCACCAATAACTAATGATTGAGTGAATCATGCCTACTAATGAGGCCTCTATAAAAACCCAAAAGGATAGGCTTTGCAGAGCTCCTAGAAAGATGCACATGGTGCTTCCTGGAGGATGGTGTATCCAGAGAGGGCATGGAACTCTCTGCCCCTTCCCACATGCCTTGCCTCATGCATCACTTTATCTATGTCCTTTGTAATAGCCTTTATCATAAGCTGGTAAACATAAGTGGTTCCCTGTGTTCTGTGAGCTGATTTAACAGATTAATCAAACCCAACAAGTAGGTTGTGGGAACCCTGATTTGTAGCCAGTCAGAAACACAGGTGAAACAATCTTCAGATTTAGATGAGCATCTGAAGGGAAGGGGCAGTCTTAGGGACTGAGCCCCCAACCTGGGGGACCTAATGCTATCTCCAGTTAGATAGTGTTGCAGTTGAATTGAATTAGGGGACACCCAAGTGTGGTGTCTTTTACAGAAGTTGCTTGCCTAGTTTGTGGAGAAAACATTTGGCACAGAAGTCTTCTGTGTAGACTGAGTGAGAGAATAGGAAAAGCACTTTGGGTTAGTTTACTCCTGTATTCTCAGAACGTCATTATTACAACTGAGAGCTTTAATCTCCACAGACTTGCTGCACCAGATGTAATTGAGGTCAAACTTTTTTCATGTGCTTATTAGCCATTTATGATTCATTTTGAAAGGTTTTCCTGTTTACAAGTTTTATATTGGAGAGCTAGTGTTTTATTGACTTGTAGAACTATTTGGGTGCCATTAGGATGTGGTAGAGTAAACGTGAGTCCTTGAGATGTTGCAGAATCCCTGAACAAACAGTTTTTTCATTGTGACGTACATGAACTGCCTCACCAAGTATGTTTTTAGCAGTCTTTCTTCATGGATCCTTGAATAAACTATCTAATCTTCAGTTTTATTTTTAGGTTAGAGGCATCGTTTCCCTTTTATAAAGCAGAAGTGACATACTGGCATTTTTAACTCATGTTTTACTTGGTGTAACCAATGTTTTATTTAAAAATTGAGCTAAATTTTAAAAGTTGGGAGATTTCATATAATTTCCAGACTTTAAGTTTCTTTTAATGAATTGCAGAAATGCAACACTGAGTGTGCATTAGCATTGACAAGAAATATTGCTGGTGCCCTCAGCACACAGGTGTTCGGCCACTGCGCTGTCTTCTGTGGTCTCATGCCTTGCCTGCCTTACTCATTTACATTATCTCCAGAAGCCTGTGGACATTAGGCTTATGGCCTCTGCATACATAGTGTATGACTTTATAGTTTTGCTCATGTGTTCCGGTTGTGAGTTTCATTATGTCACACTTTGCAACCCTGAGTAGCATCCAGAGATGGATTTACTATGAAGCCAATGCAGGAAGCTTTCCCAAGTCTTCAAGAAACCTGCCATTTTTTGGTTCTTTTTTTTTTTTAATTTTTAATTTAATTTAATTTAATTTTTTATTGCATTTTAGGTTTTGGGGTACATGCAAAGAACATGCAAGATTGTTGCATAGGTACACACGTGGCAGTGTGATTTGCTGCCTTCCTCCCCTTCACCTATATCTGGCATTTCTCCCCATGCTATCTCTCCCCAACTCCCCACCCCCCGCTGTCCCTCCTCTATTTTCTTGAAGAGGCTCCTCCCCACCCCCTCCCTAGTTGTATAGATTTCAGGACCCACAAAACCAGATCTGCCTCTGCCAGCATGAGGATCACCTATAGACCTTTCTAAAAATAATAAAGATTCTTAGGTTCTACCTAACTCAGGCCAGTGCAGTTAAAATCTGTGGACAAGGGTTGACCCAGGCATCTCTAAATTCTAAACAGCTCCTCTGGTGATCGTTATGATGCACATACAGCCTTGAGAACCATTATGTTTTAAAAGGTAATTTACTTGAGCTGTTTATAAACCATTTTAACACTAAAAGGATACATTTTGGAATCATTTAATACATTTAAACTGTAGTTTGATATATTTTACTGACATGCAGAGCTGAACTGCTTAGGAACCACTGCCAATTGAATTTTAATAGTGAGAAGATATTTCTGAAGTTGAAATATGTCAACAGGAAAATGCGATTTGATTGTAAAAAAAGTAGTTTGCATTTGTTTTTTCAAGAATTTCTGAAGAAGGTTTCTTGTATCTGTGAAACTTTTATTCCATTCAATTTCTGTTATGATAGAATTTATGTAAATATTTGCTTTTGAAAATATCGTAAGTATAGGTAGAATCACGTAGAGATTCTGGAGTCACTATAATGTATGGTAGTGTCACAAGGGAAAATAATATTACAGCCTGACACAGGTACCTGTATCGTATTGTTTGGAGAGGTTGAACGGTTGGGTGTATTTTTAATTATCATAGTAATTAAGGATGAGGGGCGGGTGGCTACTGACCTTTAATAGGTAGTGACCAGGGATGCTAGACAACTTTTAGTCCTGGGATGGTGTCACACCAGGAAGAACTATCTACAGGCTGCATGACCTTGAATGTCCTGTTGGACTTTCATGTAGGGGAAAAATATGATTCTAATTATCTGTCCTTAGGATATGTAAATAAAATGTTTTTTGCATGGTTTTAAATATCAGGGAGTTTTCTAGCACTATAACCACCATGTGAACCAAGAGAAGATTACACTTTGTTTTCTTTGCAAATTTACTAAAAATTGTTTGCCATTGCAAAGTATCATATCCAAGAAAGCAGTGCTCATGCTCTGGAGTCACCATTTCAGTACGCCTGTATCAGTCTACACTCGAATCTTGCTTTCAGCATGATTCTCCTTTCAGTACAAGCAAGTGTACTGACTAATTTGAGCACGTATGTAATGAAAATCATTTCAATTTTGTTTCCCCTTTGAGTTAATGGATTATTTTGAATTTTATATTTAGGCAGTTACATTGTTTATGGATTTCACTTTAGGATAATAGACAAGGAGGCATTGCAAAATGCTATGAAAAGGTAGTTTTGCCCTTAAGGAGTTGAGAGTTGCTATTTTAAAGCAATGGTTTTTGAGCATCAGAGCACATTAGATTGTTCTGTAGAAATTCTGAAAATGATTGTTGTGAAGCTGCCCTAGACATACTAATATAGTAGTTTTCTAGGAAGTTATAGAAACTTCATGAATATTTTTTACTTCATTGCGCACTTAGAAAATTGCACTCTTTGTATTGCACGGGGAAGTGAAGGAAAACAGTGGCCTCGGGCTACAGGTGATGGTTTCTGGGGATCCTGGCTGCCCCGGGCGTGCCCTGCCCCACCTTGCAAGCAGAGGATCTGCTACCACCTTTGATGCTTTCCATGCTTGTTAAAAATGCAGATTCTTGAAACTCACTTCAGTAATTGTGATTCTGTTTAACTCAGAAATCTAGTATTGAATGAGCTCCTCAGATGATTCAGATTCAGGTAGCTCTTGGATGGTACCTTGAGCAATCCGGTTCTCACAGTTCAGGGGCAATAACTGTGTCGTGTTAGAAAAAGAAAGAGAACAAGGAAAGGTTGGGCTCCTTTCTAAGGGTGTGTGAGGTAATGCTAAGAGATTTCTGAGATAAAACAGAGATCTGAAACTCCTTCCTGGCTGGCATTTCTCTGACAAGGAGCACAGTCACCTTGTTTGAAAGGACAGAACAAACATGGCTAGAAGAAGCTGAAGCCCAGAAAGAGATCCCCTGGCTTCTTTTGTCTGAGTTTAAACTCTGTGGGATAATATCCTAAGAAGCTGAGCATGTTTGCAGGTACATTATATATCCACTTTAGATATTCTTTGAAAATTGTGAAGATAGGGACTAATGCTAAAAAAATACAAGAGGCAAAACCCTTATCTGTAGAAAGGAGATTTAAGAAAATTGTAGAGACTGGTGAGTTTCAGGGTAGTCTTTAGCCAAGTTTTAGAGGATTATTAGAAATAGTAATGCTTTTACATTGTTGGTGGGAGTGTAAATTTAGTTCAACCATTGTGGAAGACAGTGTGGTGATTCCTCAAGGACCTAGAAATAGAAATTCCATTTGACCCAGCAATCCCATTACTGGGAATATATCCAAAGGATTATAAATCGTTCTATTATAAAGACACATGCACATGTATGTTCATTTTGGCACTGTTTACAATAGCAAAGACCTGGAACCAACCCAAATGCCCATCAATGATATACTGGACAAGGAAAATGTGGCACATATACACCATGGAATACTATGCAGCTGTAAAAAGCGATGAGGTCATGTTCTTTGTAGGGACATGGATGAATCTGGAAACCATCATTCTCAGCAAACTGACACAAGAACAGAAAATCAAACACCGCATGTTTTCACTCATAGGTGGGCCTTGAACAATGAGAACACATGGACACAAGGAGGGGAGCATCACACACTGGGGTCTATTGGGAGGGGATAGGGGAGGGACAGTGGTGGCTAGGGAGGTTGGGGAGGTATAACGGGGAGAAATGCCAGATATAGGTGACGGGGGGATGGAGTGAGCAAACCATATTGCCATGTATATACCTATGCAACAATCCTGCATGTTCTGCACACATACCCCAAAACCCAAAGTGCAATAAAATATAAATATAAATAAATAAATATATATATATATATATGTTTGTGTGTGTGTGTGTGTGTGTGTGTGTGTGTGTGTGTGTGTGTATATATATATTTTTTTTAATTACTGCAAGAGCAGATAGTTTTCTTGGGTCTGAACTGGCACTTGGGAATGATGGCTGAATAGTGGGAACCAGGGAAGGGGGAGGGTGCAGGTCCAGTGCCCTCCCTCCAGGTAGAAGACCAAAAGGGTGGGGTCAGAGGCCTTGAGAGTGGTGTCAGTTTGACAGGTTAGTGGAATTGAAAGCTGTGTCGCATGGCTGGAAACCCACACATTATTCACATTTTCTAAATGGATGTCATTGGAACACAGTTGGGGAAATGCTGACGTACTGGAAACAGTCCTGGGCAAAGAACCAAGGTTTTCATTTATTAATATGTCAGTTACCAGATGCCAGAAACTTCCTTCAGCACATTCCTGAAAGAATTTACTTTTTCAACATGCATTCAGTGAATACCTGCACTTGCTGGGCTAGAGAGAGAGAGATGAAGCATGCATCCTGACTGTGAAGTTTGGTTGGAGAATTAGACAAGTAATAAGATGATTCTAACACAGATGCCTGCTACAGTAGAGGTAAGAACAGAGGCCTTGGGAGGCTATGAATTTGTGCCTCAGCCAGGATGGAAAGAAGGCTTCTTGGAAGAGGTGACATCTGAGCAGAGTTTTTGTAGATAATTTAGAATGGGTGCTGCGAAGAAAGATATTTTGACAGTGGCAGAAGCACATATAAAGTTGTGTTGCTATGTAGGCCATGGCTTGGTCAGAGCAGCTGGTGTCAAGAGGGAGCAGTGAACTAGAAGACTTCAGCAGGCAGGGACTAGATTATGAATGGTCTAAAGCATGCTTTAAGAGTGTATTTTATTAATTTTTTTTTTAAAAAAATGGATTGATTCTCCACATTTGGGGTTTAGGAAATCAGTCAGAAAGCAATGTAGAGATTCTGGTTATGGAGAGGTGAGATTGGAGGTAGTAAACCTTGTTAGCAAGCACACATATATACATACACATGCCCTCCTGCCCACACCCACACACCAGTGGCTTAGAAAAAATAAAAGTTCTCCTCCATGAAAGAATTCAGTTAAATGATTCAGAGCTTGCATATTGCTTCCACAGTATCGCAGGTGCTGACTACTTTGGGCTAGTTGGTCTGCCATCCTCCCAGATTTTCTCATCTTCTGCTGTGGTTACTTGAACTCCACATTCCTGAGAGCAGGAATGCAGAGGGCAGGAATCACAAGGGCAAAGGGGTATGCACTAGCTGTAATATAAGGATATGGTACGTCCTTAATGTCCTTGATAAATTTTTGGAAACTGCAGCTTCAAACGAAACGTATAGGATGTGTAACAAAACCAATTTTCTTATCAAGATAACAAAACAGTGTTATTTGAGGACTTACTATAGGTCGATTTGCTTAAAGTCTTGGTTTCCAAGAACTAATCTACAATGTTAAGTGAGGACTTGCTTTTATTTTGAAGTAGTTGCCATGGAAGACTTCTAGTTAGAGTTTGTTGCCCCTATGTCATGCCATGATCACATTTACCTGTAAGAGAAAGGTTGAAAATATTTGTTCAATGGCCGTGTGCCCTGCTAAAAATGGAGGGGTTCTATCACTAAGGGAAGAAGAGGAATGGTTAGTGGGGTAAACCAACTGCATCTCTGCCTAAAAGTGGTACAGGAATGCAAGGGACACACAATGAAGACCTGAACTGAGGCACTGGAGATATGGAAGACGAGACATACTGCAGGGATTGCTGATACTGGTAACTGATTAGATACGGGAAGAAAGGAAGGTGAAGGGGTTGAGGGTGGTTTCTGCTTTGGGCAGGTGGATGGATGGGAGTGCCCTTCAACATGTAGTGGTTTGAGGGAGGAGCAGATTTTGGGATGAGGTGGAAGAATGCTGACATTTTGGCACATGTTGCATTGGAGATGCCCATGGCACATTGAGATGCAGATATTGAATAGGCTGGTGGGTATTCAGGTCTGGGCTAGGGGAAAGATATTTTATTTTATTTAAAAATAAATGTTAAAGGCTTCTCTCCCTCCTTTTCTGTTTTTTTTTATTTCCTCCAGCATTATTAAGATATAATTGGCAAATAAAAATTTTATATATCTATGGTGTACAACATTATATCTTTACACATATTCATTGCGATATGATTAAATCAAACTAACATAGTCTTTGCCTTATGTACTTTTTTGTGATGAGAACATTTAAGATCTACTCCTTTAGCAATTTTCAAATGTATAATACATTATTAATTATGGGCACCATGCTGTCTGACAGATCCCTAGAATTTATTCATCTCATCTAACTGAAATGAGATGAATAACCAACATCTTCTCTTCCTCCTCCCCTGCTGCAGCCCCTGGTAACCATCATTGTACTCTTTGCTATTATGAGCTCCACATTTTAAGATTCTGCATATACATAAGATCATTGCAGTATTTGTCATTCTGTACCTAACTTATTTCACTTAGTGCAATGTTCTCCAGGTTCATTTGTTTTGTCACAAATGATGGGACTTTCTGGTTTATTTTTAAGGTTGTATAGTATTCTGTTGTGTATATATATGCCACTTTTTTTTTCATCCATTCGTCAATCCATAGACACTGAGGTCAATTTCATATCTTAGCTCTTGTGAATAAAGCTGCAAAGAATTTGGGAATACACAGAAATGGGATTGCTGGATCATATGGTAGTTCTATTTTTACTTTTTAAAATGAACTTCCATACTTTTCCACCAACAGTGTACAGAGTCCCCCTTCTTCCTACATGCTTCCAGCATCTGGTACTTTATCTTTTTGATATTAGCCATTCTAACAGATTCAAGGTGATACCTTACTGTGGTTTTCATTTTCTTTTTCTGGATGATTACTGATGTTCAATATTTTAAAATTTATCTGTTGTCCATTTGTATGTCTTCCTTTGAGACATGTCTGTTGCAGTCCTTTGCCCATTTTTAAGTTGGTTTACTTGTTTTCTTGCTATTGAGTTGTTTGACAAATAAAATGTATACAAATTTATATTTTAGAGATTAATTGCTTATAAGATACATAGTTTGCCAAATATTTACCCAATTCTGTTGACTGTCTTTTCACCCTGATAATTGTTTCTTTTGCTGTGTGTTAGCTTTTTACTTTGATGCAATCCCAATTTTCTATTTTTCCTTTTGTTGCCTGTGTTTTTGGTGTTATATACAAAAAATCATTGCGTAGACCAATGTCAAGAAGCCTTTTTTCCTGTGTTTTATTCTAGTAATTTTATAATTTCAGGTCATACATTTAACTCTTTAATCCATTTGGAGTTGATTTTTGTATATATTGTGAAATAAGAGTTCAATTTCATTCTTCTGCATGTGGATATTCAGTTTTCCCAACACCATTCATTGATGTTCTTTCCCCATTGTGTGTTCTTGATACTTTTGTCAAAGATTAATTGACTGTAAATGTAAGGATTTATTTATGAGCTCTCTATTCTGTTCCATTGGTTTAGATTTTTTTTTTTCTAGTATCATGCTGTTTTGGTTACCATAGTTTCATAGTATATTTTACAGTTAAGTAATGTGGTGCCTCCAGCTTTTTTTGTTTTGTACCCAATTGCTTTGGTTATTTGGGTTCTTTTTTGGTTACATATGAATTTAAGAATTGATTTTCTATCTCGGCAAAAAAATGCCATTGGAATATTTATAAGCATTACATTGAATCTGTGGATTGCTTTGGGTAATAGGGACATTTTAACATTTTTTAAAATCTTTGAACATGGGTTATCTTTCCATTTATTTTTGTCACTTCAACTTTTTTCACTAGTGTTTTATAGTTTTCAGTGTACATTTCATTCATTTTGGTCAGATTTATTCTGAAGTGTTCTACTTTTTATAGGTACTATAAATGAGATTTTTTAAAAATATCTTTTTTGGATAGCTTCTTTTTATTGTATAGAATTGGTACTGGTTTTTGTATGTTGATTTTGTATCCTGCAACCTTACTAATTTATTAGTTTAACAATTTTTTGGTGGAATCTTTAGGATTTCTATACATAAAATCAATGTCAATTGCAAAAAAAAAAAAAAGGACCATTTACTTACTCCTTTTCAATTTGGTTGCCTTTTATTTCTTTTTCTTGCTTAATTACTCAGGCTAGGAATTCTAGTTCTATGTTGACAGAAGTGATGAGATTAGGCAGCCTGGCCTTGTTTCTTAAGAGTGTGATGTTAGCTCTGGGCTTGTCACATAGGGTCTTTATTATGCTGAGGTACGTTCCTTCTTTACCTAATTTGTTGAGAGTTTTTTTTTTTTTTTTTTTTTTTTTAAATCATGAAAGGGTCTTGAATTTTCTCAAATGTTGTTTATGAGTCCATTGAGATGATCTTATGATCCCTCATCTGGAAGGGAATGTGTGTGGGCTTGCTATTGGAGCCTTTGGGCAGGCTCATTCCTGGCTCCACTGGGGTTTGCTTAGAGCCTGGATTTTCAGGTTCAGGCCTGGAGCCTGGGTTTACTGTGGTGGGCCTGTATCATGTGTCTGCTGGGTTGGGCCTAGAGCCTGAGTTTGTGAGGATAGGCCTGGATCTGCAGGGGCCAGCCTGGTGCTAAGATGGGCTTGGTACCTAGACCCATAGGAATGGGCTAGGAGCCTGAGTTCACAGTGGATGGCCTGTCATTAGGGTGAGTTTAGAGCCTGATTCTATAGTGGTAATGGGTAGGGTCCTTAGTTTGTGGGACCATTTTGGTACCTGGGCCTGGATGGACAGCCTTGGAGCCTAGGTCCATGAAGTCCAGCCTGATGCTTAGACCCAAGGTTCACTAGGGGCAGGCCTAGATCCTGAGTCCACTGGCACTGGGTCCTGCCTGGAGACTGAGTCCCTAGGGATGGGCCTGGGTCCTGGGTTCGTGGCAGCTTATGTGGCCCCAGGGTCTGCTGGAGCAGGTCTGGACCCTGGGTTCTATAGAGCATGAGGACCCTGAGGCTGGCCTGGCTCCTGGGAGGCCTGCAAGGGCCAGACTGGCTTCTGGGTCTGTGGGTGCAGGTCTGAAGTCTTTGGCTGTTGGAGCTTAGAAGACATTTTAGAAGTGGATATGATTGCCCAGGAATCATGTGGAAAATGAAAAGAAATCAGAAGTTGGCATTCTAAAGAAAAAAAATTTGCAGAACAGGCTGGCAAAGTAAGAAATTTAGAAGTATCAACCAGAAATAGAGAAGGGAAATTTTAACAGAAGGATATTTGGAAAACAAAAGAGAGAGGATTTTCAAAAGGAGGCAGTAATTGCAGAGACATATCACAGATGAGTCCAGTCTGATAAAGACTGAAGCATCTAGCAATTTGGAGGTAATTGAATGCATTGAAATAGGAGAAGAAGGGAGTGTGTGTGTGTGTGTGCGTGTGTGTGTGTGTGTGTGTGTGTTTATAAAGTTGCAATTAAACCAAAAATTTATTTTATTTTTTTAATGATCATACTATTGTTGGAATTACTCAGGGTAGATGGTGGCTGTTTCCTAAGTATCTCTAGGAGTGTACTCTCTATCCTCTAGGTGCCTTGCCCTTCAGCAGCCCACTTGGGGCTTTGTCACTGTGACAGCATGGTAACTGTTTCTCGCAAACCAACATTTGGGGTGTATTTCCTGCTACATGAGAATGTTTTTTGGGAATAATAGGGTAGATATTTAATACAATGGCCATCACGAACGGGTTTGAAATTTGTGATGAAGCATTAGGGTTCCAGCTGTCACTGATCACCACTTCTCTGAACTTCAGCATCAGGCCACCAATGAGAATAAGGGTTCTGGTCAGAACTGAAGCAGCCCTGGTCAGATTGTGGAAACTAGGTGTGGTGAGTGTCTTCATTTCTTTTAGGAGAATCCTAGCCGTAAAGGTATGATACAGTCACAGGCACAAGATGATTTTGAGAAACAGACCGTCCTTTAATTTTAACCTAATTACAGATATCTAAAGTAAAGATTTCAAGGTTTTCCTTCAAAGAATATATATTTTTTTCCTTCTGAAAGCTTAGAAAGAAATGTTTAGAAAGTGCAAAGTTTTATTCGCGTTCAGTTGTGTTAATAGTTAGACAACACTGCCCCCTGGTGGAATGAACCTGCAACACTTTTTAGTAGCAGTTAAAATTGTGAAGTGCTGTTTGATGGTCCTGCCACCAGATTTCCTTCCCAGGGCCGTTAATACTCTTGTTCTTTCTGCTTAATTTAATCTGGAGGTTTGTCAAAGTGCCAGCTGTGTACAAATATGCCCTGTTATATCTTAATCTCACTATGATGTTATGAAATAAAGATCTGGGATTTTCATGGCAAAACTTCTCAGATGGACATTTTGGTAGGACCCTGAATACAAGATGCGTTAAAAATAAAATATGAAATCTGGTCTAGTGCGTTGATTTTTTTCCTCATGTATAAATTTTTCAAAAACTTCTGAAGAAATCATTCTTATTGGAGGCATAGTAATTGAAAGACTATTGTGAAAGATCCTACTTAACTTGGCTGTTTGTGAACCGATAGTTTTTGAGTTGTTGGATTTATTTTGCTATGTATTAAATTACGGTATAGGCTGATACAATGAGGAAGATATTTTTCTTAATTTTGGGGTTCAATCGTGAGTTCTCTTCTTCATTGTATTAATGTTGACTAGTGATGTGCATGGTGGGGGTGTAGGAGTAGGGTTGTGCGTGTGTGTATCTGTAAGTGTATGTCTATATTTATATATCTATGTCTATATATATCCCTGAAGTATGAATTGTAAAGAATTAAAATGCTGTTTGGAAAGTAAAAATAAAGATTTCATTTTCTGTTTTATCGGATCAAATAAGCAGAAGTGAACACTCATATCATTATTATACAACAGATACCCTGCTAGGAACTTTTCATATTACTTTTGGAGCCTCAGACAGATCTTCTGATACAGTTTCTTCCCTCACCCCTGTTTCATAGATGAGGTCAGTAGGAGTCACTGAGGCTCAGTAACTTAACCTCAGGTTACACAGTGAGGAAGTCACGGGTCTGGCGTGTCCAGTCAAGCACGACTTCAAGGCTGTCTCTCCACCGTATCCTACAGCTGTGCAGGGAGTTGGAGTGAAGTGTCACACGTCCCCAATTGATAGTGTGCTAACTTTCTTTGAAAGTAGGCTATACTTTTTGGCTTTGTTATCAATTGTTACTATGATATTGAATAAATTATTTAACTTCTTTGGCTTTCCTGTTGTTGTTTCAATCTTTAAACCAAAGTCTGTGTCTGTGTCTCCCAGTGATTTGGGGAAAGAGGAGGTGGTGCTGTAAGTTTTTGTTCCCACCCCCACTCAACCAAAAGCACTCTTTCTCTTATCTGTTTGTTTGATTGATTGATTGGTTGACATTGGCCACATTCTGTTGCCCGGAATGGAATGCAATGGTGTGATCATAGCTTGCTGTAGCCTGGAACTCCTGGGCTAATGCAATCCTCCGACCCCAGTCTCCTGAGTAGCTGGGACTAGAGGACTATACCACCATGCCTGGTTAACTTAATTTTTTTTTTTTTTCCTGTAGAGGCAGTGTCTTGCTGTGTTATCCAGCCTGGTCTGGCCTCGAACTTCTTTTATTTATTTTTTGGACTTCTACTGTCAGATACCATTTAAAGGCAAAATTTCTCTGCTAAAATAAAATAAAACAAAACAAAACTTAAACCACTAAACTATATGATTTTCCCCATCTGGCTGATCATTTCTTTATGGGTCTTGGCACACCACAACAGCTTTTCATATTTTTCCTTCGGAAGGGAAAGAAGATATGGCCTGGGGCTATCAGACTGTTCAGTGATAGTTCCTCTCCATTGGGAACATTTGGGTGCTGGTGACAGGACATTCAAGGTGGGGAGCAAACTCTTCATGGGGCAGTCCTCTGTGTCTCAGGATCCTGAAACATCTAAATTCCTTCTCTATTATAATTAGGCACCAGCCTGCCACTTTTTCCTTTCATTGCAACTTCCAGCAACCAAAGTTAAAGCCCCTACTTCCCAGCGGAGGGAAATTATAATGTCAGGAATATGATAGAATTAAAAACATGTAAAAATAAAGAAACATAAACTACAATTTTTGCTTACTTTCAACATTGTAGAATTAAAGAAAAAAAAATACAGGCTTGGCATGGTGGCTCGTGCCTGTAATCTCAGCATTTTGGGAGGCCAAGGTGGGCAGATCAGGAGTTTGAGACCAGCCTGGCCAACTTGGTGAAACTCCATCTGTACTAAAAATACAAAAATTAGCTGGACATGGTGGTGTGAGCCTATAATCCCAGCTACTCACTTGGGAGACTGAGGCAGGAGAATTACTTGAACCAGGAGGCGGAGGTTACAGTGAGCCAAGATCGTGCCACTGCAAGAAAAGAAAGAGAAAGAAAGGAAGGGAGGGAGGGAGGGAGAAAGGAGCCAAGAAGCAAGACCAACCGTTCATATATTGTAGCATCCAGTCAGAGTTTGTTCATTTGATAAGACAGTGGTGTTAATGGGGCCACAGTCAAACCTTAAGGGAGAGATAACCTTCATTTCTGTACATCAGGAGCTTTGCAAGCTATTTTACAGAAATAGTTTTGTTGATTTAAGGGAAGCCATAGCAAATAAATAGGGATGGCTCAATGCAATACCCAACTACACTAGGAAAAAGCAACTTGGAGTGTTAGCCCTTGCAATGCTAGATTGCTAAGTATCTGAAATGTAGTTCGTTTAGTTACCCTTGGAACAACTGTCATAGCAAAGTTCGAGTTAGTCTTGGTTAAAATGAATAGAATTAAATAAAGTAGATTGAGTCCCTGTTTTAATTTTCTAGAGACTGTGTGTGTGTGTATATGTGTGTGTGTGTGTGTGTGTGTGTGTGTGTGTTCCTAGAATTTGTCGGGAACTGAGATTTGTATAGTTTTGATTCTCATATTTAGATAGTTTTTAAAAGGGGAGGGCAGGAAATCGTGAAATTTAACTAATTTCTACAAATATTTGTGGAGTATTTGCTATGTACCCAAAACTGCTAGTCATTGCTTATAAGGAGATAATGAACTTACAAGCAAGACAGCATTCCTACAAGGAACCATTAAACAGAAGATGATATGTAATTAAGTGTGTACAAATCTCATGAACAGATGACTAATTTCATGCTAGATCCTGCACAGAGACAGACATATGCTTTCATAAGGAGACAGACTGAGATGATCCAGATCAGAACAGGAAGTCAGGGAGATGTGGTCATCCTATTATATGGAGAGGAGGGGAGAAGGAGCGCAGGGTGAGGGGGTAATCAGAGGCTCTTTACAGGTATGCTCATTTATTCTTTGCCTTGAAGTGTAAGTCATATTTGAATAGATGGAAAGCATGGGGAGAATATGGTTCTAGAAATAGGTGAGACTGAGTACAGGATGTTATGGAGGACAGTAGAATATTGACTCAGGTGGAGAAGTCAATTAAGATATGATCATGGAAGACTTTCAGTATTAGTCCAAAAAAATGGTCCTTTGAAGTGTAGGTTTTGAGAAGCCTTACTTAATTGCTTAATTTGGGTGACTGCCCTCTTTCTGGGGACCCTCCACTGTACCTTAAAGTTTGCCTGTATTGTTGAACCAGTCATTCGTTCTGTAAAGGCACAAATTTACAGATTTTTCCTTAGCTAACAGAGATGAAACTATATCTGGTTATCTTGATTAGTATTTGGCTATTTTTGAAATTCTATATTAATTTACCTGTTATTAATGCTGACATTAATCAGTTTACCTATATCTACCAATATACATATATTCTACAGATAGTTTGATTTTAACCATTTCATGTTTAAAACTTAAAATTTAGGATTTTGTGATATATTGCTCTCATTCTCGTGTGCCGAGTGCAAAAGATTATAAAAATTAAATCCAGTTTAGCAATACATTTAATAAATCCAACTTACTGAAAAAAGTGTAAATGAAAGGAAATTAAAATATCACAACTAGGTATCATTAATATTATTGTTGTTATTTGTTGTATTCAAGGGGTTGTTACTCTGTGGGTATAGTCATGTGCTGCTTCACATGGGTGTATGTTCTGAGAAATGGGTCATTAAGCAATTTTATGCTTGTGTGAATATCAGAGTGTACTTGCACAAACCTAGATTATATGATATATGGTATACACCTAGGCTATATGTTATGACCTATTGCTGTACCTAATTGTTGTACTCTAATCCTGTACAACATGTTACTGTTCTTAATACATGTACTTAATACTTAATTGTAATAGAATGCTAAGTATTTGTATGTCAAACATATCTAAACATAGAAAAGGTATAATAAAAATGCAATGTAAAAGATAAAAGGCCGGGTGCAGAGGTTCGTGCCTGTAGTCTAAGTACTTTGGGAGGCTGAGGTGGGAGGATCGCTATTGGCCAGGATTACAAAGACCAGCCTGCCCCATCTCTACAAAATAAAATAAGATAAAATAAAAAGACAAAAAAGTTGTACCATCGTATAGGGCATTTACCATGAATGGAGATTGCAGGACTGGAAGTTGCTCTGGATGAGTCAGTGAGTAAATGTGAAGGCCTAGGACATTACTGTCCACTGCTGTAGACTTTATAAACACTCAACACTTAGGCTACACTAAATTTATAAAATTTATTTTTCTCTCAAAAACAACCTTAGATTACTGTAACTATTTTACTCTGTAAACTTTTAACTTTTGAAAAATTTTGGACTATTTTGTAATGGCACTTGAAATACATGTACATGGTACAACTATACTAAAATATTTCTTTGAATGTCTTGAGTTAAAAGGAAAATTTATTAGGTGAGTTACAGCTGTGAGAGCTAATATGAGACCCTCTCAGGCAGGGTATCTTAACTTTAGGGGGTCTGGAGCACCCAGATATTTGATGCAAAATTTGTATAAATATTTAACTGATGTTTTTTGTCAGGAGAGGGTCTGTAGCTTTCTCAAGGATATCTTTCTTAAAGAGAACCCCTTTCCTGAGACTTGAAGAACAGAAAAATCAGTGTGTTATATTTTTTCCTGTTCCTTCAGATACAACTGTTACTCTAATTCAGTCACACTAACATGATGTTAACTATAACATAATCTCTTCTAAGTAGTTCAATTACTGATTATATAGTTATAATTGTTTTTGAAAGGTGTATCTCATGCTAGAAAGATCAAAGAGACCAATTTATACTTTATTTTTTCATTTTGAAAAAAGACATATTTACTGTAAATAGATCACTTACTTTAATCTTAATAAGTATGGGGAGTGGTGAAAATTATATTAGGTCTATATTCATGGATTATCTTATATATTAATATCATTCATTAAAAAATAATGAATACGTTTTAACTTCAGAACACTATGATAGGTATCTAGGATCTAGAAAATGTAAGATAAAAAGTAAGTTAGGGAAGACAGTGTATAATTATGAAAAAATAATAACACTTAGAAAAATATAAGCAATATATGTTTTGAGAATAAAAGGGGAGGGTGGGTGCAGTGGCTCACACCTGTAATCCCTGCACTTTGGGAGGCCAGGGAAGGTGGATCACCTGAGGTCAGGAGTTCAAAACCAGCCTGACCAACATGGTGAAACGCCGTGGCTAGTAAAAATACAAAAATTAGCCAGGCGTGGTAGCATGCACCTGTAGTCCCAGCTACCTGGGAGGCTGGGACAGGAGAATTGCTTGAACCTGGGAGGTGGAGGTTGTAGTGAGCTGAGATTGCACCACTGTACTCCAGCCTGGCCGACAGAGTGAGACTCTATCTAAAAAAAAAACCAAAGAAAAAGAAAAAAGAAAAGGAGAGGAGATGTCACTGAGAGTTGGTGAGGCACAGAGGGCTTTAATGAAAAGTGTGACTTGAGCTAAGGTTATGAAAGATGAGTAGGACATAGTTAGAGAGGAGGAAATAATTTAATGGCAAAAGTACAGAGATGACCATGTAACTTAGTAGGGATGCTAGTTGATCAGTGGAGAGGCAGCTTTTTGGAATGGTTAACAGCAGGGATTCTTAAAACACTCTGTGCCTCAGAACTTTAATTTGCAAAACTAGTACCTTTCTTGTAATTCTATGTGGTATGTGGCTGCTATATTTAAAAAGAAAAACCTAATACGCAGTGCCAGCAAGATAGTAGTAGGGAAATAAGATGGGGAGTTAGTAGCCAGATTGCAAAATTTCTTGAATGACAAGTTAAAGCAAAAGTTGGCAAACTATGGCCCTTGGGCTGAATCCTATTCCCCTCTTGTCTTTCTAAATCACATTTTATTGGAAAACAGCCTTGTGTTAATTTACTATTGTCCATGTTTTGGTTGCAATGGCAAAGCTGTGTGTTTGGGTAGAGACCTTATGACCCAGAAAGCTTAAGATATTTACTGTCTGGTACTTTACAGAAAAAATATGCTGACCTTGAGTAAGCAAATACAGCTCTAACAGAATTACAGATTTATTTAAAATTTTTATTTTGTTTTCTTATTTACTTCTAAGATACAATGGTAGTATAGGTATTGGGTACACATTCTCATTTCAAGAGGGAAAGATCAGCCAAAATAAAGGGGTGGTAGGCTCCACACAAGTCTGAAACCCAGCAGGGAAGACATTAAACCTTAAAGTTCTGACATAATCCTTGACTCCATGTCTTGTATCCTGGGCACACTGGTACAAGGGGTGATTCTCTGAAGCCTTAGGCAGCCCCATCTTCATGGCTTTCTTGGGCTCAGCCCATGTGGCTGCTGTCACAGTTGGAATGTGATGGCTGCAGCTTTTCTGAAGTTCAGAGTGCACACTATCAGTGGCTGTACCACCCTGGGGTCTGCAAGCTAGATCCCTTATGACTGGATTGGTGCCCTCCCTGAGACAATGAGTAGTTCTCACTCTGTTGGTTTATACAAGAGCTAGTTGTTTAAAAGAGCCCAGCACCTCCTTCTCTCTCTCTTGTTCCCCCTCTCACCTTGTGACATGCCTGCTCTCCCTTTGCCATGTACCATGAATAAAAGCTTCCTGGGGTCCTGACCAGAATAAATGCTGGTGCCATGCTTCCTGTATGGCCTGCAGAACTGTGAGCCAAATAAACCTCCTTTCTTTATAAATTACCCAGTCTCAGGTATTCCTTTATAGGAATGCAAAACAGAATACCACACTTCCCCATTGGGCCAAGCAGAAGTAGAGGGAGCCACATCACCTACCCCTCTCCCCGCCTTCTTGGACTAAGCTGAAGTGGCACCCTTTTTCCTGGGGAAACAGTACTTTGGCCACTCAGAGCACTCACACCTTTCCTGAGCCTAAGTTGGAGGAGTGCCGCATGTCCCTAAAACAGTGCCTTGGACCCCCAAAAAGGTCCTACATCCTAGTACCTAAGCCAAAACAGCACACTGCATCCTAGGGAAACTGCGTGAGCTGCACAGAACAGTCAAGCCCCCATGCCTTAGCTGAAGGAGCACATTGGTTCCTGGGAAATCAGTGCCCTGGCTGAGCTAAGCAGCTGTCCATCCCTGGGCTGAACTGATATAGTACCTCTTATCCCAGGGAAGCAGAGCAGTGGCTTAGCTGAGGTACCCTGCCCTATAGGCCAAACAACTCCTGTATCCAGCTCCTTGGAGCTGGTCTAGGCCCTAGAGTCTGAGCTGTTGGGACTCATCTGTTCTTGAGAATGGAATCATCACTGTGCTGTTCCCTGACCCCCACACTCTTGACCCCACCATGTTACAAATAAAAGCTATTACTTGCCATTCTCAGTACTTGCTGCCACTGCACCTGACCTCACAGAGGCTCAGATGCTGATGATCTCCACCAACCCAGGGGTCTAGAGTCACTAACACAAGGTGAATCATGTCCTGGGATCCGAGTTGCCATTTGGGTTAAGTTCCCAAATCGCAGACATACCTTGCTCCTTGAGCCCAAACCTTCAGAGTATCACTTCCTTGCAGTTGGATGAGTGCTTTACTGTATTCCCCAAGGGTAGAATCACAGCTACAACCTCGCCTCCTGAGCCACAGATCCTGGTTCTGGGGCAACTTACATCAAACCCATTCACAGACAGCAAGCTTGCACCCCATGATCCAGGTGTCATAGTAGGTTTGCAAGACTCTGAGCCTAGGACCCTGGTCCCACAGTCACTCAGTGCTGTTGCAGCCACTTGGAGGCCATGTCAGACCTGACATCAAGAGAAATCCTCTCACCTAAGTCTCCCCATTGTGGGGAAAATGAGAATAGGAGGACCCCCAAAGCTGTTGAGACTGAAGACATTAACAGCCTATGCCACTGCCACCACTGCTACAAACATCTACAGCATATGCCACCAAGGCACACACAGTTACTGCTGACATTAAATGCAGGTAAAGAGTCTGCACAGATACTATACTACTGCACCTATCTAGAAACAGTCACCACACTCTTTCTAACCAGCACGGTAAAACCCAACTGAAGGTGAAAATCTTTCTGTACAAAAGCCAGTCTATGTTAAGTTTGGAAGAGGGAGCTGTGCCATCAGAAAGCAACACCCAAATATCTACCACACAGACATCAACACAGGGAGACAAGGCATGAAAAGGCAAGGAAATATGACACCACTAAAGAAACATAATTATAACTCTCTAATAACAGACCTCAATGAAAAAGAATTCAATGACTTGCTGGAATATGAATTCAAAATAATAATTTTATAGTAACTCAGTGAAATTCAGAAAATAGAGACAGACAATTCAAAGTCAGGAAAACAATTCACCATATGAATGAGAAACTCAGCAAAGAGATCGAAATTATAAAAAAAATAAATAAAAATTCTGTATTTGAAGAATTCAGTGAATGAAATAAAAAAATACAACAGAGACCTTCAGTAGAAGACTTGATCAAGCAGAAGAATCTCTGAACTTAAGTTCACTTGAAATTATGATCTGAGGAAAAAAAGAAAAGTAAGAATGAAAAAAGTCAAGAAAGCTTATAAAACTTGTGGGACACCATTAAGTAAATAAATATTTATATTATGAGATTTGCAGAAGGAAAAAAGAAAAAGGCATAGAAACATATTTAATGAAATAATAACTGAAAACTTACCAAGTTTGGGGAGAGATATGGACATCTGGAGCCAGGAATCTCAAAAGTCCCCAAATAAATTCCACCCCCCCAAATTTTTTTTAAAATTTTCCTGAGGCACATTTATGTCAAATTGACAACAGTCAAGGACAAAGAGGAAGTTCTAAAAACAGCAAGAAAGGAGAGTCAAGTCACATGTAAAGGAATCTCCATTAGACTAATAGCAGATTATTCTGCAGAAACCTTACAGGCGAGAGGAGAATGAGCTGATATAGTCTAAGAGCTGTAAAATACTGCCAGTCAGGAATACTATGACCAGCAAAGCTATCCTTTAGAGATGAGGGAGAAATAAAGTATTTCCAAGACAAACAAAAACTGAGAGGATTCATTACCACTAGGCCAGTCTTACAAAAAATGCTCAAGGGAGTCCTGCATCTGGAAGTGAAAAGATGAAAATCACTATCATGAAAACAAGCAAAATTATAAAACTCATTAGTAAAGCAAATACACAAAGGCGAAAGAAAAAAGAATCAAGAATTATTACTACAGAAAACCACCAAACTGCAATGATAGAGGAAGAAGAGGAAGAAAGGAATGAAGAGAGGAAGAAAGGAAGGAAGGATATACAAACAACTTCAAAAACAATTAACAAAATGACAAGAGTATTTTCTCACCTATCAATAATACCCTTGAATGTCATTGAATTAAATTCTCTGCTTAAATTGATGAAAAACCATGACCCAGCTCTATGCTGCCTACAAGAGATTCACTTTACCTGTTGACTATTGAACAACAAGGTTTTGACATGTACAGGTCCACTTATATGCAGATATTTTAATCAATAAATATGTTATTTAGTTTTTTGGGAGATTTGCAATAATTTGAGAAAACTTACAAACCATGTAGATTAGAAATACTGAAAAAAAAAGTTATGACATGAATTTATAGAATATATGTAGCTATTAGTTTAATCATTTACTACCATGAAATAGACACAAATCTAATATAAAAAGTTAAAATTTATCAAAGCTTATATACACCAGACTGCACATAGTGCCATTTGCAGTCAGGAGAAATGTAAAGAATTATAAAGATGCAGTATTAAATCATAACTGCATAAAATTAAAACTGTAGTACCTACTGTACTATATAATAATTTTGAAGCCACCTGTTATTGCTGTTGCAGTGAGCTCAAGTGTTGCATCTGCTTAAAATGCTGTATGATGCTAATCAGCTCCATATGAGCAATTCCTCTGTCCAGTAAATTATGTATTGTATTAAAAAGTGATCTCTGTGGCAGTGCACACCTGTAGTCTCAGCTACTCGGGAGGCTGAGGTGGCATCCTTGAGCCCAGGATTTTGAGCTATGGTTGTGTTACTGCATTCCAGATTGAGTGACAGAGCAAGACCTTGTCTCTCTTAACCAAAAAAAAAAAAAAAAAAAAAAAATGGTCTCTTACAGTTCTCAGGTATTATTCATCATGTTTAATTCAATACTATAAACCTTGAATAACACCATGGTACCCATACAAAGTATCACTAGTGATGCTGGCAGTGCTCCCAAGAAGCAGGGAAAATTCATGATGTTACAAGAAGGGTGAATTGCTTGATATGTACCAGGCAGACTGAGGGTTTGAGGTCTGTAGCTGTGGTCACCTGCCATTTCAAGATAAAATAATCCAGCAATGTAAGTACTGTTGTAAGGGAAAAAAAGGAAATGAGTTGTCACTGCAGCTCTCAGTAGGCATATTGAACTTGAACTTTTTCATATTGAAAATGTAGCTGTTATGTGGATACAGGATACCTATAGAAAGGCATGCCTGTAGACTCTACAATGATTTAAGAAAAAGTGAAGTTAGGGTATGGCAACTTAAAGCAAAAGGAAGGTGTTGGATCTAAACTTGGAGGATGTAATGCCAGCAAAAGATGGTTTGATAATTTTAGAAAGAGGTTTGCCTTAAAAAAGGTCAAGATACCAGGAGAAGCAGCAGACAGCCAAGAAGCAATAGACCAGTTCCCAGACACCATTAAGGAAATTATTGAGAAGAATGGATATCTGCCTGGCAGGTTTTTTTTGTTGTTGTTTCCTTGTAGAAAAAAATGCCCTATTCTGGTAAACAGTTCCACAAAGGACATTGATTAATAAGAAAGGAAAGGGGGCACCAGGATTTAAGGAAGGAAGGGATAGGCCAACTGTACTGTTTTGTGCACATACAGTTGGATTTATGATGAGGACTGCCCTTGTCTATAAATTTCTAACCCCTGAGCCTTGAATAGAAAAGATAAACACAGATACCAGTCTTTGGATTGTATAACAAGAAGGCCTGGACAACAAGAACTCTCCAGCACTGGATTGGTTCCATCAATGTTTTCCTAAAGTCAGGAAGTACCTTGCCAGTAAGGGACTGCCTTTTCAAGTTCTTTGGATATTGGACAATACCCTTAGCTACCCAGAACCCTGTGAGTTCAACAGTGAAGGCATCAAAGTCATCTGCTTGCCCCCAAACACAGTATCTCTAATTCAGCCTCTATAGCAGGGGTTCATAAGGACGAGTAAGGCTCATTACACACAGTGTTTTATGGAAAGAATTGTCAGTGCTATGGAAGAGAACCCTGAAAGAATATAATGAAAGTCTGGAGGAATTGCATCATTGAAGATTCCATTGTTAAAGGAAAAGCTATGAAAGCCATGAAGCCTGAAACAATGAGTTCTTGCTGGAGAAAACTTTATCCAGATGTTGTGCCTGACTTCACAGGATTTACAATAGAGCCAGTCAAGGAAATCATGATAAGAGATTGTAGATACGGGAAAAAAGTTGTGGGAGGTGCTGAGGAAGGATTTCAAGATATGGATATCAGAGAAATTCAAGAGCAAATATGTGTCACACCAGAAAAATTAACAGCAGATGAATTGCTGGAGATGAGTGCTTCAAAATTAGTGCCAGATAATGAGGGAGAAGACGTGGAAGAAGCAGTTCTAGAAAACAAATTGACATGAGACAATCTGGCAGAAGAATTCCATTGATTCAAGACTGTTTTTTGACTTCTTTTATGGCATGGACCCTTCTATCATATGGGCACTGAAACTAAAGCAGACAGTGGAAGAAAGATTGGTACTGTATAGAAACATTTTTGTAGAAAAAAAAAGTTAAAAAGTCAGACAGAAACGATGATGTATTTTTGTGAATTTACACTGAATATGCCTGCCTGTCTTGCTTCCTGTTCTTCTTCGTTTTCTGCCTCTCGCATCCTTCAGATAAGAACAGCAACTCCTTTCTCCTCCTCTTCAACTTATTCAATGAGAAATTGAGGATGAAGACATTTATGATGATTCATTTCCACTTAATGAATCGTAAATATATTTTCTCTTCTTTATAATTTTCTTTTATAATTTTTTGTCTAGTTTATTTTATTATAAAAATAAAGCCTATACTACACACAACATACAAAATATGTGTCAGTCCCTATTTATGTCATCAGTAAGACTTCTTGTCAATACTACGCTTATTGGTAGCTAAGTTTTTGGAGATTCAGAAGTTATGTGGATTTTCTACTGCCTAGGGGTGGTGGTCAATGTCCCTAAGTCTCATCTATTCAAAGGTCAACTGTAGACTGAATGTGGAAGTATGGAAAAAGACATCCCATGCAAACAAAACCCAAATGTGAGTAGATGTAGCCATTTTTATATTGGATAAAACAGACTTTAAGTAAACAAATGTAAAAAGAGACAACGAAGGTCATTATACTGTGATAACGGGATCAATTCAGAAAGCAGATATAACAGTTATAAACATATATGTACTTAACCCTGGAGCACCTAGATATTCAAAGCAAATATTACTAGATTTAAAGGGAGAAATAGACTCTAGTACAATAATAATTGGGTGCTTAACACCCCTCTAAGCATCAGATAGATCATCTAGACAGAAAATAAAGAATCATTGGATTTAAACTACACTTTAATCAAACTCTCAGCAAGTTAGGTAAGAGGGAACATACACAGTCAAAGTCATATATGAGAAAACCATAGCCAACATTATACTGAACTGGGGAACTGGGGAAAGTTGCAAAGTTTTTCTTTAGGTCTGGAACAAGACAAGAATGACCCCTTTTTTCAATAGCGCTAGAAATTTTAGCCAGAGAAATTGGGCAAGAGAAAGAAATTAATGGCATCCAAATTGAAAAGGAAGAAGTCAAATAGTGTGTCTTTGCAGACAACATTATCTTATATAAATAAAACTTTAAAAGCTTTAAAAACAACAACAGCAACAACAACAAACCTTTGAACTTACAATTTAATTCAGTAAAGTTGCAGGATACAAAATAAACTTAGGAAAATCAGTGGTGTTTCTGTATACCAGCATTCAAATAGCAGAAAAAGAAATTAAGAAAGCAATCTCAGGTACAGTAGCTACAAAAAGTAAAATACCTGGGAAAAAATTTAACCAAGGAAATGAAATATCGCTAAAGGAAAGCTATAAAACACTGATGAAAGAAATTGAAAAGGGCACACGTGCAAATAAAAAAGCGTTGTATTTTCATGAATTGGAAGAATTAATGTTGTGAAAAGGGCCATACTACAAAAAGCAATATATACCTTCAGTGCATTCCCTATCAAAATACCAATGTCATTTATCACAGAAATAGAAAAAGCAGTCCTAAGATTTGTAAAGTACCACACAATACCCTGGATAGCCAAAGCAAGAAGAACAACGATTGATATATCACACTACCTGACTCCAAAATATACTGCAAAGCCACAATAACCTAAATAGCATGGTACTCTCATAAAAACAGATACATAGACCAATGGAAAAGAATATAGAACCCAGAAATAAATCTCGTATTTACGGCCAACTCATTTTCAACAAAGGCACCAAGAACATTCATTGGGAAAATGTCTCTTCAATAAATAGACATGTCACATCTCAAAAGAAGACATGGAAATGGCTAACAGGTATATGAAAAAATATTGAACATTAGTATTCATCAGGAAAATGCAAATCAAAATCATAATGAGATATTCCATCAACCTAGTTAGAATGGCTATTGTCAAAAAGACAAAACATAAATGCTAATGGGATTAGGAGAAAAAGGGAACTCTTACACATTACTGGTGGGAATGTAAATTAGTAAAGCCATTAAGGAGGCTGGGCATGGTGGCGCATGCCTGTAATTCCAACACTTTGGGAGGCCGAGGTGGGCAGGGCTTGAGCTCAGGAGTTCGAGACCAGCCTGGCCAACATGGTGAAGCCTGATCTCTACAAAAAATATAAAAATTAGCTGGGCATGATGGTGTGTGCCTGTAGTCCCTGCTACTTGGGAGGCTGAGGTGGGAGAATCACTTGATCCTGGGAGGTCAAGGCTGCAGCAAGCCAAGATTGCCCCACCACACTGCAGCCTGAGCAACAGAATGAGACCCTGTCTCAAAAATAAAATAAAATTAAATAAAAGTATAGCCACTAGCGGAAAGCAGCATGGAAGTTGCTCAAAAACTGAAAATAGAGCTCTCATATTATGCAGCAATCCTGCCACTTGGTATATATCCAGAAAAAAAGGAAATCAGTATGTTGAAGATATATCTGCACTCCCATGTTTATTGCAGTGCTATTCACAATAACCAAGATGTGGAATCTACCTACGTGTCCATCAACAGATGAATGGATAAAGAAAATGTGGTATATACATACAATAGAATATTCTTTTGCAATAACAATGAATGAAATTATGTTATTCATGGCAACATGGATGAGCTAGCTTGGGGACATTATGTTAAGTAAAATAAGCCAGGCATAAAAAAGATAAATACCACATGTTCTCACCCATATGTGGAAGCTAAAAAAGTTGATCTCATAGAAGTAGAGTAGAATAGTGGTTTCTAGAGGCAGGGAAGTGTGGAGGGCAGTAGGGCATAGCCAAAGGTTGGTTAACAGATGCAAAAGTACAGCTAGCTAGGATGAATATAGTGTTCTATAGCAGGATAGGGTGAATATAATTTACAACCATTTATTGTATATTTTCAAATAGCCAGAAGACTGGACTTTAAATATTTTCAATACAAAGAAATAATAAATGTTTTAGGTGTTGGATATGCTAGTTACTCTTCTTTGATCATTATATATCATATACATATGTGGAAATATACTGTATCTTATAAACATGTACAGTTATTATGCATAATCTAAGAGTAATAATAAAAGCCCCAAACACACATATTTCCTTTGTGCCTTTTGTCAAATTATAAAAAGGAAAAGTGCTATAGGAAAATTAATCTAGCAAAATGGCTTAGAGTGGATAGGAAGATATGAACTAGTGTTGAGGAGGGGAGACTTGCTAGATCAGTGGTTAATTCCTAAAGTAATCATATGCACTGTAGAGAAGAGATAGTGGTAGGAATATAAATACATAAATGCATGAGACTTTCAGAAAGTAATGATAGTCTTGGTGACTGTAGATCTGGGGAGGTAGGATGACTCTGAAGTTTGGCAGTAAAGTGACAGGAGATGTTAATGATGCATCTGAAATAGGAATTCTCCTCCATGAGCTAGTTTTTCAGGGAAGGCAATCACTGTGGTTTTGACATGTTGAATGTGTGACATGGGGCATCTGTCAAACAGGATTGTTAACTTTTTGCTTTATTCTGCTTCTCTGCATATGTCCACCTTTCTAGGGGATGATAGGTACAGGGGCACCATTCAGAGAGCAGACTGCCTTGATTGCCAAGAGCCCATGCAAGATCTCAGGAAAGTCAGACTCTCATCCTCAGTGTGGGATTCCGTTTTCTGTTGGTGTCTTTCAAATGGTGGGTGGGTTTCTGAGATAATGTGGATATGTAACAGCATGTCCTATAACTGGCAATGACTTGACCACTGTCTATGAGAGAAGCACAGGACAGAGTATCCAAAAGCTCTCTTGAGAGCTTTAACACTTCACACGAAACTCAGACCCTTCCCTTTCATTCAGAACATGAGCAGCATATCCCTTCTGGACGTCTCCCTAGACCTTCCCTCAAAATGAGCTAACTGTGTGAGCTGCTTCTGGTTATGGTTTACTTTATATTTTTTTCTCATTATGTTGTTATTATCATAGGATGGGAGGTCCTGTTGTCAAGACAGATGGCAATGTAGCTTTGAGATCATTAACTCTGCTTGGTAAGATTTCATTTGTATTTGCCTTTCTTTGCACTTGGAGTTAAAAGAATACAATCTGATCTGTAGTTATCTTGCTTTCATCTTTCCTTATTCTGTTATCCCAGTTCAAGTTCAGACCCCAGCCTCAGATGTCTGTTCTGGGTGATTGACATAGTCGCTTCTAAATGGACTAAATTACTGACACCTTTCACTTTTCCTGTATAATAGTTTATATTTGGTGATTCCTTCTCATGCAACAGAACTGTGAGGTAGCCTAAAGCCTAGGGAGGATGTCAAGTCTGTACACCTGAAATTATCATCATAGAGCTACAGAATTATCAGTGTAGAGCCTTACATATAGTCATTTTGAAGTTTTCATGTGCTGTTTCATGTGACTTCTGTCATTTAAATCTTACAACAACTTTGTGAAGTAAGCATCTTGTTTGCCTACAGTGATTGTTTGAATTAGGTTCAAAATTAATTGTACAAAAGGCTGGGAGTACAAAAGTACTTTGTAGTGGGTACAAAAGGCTGGAAAAGAAAGGCATAATTATGGGCCCCAATCACATGGTAATGTATCAAAGCCTGATTCCCAGCACTAGTAGTAATAACAGCTAATTCTTACTAAGTATTTCCTGTGTGCTGGGCACTGTTTTAAGCAATTTATATCTATTGACAGACTTAGGGTACATTTGCCACCATAACAGTTTGTTGATTGGATGATAGATATTGCTTCCAACCTCTTGCATTTTATTTTATTTATTTATTTGAGATGGAGTCTCGCTCTGTCACCCAGACTGGAGTGCTGTGGTGCCATCTCAGCTCACTGCAACCTCTGCTTCCCAGGTTCAAGTGATTCTCCTACCTCAGCTTCCTGAGTAGCTGGAATTATAGGCATATGCCACCATTCCCACCTAATTTTTGTGTTTTTAGTAGAGATGGGGTTTCACCATGTTGGTCAGGCTGGTCTCGAACTCCTGACCTGTGATCTACCCGCCTCAGCCTCCTAAAAGTGCTGGGATTACAGGTGTGAGCCACAGCTCCTGGCTTTGCATTTTAAAGGCAGAGAATGTGAAATAAGAAAAACAGCCTGCTGAGAACTAATCCCTGGGGCTCCACCTTTAACTAAAGGGCAGTGGAGAAAGTACAATAGACCAAGGAAATGGCTCAGAATTGCAGCCATGGCAGAACCGCACCTGGGAGAGTGTATTGTCTGTGAGTTGGTGAGAAAGAGGGATTCCAAAATAAACCCTTTACCCTACCTTTCCTTTAGTTGTCCAGACTGTGCTGTGCTCCTGGGCCTGGGTCTGGAGTTCCAATCCTGCTTCCCTGCCATCTAGCACACTGATACCCTCATTCAACCTTACAAAGAGTTGGAATGGTGCATTTCACTTTACTTGATTCTTGAGACAAGACTAGAGTGTTTGAAGAATATATTTTACTTAAAGAAAAAATAAATAAATAAAAAGAAACAGCTTAGAAATAAAGGAGTTTCCAGAATATAGAATTACAAACCTGATTTAACCAAAAGCTAGCCAGAAATCAACTCGATAAGTACAGTTTATCGAGCCCTTCTGGTTGGTTCCTGCTGCCCACTTAGATGCCATTTGGATGCTTAGAGACTTTTCTACTTTTAGGGAGATTCAGTTACCCCCAGAACTTGCTCTTGCTTTCTCTTTGGGGGTATATTATATAAAGCCCCTCAGGTCAGCCCCTGAAGCCCAAGGCCCTGTTTGTTCCTGTTCCTGTGTTATCCCCACATCCTTGGGTTCTGATTCCATCCCAGGCCCAGTACATGGCAAAAGCAGTTTCCCAGCTCACCATCAAAGTTCGTCTTGCCCATTACATACAACTGTGTTTTATGCCATCTGGACCTGTCTTGCAATTTGATATTTGTACTTTCTGGGGTTCTCAGTGATGTGGGGATGCAACAGTGCACAAAACAGACGCATATCACTGACTTCTTGGACATTTATTTCATTTGCATCAGTGGGACTTATATTTTGATTACATTTGGAATCAAAATATAATTGTATTATGTAGTTGTCAGTATAAGAATTTACTTAGGGGCTGGGCATGGTGGCTCACGCCTGTAATCCCAACACTGTGGGAGGCTGAGGTGGACAGATTACTTGAGGCCAGGAGTTTGAGACCAGCCTGGCCAACCTGGTGAACCTCGTCTTTACTAAAAATACAAAAATTAGACGGACACTGTGGTGGATGCCTGTAATCCCAACTACCTGGGAGGCTGAGATGTGAGAATCGCTTGAACCTGGGAGGTGGAGGTTGCAATGAGCCGAGATCATGCCACTGCACTCTAACCTGGGTGACAGAGTAAGACCCTGTCTCAAAAAAAAGAATTTACTTAGGATAATATTGGGAACAACTGGAAATAACCAGACTACTCAACAATGACTAAATTGTATTACTAATGATATATTCATTAAAAAATGTTTATATGGTTTATATTAATAGAAAATAAAGTTGTGTGTTTATGTTTATGATTGTAAATAAGTCACTGCAAATAATCAACAGGGAAAGAAAGATTAAAATTCTTCAACTGTGCTAGAAAAAAACATAATGCAACATAAAGTAAAAGAGTGGCTTTGTTTGTTCTCTTCTGCTCTTCTGTATATTCACATGTGGGCTGCCAGCTAAATACCCCTTTTTCTAAACTTTGGTCTGAGGGATGTTTTTTCTTCTATCTTTTAACTGTGTGTTGGCTAGGTTGCTTAAACTTTCTCTATATTCTTCATTTGTAAAAAGGAATTAATACTTAACATATCCCAAAGTTAAGGTGAGGATGTTTTTCTCAAAAAGATATCAGAAAAAAGGGAGTGGTCTTCCATTAATTTCTTCAAGTGTTCTGTATTAGGGATGCTCTTGATTATTTTGATTAACAAAGAATTATTTGGAGAAAACACATGAGCTTGAAATAACTACAGATAATGCCAGTTTGGGATACTTATGGAGATTACTAAAACAGGTTAAAAAGAGGGAGCAAACAAATTGAACACACATTTGGTAATTATTTCTGGGGAAATGTTCTCAGAGGTGGAAGTGTTGGATGTTGGAGAAACTACCTTCATAAAGATGACTTTTATAGGTCATACATGCAGTAAGTGATATTCAGATCACTGCTAGTGAATGGATACTGTAGGTTAGGATAGAATTTCTAGTTACAGCATCACACATTTAAAAATTGCTGTATCTCAAATAACTTAAGACAGAACTGAAGATGCAAGATGAGGAGCCTCTAGTGGTAGCAAAGATCCTTATGACAAATTACCCATGAAAAGCTTGAACAGAATCATTTCCTGAAGTGTAAGTGAATGAAAACAAGCATTTATTTATTGTTTTAACGTATTATGTGATTTTTATATATACAAATTAACATAATAAGGAAAATATTGTAAGGAGCCATTTGATTATTTCATCCATCCTAAAAATTTAAATATTCAATATGGCCAATAACTTTTTGGCCCATTGGAATTTATGAACTACTTAATAGCTATTTTAGAGTTGCCTTATATTTAGGTATACCTGACATCTATCTGGTAGGGAGGTTTTAAGGATTAAATGAAACAGTTAATTGGGTGTCTACTGTGTAGCAAGCATTATCTATGTAAGCTCTGGGTTAACAGGGACTGACAGAGATCTGCTATGAGATCTGCTTCCTGATCTTCTTTGATCTTTCCTTCCTATCACAGGCTGGGTTAGGGCACAGAAGAAACTGGTAGTTGAGAGTTTCTTAGAAAGTGATAGGGGAGGAGTTAGAGGTGAAAAGCATCTTGTTTGGCCCCTGGAAGACAGGAATCCCTAAACATTAATTGTGACTTTCTGCCACTCGACCCCTTTTCTATTTGTTCTCCCCTCCCACTCTAACCCCCAGTGCAGTTTGTAGTGTCTTTTCTGTGCTGAGAGGGATCACACTCCGTAACTTAAGAAAATGAGCTTAGCTAACTTTGTTCATCTGTTGGGTAGACCTAGGACAATTGTAGAGCTTTGCGGGTGACTTTTATTTACCTCTTTATTACATGTAATGTTTCCAACATACAAACCTTTTATACTGTGTTTTTAAACAACCTTACCAGGAGGGTTGTATGTATACACTTTATAAATTAAATTTCACTTTTGAGGTTTTTTTTTTTTTTTTTTTTTTCCCAAAACAGTATATTAGGTTACAGAGCTGTGGAATGACTATGATTTTTATCAGGTTTTGGTTTTTCACCTCTCTCCACTCTGCTCACTTGGATTTATTTCACATAACATCTTCTTGGAATTCTGATTATCTCTCTAGATTAAGCTTGGACATTTAGATGTACCTTGTAACTGGAGACAACAGACTAAAATACAAAAACTCAATTTTTATAGGCCTTAAATTGGCATTTTTTTTTTAAGATCTAAGAACCAGACTGAAAAAGTAAATACATTTGAGCTAGGAAAACTGATTTCTTATTTACTGGAACTTGCTTAATGAAGGAAAAGTTATTTCACATAAGGAATTATTGTTACCAGTTCCTTTGATAATCTTATTGTCTCCTACGTGGACCTCATAGTTTAAAAAAGGGTAACAATTAAACATAGGATGTTATGATAATAAAACTCGGTATCATGCGGTCAGTCTTGATTTGTGAAAAAGCTGTATTTCTAAAAATCTTTGTTAGTTGGATAATAATAGTTAGCTTACTTGCCTGTTTATACTACTTTATTTGAAATTTTTGAAAAATAACACATTATACAAAGAAAAATTTATTAGCAATAGTTCGTCATTTCCAAACCAAGGAGCCAAAGTGCTAGTGACTTTCAAGTCTGGAAATACATTGTGGATTTTAAATTTTGTTCCTGATAATTAGTGAGTAATAATTTGTTTCTCTTAAACCTTTGTTCTAAAATTCCTACTTGGTATTTTTAAAAATTCAGTTATGGCGAGACATAAAGACATAGAAATTGCTGTTATGAAAGAAGTTTATACTCACAGATCCCTAGACACAGGCAGCCCAGTACATTCCACAGGGTCACACAGGGAAGCACCAGGTTGGCCAAGAGCCAGAGATGGGAGATATGGATCATGGCCCAGAGGCTTTATTGTTTTTTTTGCAGAAGGGAGTGGGCAAGGCAGGGTAACCATGCTGCGTATGTTTAAGATTGGCTAGTTTGAATAATTTTGGCAGGATTTTGGCTATAGCGATGGTCCCAGTTGTCCAGGACCTGGGCCTGGGGTGATTACCTTGGTGCTTGAGAACTCCAGAGAGAAGATGGTTGGGGCCGTGGCTCTGGATTGGTTGGTTTGTATATCACAGGCGCGCTTGCAGAGGGGTCTTTTCTATATCTAGGAATTATCCCTGGGAGGAGCAGTCTTTCAACAGCCAAGGCCCCAAATGCCAGAGTATCAAGAATACAGAGAATAAGAGAATGTAATCAATACAGACAAAACAAAACAATTGAGGCTTTCAAAATGGCACTGCTAAGCAGGGGTGCTGTTTCTGTGCATGCTTTTAAGAGATGATGCCGTGAAAGACTAGAGAATATGTAAGAAATTTATTTATGAGCTTTATGTTTTGAAATGGTGTTTTAGGGGGTTAGTCAAAGAAAGGATTAACTAAAGCCTAATTTGGAAAACTTGAATTAAATAATTTGACCCATGTAAACTTCTCTCCGATGTGAAGATGGTCAGGGGTGGGGGAGGTCTGCAGTGGGTATGGGACACTTTCTGCTTTATCCCCCTAGCTTATGGGATGTCCACAGTTCTGCCTGGCTGCTTCACTTCTAGCTCTATCTTCTGAATTCCAGGCATAAGGAAGGGCAGAGTAAAAGGGTGCTTACCCCTTTTTCCTCCCCTTAGAAGGACTGGCCTTAGAAGGCTTGCCCACAAATTCAGCTTATATCTCATAGGGAATTGGTGATTCACAGATTGGTTAGTGTTTGTGTGAAGCCAACAGAGGTTACCTTTCTGCTGTTCAAACCAACTCTGAAAAAATAGCTCTTCTTTGAGAGGATTTTGAAAAGGGAAGTGGGTAGTTTTATAAAAAATGTAATCATCCTAAAAGTCATGATGATTGTAGTAACAATAATAAAACCTTGAGCTTTTATTATGTACTGGTTGCTACTCTGAGTGCTTTATACATTTGTATCTATAGTTCATTACTCCTCAGAAAACCCCATTATTATTCCTGGTTTGTTTTTTTTTTCAGACAGAAATTGAGGCTCACAGAGGTTAAATAACTTGCTCAAGGTAACAATTGGAAAATGATGGAATCCAGATTAATAGCTGAGATTGTATGCTTTAACCACATGGTTATACTGATCTGTAATTTAAACATTTCTAGCTCAGATAAGAAAACTAAAGCTGGAAGGTTTTAAGGCATTGGCCCAAGGTCACACTGGTAGTCAGCACTGAGCTTCTGCTTCTGGGTTTATTTCCACTATCCCAGTATGCTTTCTCTAGGTACACTGTCTCATCAATATCCTCTTATATTTGGGCCAGCCTTCTTGAGAGGTGGATATTTTTGGCTTGCTATGGTTCTGAATCCTGAAAATTATATTCTTTCTTTAGAGTTGTTTTGCTTGGCAAGGAATCCCTCAGGAGGCACTTTAGCTTAGAGGTAGAGAGGGTGGACTTTAGAGCCACAGTGCCTGTGTTTGAATCCTGGTTGTGCCAGCTTTAGCCATGTGATCTGGACAAGTCACATACCTCTCTTGAGTTTTAGTAAAAGTAGATGAGTTAATACAATAAAACTGCTTAGTGTAGTGCCTGGCACCTAAGTAAATACTTTGTATTCTGATTATATTATTACTTGTCAGAAATGTTCTCCAAATTACACCTAATGCATTTTCCAGCACCTTGTTTGGCACTCAGTAAATGTATATGGATTGAATGAAAGCAACTGTGAAGTGGTTTGTATTGTCAGCCCATGCATCTCATACTGATTGGAAATATTAGGTAGAAGATTGGAATTTTCATGTTACTTTTAATATTTGTATTAATAGCCAATATCACTATTAAGGACCAATAATATTACAATATCTTACTCAACTTGTTCTACTTTTCACCTCACTTCACTTTTCTGATGTATAAAACTATTTGTTTTTACATTTGGTGCTTTTACTGAGATTGTGTTGAAAGGTATTATATACATCCAAGGTACTATAGGTGATATAAAAGTTCTTGGCTTCATATTTAAAAATGGATATTATTGTTTTTGAATCTTTTCATGTCACATTTCCAAGTAACAGCAATAGCTCATTAAATATTAATTTAATCACAGGAACAAAATACGATCGTCAGTAAAATGACTTTAAATGGCAGCATCACTTAACAGTGATAAGGACTGGCAAAGCAGGATTTGTGTCATTCTGCGGCTGCTTTTGAACAATGTATTTGCCTTTGCCTTGTCCGTTAAAATCACACAAGAATTAAACCCTTTTAAAGAGAACCTACCCATCTCTTTCCCATGTGTCATTCTTGCATCAGAGAAAATGCTGCATAATACTTAGATGACAGCCCCACCTCTGATGTCACCCAGGATGGTACAATCCTCTCCAAGCCTTTGCTGGGCTTCCTGCTGCTGCACTGGGGGACATGGTTACATTAAAGCTAACTCCGGCATCTCAATTATCTCCTTGGAAGTAGTTTTCACAAATATAAAAACGCCCTACGGTGGCTGTTTTCGGTAAGCTACCAAGGTAGAGAGCAGCAGAGGCAGACAGAGGGAGAGCAAGCGGGAGAACAGGCTGCTTCCGCCTTTGTGAGAGGGACTGAGGCAGCAGCTCCTCTCGGCTCGGGTTCCAAGTGCTCAAAGTGCTTCCATTTACATCACCGTGTGCAGTGCAGGGCAAAAGGGGCTGCCAGGAAATCTGAAACTAATTTGCTTCCAGTTGACTAGAACAGCATATTTTGCATTAGCTTGCTTCTTTTTAAGCTAACTTTTCTCAAGCGTTAAACTGATGAACTGGGCATTTTCTATGATCAATGGGTAACTGCTGGAGCTACAGTAATCTCTGTGAGTAACCTCTATTTGTAGGTCTATGCAGGCAAATATATTTTTATATATCTATTTCTTTTAAATGCTGCTGTGAAAGTATCCGTCTGTATTATTGACTGCTTTTGCTTACTAGTCTTGTCTTTTGAGCGTCCCAGTAGGAGACCCCTAGGGCTAGACCAGGTTCTGCTGAATCTAGACACAGAGGAGAGCATTTTGCATTTATTCAGGGTTGCCCACGCCAACCATTCTTTAATTCCCAGTCATCAGAGAGATGCCACCTGCACTCCGAATGCCTTTGCCCAGCACCTCACCTGGCTTTATCCTGGAATGTTGATTTCAGCATGTGACATTGAGTTTTTCAAAATTTTTATTTTTATATAGAAAGCAGAATATTATTCTTACCTGTAATCTTACTTCCTTTCTTTTTTTTTTTCCACCAGCTTTTCTGGGAACACACAGTTCTGTCACCCTATGTCTTCTCACTGTTTGTGATATGTTATATAGACAGAAAGAGAGAAAACAGGCTACCCCTCCAGTTTTAGAAAGACATAATGTAGTGCTGGATGGGAATAGGGGAGGAGTTTCTCTTAAAGAGCTCAAATTGCTTTCCATCTGGGTGCCTGAAGTACAGCTTAGTATCTGAATAGCCTTGAAGGGAACAAGGTTAGCTCAAAGATTGCACCAAAATGTTCTAGAAACACAGTAGTTGAGGCAGAGATAGAATCTCTACTGGAAGTTTGTAACAGGTATCTCAGTTTATGCACAGGGATGTGTTTTTCCTGTTTGTTAAAAGTGTTGCTTTTATAGTAATTTAAGATTTTTTTCTCTCTCACCATGGAAACTGACTTCCAACTCTGTAAAATTTGCATTTTTAGATATACTTGGGATAATTGTTTCTGTCAGATCGTAGCCTGAATCCTTAGTGAAACTGTGGGTCTCCTATTGAGCATGAAAACTACTGGGTGCAAATGTGGATCAGCTGAGTTTGCTACACACTGGAGGCTGACTGAGGCTGTGTGTTTACCGCTGCATCTAACATCTGTCTTCATAGACAGCAGTTTAAAGAAGTCCACAGCTGTAGTTGATCATCACTGCTAAGAAGTCCAGTTGTTTGGCATTCATAATTATTTTTTGAAGAATTGTATAGTTTTTTCAAACATCAAATTCTTAAATATCAAAATATTTCCTGCATATTTAGGAAACAATTTATATTAATCTTACCATATCCGTGTTAATTTTAGCAGAGGAAAGCTTGCTGTGAACGAGACTGTGGGGTTATTTAAAAGTTTAAACTTTTTTTTTTTTTGCTTTTAAAAATAAAAACCAGGCCGGGCGCGGTGGCTCAAGCCTGTAATCCCAGCACTTTGGGAGGCCGAGGCGGGTGGATCACAAGGTCAAGAAATCGAGACCATCCTGGTCAACATGGTGAAACCCCGTCTCTACTAAAACTACAAAAAATTAGCTGGGCATGGTGGCACGTGCCTGTAGTCCCAGCTACTCAGGAGGCTGAGGCAGGAGAATTGCCTGAACCCAGGAGGCGGAGGTTGCTGTCAGCCAAGATCGCGCCATTGCACTCCAGCCTGGGTAACAAGAGCGAAACTCCGTCTCAAAAAAAATAATAATAATAAAAACCAAAGAGACAGTAAAGACAGAGAAATTTTACAATTGGGTTTTAAAAGTATGGATTCCCTAACAGAAAGGAGAGTAGAAAATGGACAGAATGGGTAAAACCGGAGGGGCATCTCTGATTAGAAAGTAAAAGCCTGAAAGCAGAAGCATAAGAGTGGATATAAAACCCAAAACTTATGACAAAGAGAGGCAGAAAAAAGTGGAGAATCCCAATGGTTGAAAAAAGGAAACCAACTTTGAATAACAGTAATTTTAAAGTTGAGCTCAAATTCAGTTCTTACAGCTTGATGTTCCTTCTCTGTAACAAGTAGCAGTGCTCTGCACAGTTGTAGAGACTTTGGTTTAAAATTAATGGGCTATTCCCTGTCTCACTCATCATCCCTTTAGTATGCTATAGGTGGTACCACCCCTTAGCTCACAGAGCTTCCTCTGAAATTGACTGAATGGTAAACTAGTATCATTTCTCTAGGGATTCGAGCTGAATAAGAAAAACTGGGTTCTGAATCATTAGTATGTGAAATTCAGTTTGCCGTAAGCACAACTGTAACTATTAATCACTTGGAGAAAGAGTGTCCAATTAATGGAATATTTTCTGTTCGTATGCACATGTTAAAAGCTTGTGTAGTGGTTGGCAGGCCTTTTCCTGTTTTTTGTTTTTTTTCAAACACATAAACAACTTAAATATTTGTGCTTTCAGCATTATCAGTGTCCAGATAATAGCCAGCATCCTGTACTACATACTGTAGCTTTCTCCAAAATGTGACTTTTCTTAGAGTGAAGAGAGTGTCTCACAATATAATGTATTTAGCTTACTCATTTAGTAAATTCTCATGACTTATATTCATTTTTCAGTTATTTTTATCATACCAAATTTATTTTCTATTGCTGGGTAAAATGGGTTAGATTATCCTCTTGTTTTATTTTAATACAAATTTTACTATTGCATTGCAAATTTGAGTCATGTATCACTGTGTTGTTTGTGAAATTTACTGATTATTAAACACAAAATCATTGATCATCATTACAGTTAAGGATTATAGTTGGGCCAGGCGCGGTGGCTCACGCCTGTAATCCCAGCACTTTGGGAGGCTGAGGAGGGCAGATCACAAGGTCAAGAGATCAAGACCATCCTGACCACCATGGTGAAACCTCGTCTCTACTAAAAATACAAAAATTAGCAAGGTATGGTGGTGCACGTGTAGTCCCAGGTACTCGGGAGGCTGAGGCAGGAGAACCCCTTGAACCAGGGAGGTGGAGGTTGTAGTGAGCCGATATTGTGCCACTACATTCCAGCCTGGCGACATAGTGAGACTCCGTCTCAAAAAACAAAACAAAACAGGATTGTAGTTACTTATAGATAAAATGCATTTGAGTTGTTGTTTTTTTTGTTTTTTTGTTTTAACTCTGCAAGGCTTGTTCTTTATATTTGTTTTGTAAATTAAGCGTTTATCTTCCAGTCTTACAGATTAGGAAATGTCAGACCAAGGGGTCAAAGTGGTCACTCTTTCTCCTGCTCCCATCTTTGGGACTGAATTCCTTTCCAACAAGTTAGGGGAGTGTGTTTTTAAGCTTGCTTCTGTAAATGTTCAAGTGTTACAATAACTTACTAATTTATAGTTTTCTTGTCATACTAACTGATAAGATTAATGTAATTTTTAAGGTGTTTACTAACTGATACTTATTAGGGAACAGAGAACCCCAAATTATTGCATTTATGAACATCCAAAGTAGAAAGGAGGGAAAGCAGATTTGTAGTGGCTAGGTTAGCTATAATTTATAAAGGATTGAAAATCCGATGAACTATACTCATAGGAAATAAATCATAAGACCCTTAGTGCACTCTCCATAGTACATTATCAGACTGAATGTCCCCATACATTTCTATTTTACAAGCAATGTATCCAAAGATATGACCATTAAAACCTTGGAAAAATATTCTGGTATTTAAAAATTGGACTTTACCCTTCTCTGAGCCCATTTCTTTAAGTTCCAATGTAATTTTTTTAAGGCTGTGTACAAATAGTAATGTATAGGTTTTGACTAATGGTCAAGTTTTCATTTGCAGTTATTTTATGATCTTTTTGTGTAAGTAGAGAGTCATGGGCCATTGATGGTGACAGAAATTTACTATGAGCTATAAAATCAAGAAGGGGTCATGTTACAGTAGAGGCAATTCTCTTCCTCTCTTGGAAAGGGTTCCGGGGTACTTGCTAACTAGAGGGCAAACCCAGACCGGAATGATCAAGTGTTTCTCTTTGCAGTAATGAGACTGTTTTCTTGGAACTTACTTACTTGATGTCTATTTGATTAAACAGTTGGACCTTTGAGTTAGGAGGCAGGTAGTTGTGATTTCTTTTAAAATAAAAAAGTAGACTTTAAATGTAGTCAGAATAACTTGTAGATATTGTTGTAGTTTTCTGGAGCAGTGTTTCTCATCCTGTAACGTGTATATGAATCCTCTGGGATTCTTGTTAGAAACCAACAGGATTCTGATTGGGAATGTTTGAGGTGATGCCTGAGAGTCGGAATTTCTAACAAGCCTCCTTGGTGATATCTATGCTGCTTTTTCAGGGCCACACTGAGTAGAAAGGTTCTAGGGCAGCACTTTCAATTAGTACTTTCTGTGATGATGGAAATGTTCTCTCGATTTATGTAGATAAATATAGATCTATACAGATATATATATATATATACTCTACTATACAGATATAGAGGGGACTGGGGCAGAGGAGGTGAGGAGATGATGGGCATGGATGCTGGTCGAAGTAGAATGCCATGAGAGATGTGGCAGCCCTTGCATGTAGCATTAAGGAACTGCATTTTCAATTTTATTAAATTTTAATTAAACGTAAATGTAAATAGCCTTATGTGGACATGGCTACCAAATTGGACAACATAGTGTTAGAGAGAAATCCATTGAGAAATTTATACTTAGTGGTAATAGCTCATATAGGATCATGTTGAATTCTAGAACAGACAGAGATTATCTCCAGTGAAATTTACCACTGCTTGAACTTGGTTTGCGAGCAGACAGTATATATAGATGGAGTTGCTAGATTGTGAACTCCTTGATGACAGAGGCCAAGTTGGTCTTGTTTGTTGCTTTTTCTCTAGTGCGTGACACATTCCTGTTGCACAATAAATGTCAGCTGAGTAAATGAGAGAATGAGCTGCTCTAATATCAGCAAGTACCCTACCGTTTCCTGAATCTTATTCAAACTTGGATTTAGAAGCAGTGGGTAGGACTTGGGTGACACTAACATGAAGTATTTTGCTTGTGTTTAATGAGGCTCCTTTTTTTCTTCTGTCTTAAAGTTTTTTATTTGTTTGTTTGCTGAGACAGGGTCTTGCTGTGTTGTCTAGGCTGGAGGGTGGTGGCTCAATCACAGTTCACTGCACCCTCAACCTCCCAGGCTCAAGCAATCCTCTCACCTCAGCCTTTCAAGTGACTGGGACCACAGGCACACACCACCACGCCTGGCTAAGTTTTTTAAAAAATTTTTTGTAGAGATGGGGTCTCCCTATTTCCCCAGGATGGTCTTGAACTCCTGAGCTCATGCAGTCATCTTGCCTCAAGCTCTCAAAGGGTTGGAATTACAGGCGTGAACCACGTCATCTGGCTTTCAACTTCTATTAATTGGTATCCAATAGGATACCAGTTACACATAGGATACCAATACGAATTCTTAATTGATTGATTCAACAAAAATATCCATTTTGCTAGGTAATTTTGTTATAGGCTCTGGGGATATAGTTGTAAAGAAAGCAAACAAAGTTTTTGCCTTATAGAGTTTATATTTTTATAACAACAAAACAAAACAAAAACCTTTTTCTAAAAATAGCATGACTGGTCCCAGGTTCTAGAAAAGATATGTGTGTAGAATCCAGAATTAGGGCTTTCCTGAAGAATGTAGGCATAGATATGCCTGTCAGATAGTCTGGGGAAACCTATGTCCTATTGCTGAGAATCCCTAGTGAAAAACTGTTTTATTTGCTTCAAATTTCAGCTTACAGTAACCGAGTCTATGGTAGATGTGTCAAATAGTTCTTGTATTTCGTTTTTCTTGAACTATTTTATTTTAAGAAGTTTGCTAGCCAGAGTAGAAGAAAATCTGTTTCATTTACTGCTCCTCAAACAGGATAATTCTTAGATAGGCCATGGCTTTTCTGCAGCCAATCTTATGGAGCAGGCTTATTTTCTTACAATTTGAAGAAATTTCTTCCTATTCCATTTCATTTTATTACAGTTCTGTCCCCGTGTTCCAGAAACAGATCACTATTTGATATATAACCCAAAACACTCCTCAAATTGAACCTGTTAACATTCAAATGTATCTCATTTCTTTCTCAATATATTAAATCAAAAGAAAAAAAAGGTCTTTAAAAAAATCAGTGGGTTTATATGTCATTGCAGGAAAAGCATCTTTGCTAAACAACAGGAAACATGATTTGTTAGGAATCTGAACAGATACACAAAGCAGCAGATAAAGTTCCTGATAGAAAAGTATGACTTCTAATGTAGTATAAATAGGTACCTCCGAAAAGTACACGTTTCACATGAGTGTGAAAACTCTTCTTCCCTCTTCCCTCCTCCACATTCTACACTACATTTTCATTTCTTTAAGGCGAAAAATACACACAGAATCCTTTATTAATTCACATTCTACTAGTGTGTGGTTTGTATTTAGGTAAGTGCTAAAGTTCTTTTTTTATATTTAGCAAGTCCCTAAGTCCCTTTGTCACACGTATGAGACCAAATTCGGGCAGGACTAATTCAGGAAGGCTCTCGAAGGGGAAATGTTTTCAGTTGGATTCTTATATTAGTAATAGATGTAGACTGAAAGGGAAAGTGTTAACGAGTTGGGTGTAAGAGCTCACAGCGGTTGGAAGAGGCCCAGGAATGGCTTTGGTGGAAGCATATTGAAACTAGAGGGGGCTGGGGCAGAGGAGATGAGATGATGGTCATGGATGCTGGTGGAAGTAGGGTCGTGGGAGATGCGGCACCCCTTGCATCTTTGTTTCTGTCTATTCTGCCTTTGTTCTGGCTTTATTACTCACGGTGTTTCACCTGCACTATTGCCAGAAGCCTGTGTGGTTATTCCTGAGTCTATGCTCATACCCTCTCTGCTACACATCCTTCACATTCTACAAAGGCGATCTTTCTAACGTGCCAAACAGACTTCTCATGCTCTGGAAATACTCAGTTTTGAATCCCCTATGTTTAGTACATAGCAGGTAGTCAATATTTGCTGAATGCATGAATGAATTTTGGAAACAATGGGCATTTAATAGGAAGTATCTATGGCCCTATTTTAAAAGGGAGAAACTTTACAAATCTTAGGAGAACAATTTGGTATTTTTTAAAAAAAATCATATTTGCACATAGTCCCAATTTTTAAACATAAGGAATAAATCAGACATTCTAAATAAAAGGTCAGGACTGATACTCTACAATATTTTTTGTGTTGTTAAAGACAGTCAAGTTGTGATAAGTAATGCAGACAGCAAAAATAAACTGCTCATGGACAGGTGTGACAGAGAGTGGCTTATTTGAAAAGAAATATTTCCATTGTGCTGAATCCTTAGGGACATGATTATTAAGGCTATTTCTACCCAGAAGCTACAACTGGAACACTTTTGGTTTTATTCTTTATTATATTTGTTAACATTACTGCTCTTAGAAATGATGGTCTTGACTGGATACAATAGTTCACGCCTGTAATCCCAGCACTTTGGGAGGCCAAGGAGGATCACTTGAGCCTACGAGTTCGAGACCAGTCTAGGCAACATAGGGAAACCCCATCTTTACAAAAAATTTTTTTTAAAAAATTAGCTGAATGTGGTGGTACATGACTGTGATTCTAGCTACTCCAGAAGCAGAGGCTGGAGGATCACTTGAGCATGGGAAGAGGTTGAGGCTTCAGTGAGCTATGATTGCGCCACTGCACTCTAGCTGGGTAACTAAGTGAGTCCCTATCTCAAAAAAGAGAAAAAGCAATGATGAATGATGGTCTTTCACAGTTCAGTGTTCCTGAGTTTCTCCCAGGCTTTTACTTTTGAGAGACAGAAGACTAGAAATTAGAAATCTAGTTCTGACTTATAGTTCTGATACAGTACTTTATTGAACATCGTTTTATTAACCTTAGTCAGGTGATTTCGCCTCTCAGAACATTCATTTTCCCTGGTCTATGCTTGTTTTTATTTAGAACAGTAAACATAGACCAGGAGAACCTACTCAAATATTTGATAGTAAAGCAAGCAATCTGACATGCAGGCTTTTTTCCTCTTATCTGACCTCATTTTCTTTGACCAGTTGCCAAGTTGTTATATCAGACATCACAAGCACTTGCCCACAATTGTTGCATTTGCTGTCCCTGTCTGAGGGACGTTTCAATGAAAACTATTAAAAGTGGAGTGAAGTAATTAATTTCTCTGAGACCCCTTTTCTTGATATCTCTTGGTTACTTCTCTTGGGGCTCGTGTTTGTTTGTTTGTTTGTTTTTCAGAGGGCAATTGAAACTGTTAAAGCAAAGTGGACTCCCAACTGACTAAGTTTAACTTTTATTCTCTTCGTTGAATGGATTTCACTGTAATATATTTTGGTGTTGTTTATAAATATAGCTTCAGTGCTTACTATGATCAGTTTTCTTAAAACACTTCATGATGGGTTAAAAATTGTTGCTTTTGGAAGCTTTAAGGTGTGACTAACATTATGTTCATCTATTTTGTATATTTACACTATATATACCATATAGCAAAAGTCTTTTTGACATTTATTTATACAGAGGAGAGGGCTTTTTTCAAGAGTTGGTGAGCAAAGGAAGGCTCACCAAGGGGATTTGGTATAGGTGAAAATAATCTGATTTGTGTTGAAATGGGAAGAAAAAGAATGTCAGGTAGAGAAAAGAAGTTGAACAAAGGCAAAAGAGCATGTGTATGTCTACTCATTCAGAATATATGTATGCTTAAGCTTTTTTCCAGTGTGTATTAGAATTAGAATAAATCTTTTCGGGTTATTCATGGGTTGCCCCTTCCTTCAATTTAGAGGCGATAGTATCACATGTGAAAGGGAGTTGAGAGAGACTTGATTAGGAAAGACTGATTGGGATTGTAAAGGAAGAATTTAGCCACAGATGACATGATCTGGTATGTAGAATCCTGAACAATCTACAAGTATGTTATTTTATGCTCCAAGTTAAGCAAGGTTGATAAGATTCATCTACAGCAACAAATTGTATTTCTATACACTGCTAATGAATGATCCAAAGACATTTAAAAAGCAGTATCAAAAGAAATAGAATCTTAGGGGAATAATTGAAAATGTATTCATTAAAAATTATAAAAAATCACAGCCAGGGGCAGTAGCTCACGCCTGTAATCCCAGCACTTTAGCAGGCTGAGGTGGGCGGATCACGAGATCAGGAGATCGAGACCATCCTGGCTAACACAGTGAAACCCCATCTCTACTAAAATTATGGAAAATTAGCTGGGCATGTTGGCACACTCCTATAGTCCCAGCTACCCTGGGAATTGCTTGAACCCAGGAGGCAGAGGTTGCAGTGAGCTGAGATTGCACCACTGCACTTCAGCCTGGGTGCCAGAGTGAGACTACATCTGAAAAAAAAATTATAAAAAACAATGTTGAAAGAAATTTAAAAAGATTAAATACATGAAAAAAGCAGCCCATGGTCATGGATCAAAAGATGTAATAGTAATACTGTTAAGAAGCCAATACTGTATAGATTCATTACAGCTCCTATCAAAATCACAGCTGATGAGCTGATTCTAAAAGTCATGGGAAATTCAAGGGGCTCAGAGTGATCAAAACAACATGGGAAGGAAGAAAAGAGTTGGAGGAGACTCACACTTCCAGATTTCACTTACTGCAAAGCTACAGTAGTGAAGTTGTAGTGAAGACAGTGTTATTCTGGCATAAAGATAGGCATCTAGCCAGGTGTGATGGCTCATGCCTGTAATCCTAACACTTCGGAGGGCTGAGGCGGGAGGGATCTCTTGGGCCTAGCAGTTCAAGACCAGCCTGGGCAACATAGTGAGACCCTGTCTCTTAAAAAAATGAAAAATTGTTCAGGCATGGTGGTGCATGCCTATTGCCCCAGCTACTTGAAAGGCTGAGGTGGGAGGATGGCTTGAGTCCAGGAGGTCGGGACTGCAGTGAGCCATGATTGCACCACTGTACTCCAGCCTGGGGAACAGAGTGAGATCCTGTCTTAAAAAAAAGAGGCATCTAGCTGAATGGAGTTGCAAGTCTAGAAATAAACCTGTATGTATATGTTAATATATGTATAGGATTGATTTTTGACATGGGCATCAAAGCTTTCCTATGGAGAAAGAATAGTCTTTTGAACAGATAGTGCTGGGACAACTGGATTTCCACATACAAAATAATGAAGTTGGATTTCTACTTCATATCATATACGAAAATTAATTCAAAGTAGATGAGAGAGCTCAATTTAATAGCTAATACTGTAAAACTCTTAGAAGACAACATAAGAGGAATCTTTGTGATTTAGACAGTGATTTGCTGCTTATGATACAGAAAGGACAAGAGAGCAAAGGAAAAATAGATAATTTGGAATTTAGCAAAATCAAAAACTTTTGTGCTTCAAAAGACACTATCAATTAAGTGAAAAATGACAACTCACAGAATGGGAGAAAACGTTTGCAAAGTATATATCTAATAAAGAACTTAGGTCCAGAATATATGAAGAACTCTTACAACTCAGTAGTGAAAAAGACAAATAATTCAGCCATCAACTGGTCATGTCTATAAAAAAGATTCACAAATGGCCAAAAAACACATGACAAGGTGCTCAACATAAGTCGTCATTGGGGAAATGCAAATGAAAATCACAGTGAGATACCACTTCTGGGATGTCTGTAACAATAAACAGTAATAGAATCTCAGACATTACTTGCAGGAATGTAAAATAGTACAGTGCTTTGGAAAACTGTTCAGCAGTTTCCTAAAATATTAGACATAGATTTACTATACGATCCAGAAATTTTAGTCCTAGGTATATACAGAAGAGAATCAAAAATATATTTAGATCAGATGCAATGGTTCAGGTCTGTAATGTCAGCACTTTAAGAGGCCAAGGCAGGTGTATCCTTTGAGCCCAGGAGTTTGAGACCAACTAGGCAACATGGTAGAACAACATCTCTTCAGTAAAAATGAAAATTAGCTGGGCAAGGTGGTGCATGACTGTAGTCCTAGCTACTCATGAGGCTGGGGTGGGAGAATGGCTTGAGCCCAGGAGGTCAAGGCTGCAGTTAGCCATGATCATGCCAGTGTACTCCAGCCAGGGTGACAGAGTGAGACTCTGTCTCAAAGAAAAAAAAAGAAATAAAAGAAAAAATAGTTAGATCCTGAAACTTGTGTGGAAACAACTCTAATATCTCATCAACTGATGAATGGACAAAGAAAAACTGTTCCCATATGATGAAATATTTGGCAATAATAAGGAATGAAGTTCTCAGCCAGGCTCAGTGGCACATATCTGTAGTCCAGCTACTTGTGAAGCTGAAGAGGGAGGTTTGCTTGAGACCAGGAGTTTGAGACCATCCTGGGAACCATAGAGAGACCCTGTCTCTCTTTATATATATAAAACAATAAAATAAAAGGAAAGAAGTTCTGATACGTGATACGACATGAATACACCCTGACAACCTTGTGCTAAATGAAAGAAGTCAAACTCAAAATGCCATATATCATATGATTGCATTTATATGAAGTGTCCAGAATAGACAATTCCATAGAGACAGAAAGTATATTGGTGGTTACCAGGAGCCGAGAAAAGTTGAAATGGGGAGTGGTTGCTTATGGACACAGGGTTTCTTTTTGGGAGTGATAAAAATGTTACGGAATTAGATAGTGGTGATAGTTGTACAATTTTGTGAATATGCTAAAAAATGACTGAATCTTAAAAGGTGGAAAAATGAAAAGACCTGTTGTATTCTTTACTGAAAAAAAAAATGCCAATATTCCACCCTAGGAAGAAGGGTCTCCGTTGTTTTTAGCTATCTTGTTTTTCAAATCAGTGTTTGAAAAATTGCTTCCTCTTCAGACGTAAGCAAGCTACATTTTATTAGTTCTGTCCTGTGGAAGGTATTATAAATACTATCATAGAGAAGTGCTTCTTAGATTCCATCAACACTTGCTTCAAATTTAATTTTAAAAATATATTTCAGGCCAGGCATGGTGGCTCATGCCTGTAATCCCAAGGCCAAGGCAGGAGGATCATTTGAGGCCAGGAGTTTGAAACTAGCCTGGGCAAGATAGTGAGACCTTATCTCTACAAAAAGATAAAAACATTGGCTGTGCAGGATGGTGTGCACTGGTGGTCCTAGCTACCCGAGAGGCTGGAGTGGGAGGATCACTTGAGCTGAGGAGTTTGAGGCTGCAGTGAGCTATGATCGCACTATTGCACTCCAGTCTGGGTGAGAGTGTAAGATCCTGTCTCTAAAAAACAAAAAAGAAGCGTATATATTTCAAATTATTTTACAAAAGGGAATATAAAACAACATACACTCTCAGATTATTGCTGTTTAACACACTGTGGGAAACTGTGTGTTAACTGATGTTTCTAAGTTACCTCGTTTAATACATGCCTTGGAAATCAAGTCTTTTTTTTCTAGATGGAGTCTCACTCTGTCACCCAGGCTGAAATACAGTGGCACAATCTTAGCTTACTGCAACCTCCACCTTCTGAGTTCAAATGATTCTCATGCCTCAGCCTCCCAAGTAGCTGGAATTACAGGCGGAATCAAGTATTTTAAGCCTTTTCAGGGTATATATTCAGACATGTATCAAATAGTCCACTAAATAGGAAGGTTATAGCTCTGCAGTGGTTTAAAAATGGTAACAACGGCCAGGTGCGGTGGCTCACATCTGTAATCCCAGCACTTTGGGAGGCCAAGGTGGGCAGATGATGAGGTCAAGAGATCAAGGCCATACTGGCCAACATGGTAAAACCCCATCTCTACTAAAAATACAAAAATTAGCTGGGTGTGATAATATGTGCCTGTAGTCCCAGCTACTTGGGAGGCTGAGGCGGAAGAATCGCCTGAACCCTGGAGGTGGAGGTTGCCGCGAACGGAGATCTTGCCACTGCATTTCAGCCTGGTGGCAGAGCAAGAGTCCATCTCAAAAAATAAAGATGAACAAATGAATGAATAAATAAAAATGGTAACAACTAATGTCCTCTTTCATAAAGTAAAAGTGAGTACACTGTATTTCCAGCATAGATGAGGGTTTTCGTGATACAAAGTAACCAAAATTAAGTTCAGAGGAAGACTGGATACTGAGGCCGATAGGACTACAACTGTCATCTGTAAACCCCCAACTTAAATTTTTGGTTTATCAGAATGTCCCCATTTTCAGTTCTCACTGACTATCATTTTAACAAAGAATTGATATAAATTTGATTTAATATAGTGAATATATACTAATTAAATACTGTTTTCTTTACTTCATGTATTAGGGTTCTTCCTAAGATGCCATTAAAATTTTATGCAGGTCTCAGTAATATGTAGAACCTGAAATGTTGAAGTCTTGGAAACAGAAATTTGAATGGTGGTTACCAGGGACTGGGGGGTGGTGGGATTGGGGAGGTGTTGGTCAAAGGATCCAAATTACAGATAGATAGGAGGAATAAATTCAGGAGTCTGTTGTAGAAAGTGGTGACTGTAGTTAACAACAATGTATTATATACTTGAAAATTGCTACAAGAGTAAATAGATTTTAAATGTTTTCACTACATGCAAAAAATTTGAGGTAAAATACTGATATGTTATTAATCAGCTTGATTTAGCTATTCTACAAATGTATACATATATTAAACATAATGTTGTATACCATATATAAACTTTGTATATGTGAACATATATATGTATATATATGTAAACTTTTATCAGTTGAGAAAATAAATGAATAAAATGAGAAAAGTGAATTTTATGTAGTTGGGATCCTGGAAGTCTTTCTCAACACAGTAAGTTTCTTATTCCATGTTAGCTTCATTCTTATTTTTCTGGGATGATTTAAAAGCATTCCCTGCCACACACACAGAAACCCAACAATGAAGGAGAGACTTCTGGCAGAAAAAATATTGACTGAGTTTAAATAGATCATAAGTGTTTTGCAGAGGCTCTGTTTCAGAGATTGCACAGCACAGATATCGTTGACTGGAACATAGGGCTCTTTAGTGTTATGCCCAATAGAAATATTTTAGTTGCTGTTTTATGAGTGGTATTTGGAAGGTGGTACATATCCTTATTTTAATCCCTTTTTGCATATGAGTTAATGAATTCTCATGTCTGGCACATAAGAAGCAAAGTTATGGCAGGTGTCATTAGATTGCCTTCTATGCTGAAAGTTTTGTGGTTATACTCACGTAAGCTAAGTAGAAGGGATCACTGCAGTATCATGAGAAGTATGTGTTACAGGATGGTGGAAGGACAGATATAATGAAATAATCAAATTAATAAGTATTATTGAGTGCCTGATCTACATGAATATGCATTGTGACCTCCTGGGGCCTCTCTTTCTGCAACAAATCGTATGTACCTTGTGTTCTCTTCACAGGTGATCATGGAGGAAGCACTTTACTCCCACCAAATGTCACAAATGAATTTCCAGAATATGGGACCATGGAGGAAGGTGGAGAAGGCCTAGGGCCTTCTCTGGAGTTTGATGGTGAGACTCTGCCATGCCACCCACAAAAGCAGCAGGGTGTCCAGCCTCTTACTGGCTGCCACTCTGGGCTCGACAGTGTTACAGAAGGACCAAAAGATGTCAGAGAGGCACCCTCTCAAAGTCACCTCAAGGAACAAAGTTTACAGCCCATTGACTCTTTGATTTCAGCTCTGAAAGCCACCGAAGCCAGAATCATTTCTGGAACATTACAGGCTACAAAGGTACTGGACCAAGATGCTGTTTCTAGTCTTTCAGTTCAGCAGGTGGAAAAAGAGCTGGACACTGCCAGTCATAAAACACAGAGAACCAACAAACTGCTCCCTGCTGGCCAAAAAAATTCACCAGAAATACCTCCTTCAGCTGAAGTCACGACAGAGGAAAGTTTTTATTTGAGCATCCAGAAGGATCTGACCGCACTGTTAACTGGAGACACTCAGGCAGAGCTTTCCCAGATAATGAATAATGGGAGGAAAGGGGCCCTCTGTGTGCAGGAGCCAGCTTGTCCTGTGGCCTCCCTGGGGAGCTCAGCAGTGACCTACCACTCTGCAGGCAGTGTTGGTTTCTTGAAAGAGCAGAGGCCTGCTCTTGGGAGAGAGCACCCAGGGGGATGTGATCGAAGCAGCTCCATGGGACGCCGAGGCCGGGTCAAACACGTGGAATTTCAAGGAGTGGAGATATTGTGGACAGGAGGAGATAAGAGGGAGAGCCAGCATCCCGTAGATTTTGAGACATCACTGCAAAGAACAGCCTATCCTGAAAACAAAGAGTTTTCCAAAGTGCCACGCCATTTCATCTCATCAGCTGGTTTGTGTAATTCAAGTAGTTTAACTGAGGATGTTTGGGATGAATCCTCGAAAGCTCCTTCAGAGAGGCCTGGCACAAGCTTGGGGACATTCTCCCCTGTGCATCTTGATGAGAGTGGAGAGGATGAAGTCTTCCTAAAAGAAAACAAACAGCATCTTGAGAAGAAGCCTGAACCAGAGAGATATAAGGAAAGGTGAGTGCCTAGAGGAGCCCTGCCGTCTGAGATGCCTAGTACGCATCATAGAAAACCATTATCCTGTGCTTCACATGAGAACTCAATTACAATACATTGTGTCTTTGTTATCATAGAGTATAAGAGAAGTTACTGTAAGCTAGGTTCTTCTAAGCTAAGATTCCTTCTAAGCTTCTCAGATATTAAAGTGATCTTGTTATGAAGTCATCCATTAGGCATGGACCAGAGAAACAGTTTCTGAAAAGACTGTGAACACTAAACTGTGAATTCTTTTCTGACATTTTCTTAACATTTGAGAGATTTCAAGTTTCCCAACATCAAGGTAACTGTAATACCCCACTATAGTCTTTAATGATATGAAAAGGTTTGGACACTTTTGACTTGCCCTATGTAGCTGTTACTTTCAACTTAGGCATTTCTTCTGGGTATAACACCAATGCGTTCAATCCAGCCTACATACATGTATGTACACAGAGGTTCTGGGTTTGGGCCCACTCAATTTCCTACGTTTGTTTGTTTATTTATTTTTACAGAGACAAGGTCTTGTTCCGTCTCCAGGGCTGTAGTACAGCCCTCTGAGTAGTTGGGACTACAGGTGTGTGCCACCACACCCGGCTAACTTTTGTACTCTTTGTAGAGATGGGGTCCCACTATGTTGCCCGGGCTGTTTCAAACTCTTGACATCAAGTGATCCTCCCACCTTAGCCTCCCTAAGTGGTGGGATTACAGGTGTGAGCCACTGTGCCCAGCCCTTCCTATGTTTAGAAATGACATCTCAGGGTGTCAGAAGTAGACTTTCTAATTTACTTGTTCGCTGGTATTCACATGGGAATTTCTTCTTCTCATAAGTAGCATATATTTTGATTTATGACCTTTTTTATTATTATACTTTAAGTTCTGGGATACATGTGCAAAATGTGCAGGTTTGTTACCTAGGTATACATGTGCCCTGGTGGTTTGCTGCTCCCAGGAACCTGTAATCTACATTAGGTATTTCTCCTAATGCTATCCCTTCCCTTGCCCCCCACCTGCGATAGGCCCCAGTGTGTGATGTTTCCCTCCTGTGCCTATATATTCTCATTGTTCAACTCCCACTTACGAGATTTATGGCCTTTGTAAGTGAAACTTGGCATCATGTGGTATTTCATGGTTTTTCTCTGGATTTCTGACATCTACAGCAGCCTAGACCCTGGATAAATGGGAGACATGACCCATCTTTCTCCACCCCCTTTGATTGTAGTCATTTGTTGTATACTGTACTTCTAATTTGTACCATCTTTTCTTCTGTCAGTCCTCATGACACCATATTTTATAGTTTATATGGGAGAACATCTGCGTCAAGGCTGAGGGTTGTTTTTTGTTTTCTTGTTCAGTGTAAGGAAATGCCTTTTCCTCTGCAGCTAACAAACCCACTGGGAGTGCTGCTCCTTTGGGATCACCAGCAGGATCCTTTCCCCTTCCCTTCCCCAACCTATTAGCTCTCTAGACATTCCTGCAAAGCGCCCTTGATATGTGGCATGTGGCTCCATGTTTATATTCCCACTGGAAAATACATTGCTGTTCAGACTAATAATTCATTCCTCTTTTCTTCCCACAAATGTTTTTTTGGTTGTCTTCTATGTCCTGACACTGCAAGATGCTGGGCATGAAGGAATGTTCAAAATAGATATGACTCATGGTCACTGTCCTCCAGGAATTTACCGCTAAAGATAAACACTGATCACGTAAACCTGCTAATAGGTATAGGATCACACACTGTGCTATGTTTTGTGAAGGCAAACAATAGAGACCCACTAGAAAGAATAATTTGGAAGGAAGGGAGAGGCCAGTTCGATTGATGGTGTGGGCAAAGCTTTTCTGTGGAAATGGAAATTACACTGAGACGTGAGGAAGGAATAAGAATTTGCCAGGCAGAGAAGGGGTAGGAAGAATATTCCAGGTAGAGGAAGGGCACAGCATATACACAGGAGGCTGCTGTACTCCCTGACTAGTGTGTGCTTCCTGCAGATGTGTAAAGCCAAGGCCTATGCCAGGTTTGAAGATTTGAAACTCCACCAGTGTGGCTGATGCCTGAAGAGCAGGGGAGGCCAGGAGCAGTGGCTCACACTTGTAATTACAGCACTTTGGGAGTCCGAGGCAGGTGGATCACCTGAGGTCAGAAGATCAAGACCAGCCTGGCCAACATGGTGAAACTCCATGTCTACTAAAAATACAAAAATTAGCCAGGTATTATGGCGTGTGCCTGTAATCCCAGCTACTTAGGAGGCTGAGGCAGGAGAATTGCTTGAAACTGGGAGGTTCAACTAATTTTACTTAGTTATCCTAATGTTCATTTTTAATATTGGAAAAACATGCTGCATATTAATTGTTCACATTTGTGTGCCAAAATTAATGCCCCACCCTGTATATTGACTTTTGAGCTGTTTCTAATCTCTCAAGGTTTTGGTTAGCCTTGCTTCTGTTAGCTTTTGTTAGGCCATTCATTGGCTAATTTTGGATCTGAAATCTCTCTGCAGTGCTGCTTTGTTGTCAGCAGGGGGCAGCTCTTGGCTTCTGTTGTAGTCATCTGCTTGAGAGCATTTGGCCTTATTTAAATCAGAAGGTATTAATAAACTGATAAAAGTTTGGTGTGTTTTTTACTGAAATTTTGCTGTATCAAGTTTACATGATATATTTATCTGCTTTTGTTATAATTAGGAATGCTGGTAGTTGCAAATCGTCTGAGTGTCTGCAGTATAGTTGGCTAAAATGAGAACTGAATATTTTCTTCATACATTCATTGGACCAGATGTATTCACACATTAGCAAACTAGTTTGAAACTTTATTAAATTTATAGTGTCCTAGCCACTGAGAATTTTTCAACCTGATTATGCTTTGTAGCTTCCTTTCCAAATATATTAAGATATAAGTCAATGAATACAAGAGATCTCTAGAATGTTGTCCTTCTCATACAGTTAAAGAGGGAAGAATAAAGAGATTAACCTAATATTGGGATTCTTCACTCTTATTTACTTTTCAGGATCACTGAACAAGAGGAGCAGGTTAAGGGGGAAGATGAAGACATCCTTGGGCCTGGATATACGGAGGACTCCACTGATGTGTACAGCTCCCAGTTTGAAACCATTTTGGACAACACTTCTTTATACTACAGTGCGGAGTCCTTGGAGACATTATACTCAGAGCCTGATAGCTATTTTAGCTTTGAAATGCCCCTCACTCCAATGATACAACAGCGCATTAAAGAAGGTGGTCAGTTCTTGGAGAGGACATCAGGGGGAGGACATCAGGATGTCCTGAGTGTGTCAGCAGATGGTGGAATCGTGATGAGCTATGCTAGTGAGGTCACTAATGGGCTGAATGATGCCAGCGACTCCATCTACACGAAGAGCACCCCAGAGATTGCCTTCTGGGGAAGGTACTAGTCCCATTCTCATTAATTTCATGCTGGTGGTTTTTGTAGGATTTCTTCTTTGGGAAATCTGAGTGTGGAATATATTTTTAAATCATTTGGTCAGTTTCTGTGGATATAAGCAAATCATGTGAGTAAAAAGTAATTTGAGTTTTAGGGCAGGCAGGACACACCTTAGTGGTTTGTCAAATTGGCAAACTGTGATCATTCTGGTCTGTGGTATTTCCTGGATAGCTATATATAAAATTGGATACCAAACAAACATTTGGGGTTGAAGAGTAAAGTATCAGCTCCAGTGATGGCGGTGACGTGGTGCTGTGAAAAGAACACTGAGAGATCGTAGCTTTAGTCTGGCACTGAGGGTGGTTGATGACTTTAAGCAGGTTGTTTAATTAGCTCAGAGATTCCTTAATTGGAAACTAAAGTGTTGGACTATACAGTCAGCAAAATCTCTTCCAGCCCTTTGAGAGGTCCTGTTCTGTCTTCCTGTTTGTGAGATGTTGAAGGAAGAATCTGATTAGACAGATGCTTGAGAGAGCTTATATCTTGGTCTAAGCTCCGTGTTTGTTTTCTCTCTCTACTTTAAGATTTTAGTCTATCTGGGAGCTAAAATGATAAATTATGTACATTGTAGGCACCATGCCTGTCATTTGGGGATTCCACTTCTATTTATGTGTTATTCAGCATTTCATTTCTTCATGCTCGTCATCCTCAGGTTATCTACCTGTGACAGTTTTATGAATTTTGTTTTGATATATTTGTGTGTGTGTGTGTGTGTGTGTGTGTGTGTGTGTGTGTGTGTAGCTGGTTGGGGGAGTTAAATGGTGATAAACTATTTTAAAGCTGTTTAAAGCTATATGAAATAATGCCAGTGCTTTCCTATTCATATCACAGGTTTTCAATGAACCTCTCTTTTTGAGCAGTCTGCCCTGTGGTGAGCATTTCCTATAACCAGTTTGTAGTTTTATAGTTGACTGGATGGGCGAATTCAGGATTGGTACGTTGTGACATTGTAGCTATGCATTTCTTTTTGAAAATGGATTGTGGATATTGGTTGTCTTACTGGGTCACGATGAGAATAAAAAGAACAAGGTGTCCAAACCACAAGACTTTGGTCTCAATTACTTGGGCAAACCCCTTATTTTCTCTGAAGCTTGATTTATTTATTCCAAAATGGGGTTAATGATCCAGTGTGTTGTGAGGCCATAAGATTTAAAGGGTTAATAGAGACCAAAGTACCTTGCACAAGACGTGGTATGCTGCAGAGCCTGGGTAAATGTGTGCATATGAACTGGTTGCTTGGTTAGTCCACGTCTAGACTTCCTGTATCTGTGAGATCAGAGTGTCTCTCAGTGGAAGAGTCCTGGAGAGGGAGGCATCCCTGAAAACAGTGTCTCTGAGAGGGGGTGCCCCTCAGTGGAGGGTCCCATCTTAATCTTCCCCTTTCACCATCATCTCTGAGGACTGCTAATTGTGATAAAATGCTGTAGGACAGGTATGCATATAATTTCACTGAAATTCCACTCAATATTCTAGGGTGAGTGGAAGTTGTTTATATTAAGACCAAACATGGTAATATATCCCAAAATTGAAAGCTAAAGAGTTTGGGGCTGAGAAGCTTCACTGCAGAAGCCACAGAGAGTGGATGTAAGTGAAGCCAAGAGATGAACACCAGTGAAGGAATTGGGTGAAAGGTTTATTAAATGCGCGGCTTGTGCACTTAGAGCACTTAGAACAGGAGGTTGTCATCATTTGGACCAGCATGAGTGCGAGTCATGAGGATGAACAGAGTTAAATAGTTCGGAGAGAGTATCAGAGTAGGCTATCGTATTTTAGGGTCTCAGATTTAGACAGTGGTACCCTTCAGGCCGTGTTGAGATAAAGTTTCAGCTGTGTCACCTGCCTTGTCAAACCAGGAGATCTTGTCTAGTGATAAAGGACCACATTCTAGTGCTAAGTGACAAGCACCTTGGAGATGCGCCAGCCTGCCTCTCCCCTAGCCTGGGCACTCGTCCTGTACCACTCCTGACTGGCGGTCACCCTACCTTTCCCTGAACCCTACCCGTGGCTTGGACAGACCAGCTTCGCAGGACCCCTCATTTTGTGCTCTTTGAGGTTGGCGTATGATAATAAGTGGTTATATGTCGAGGAAGTTTTATTTTGTGATGTGTGTGTCTATTCAAGGTTAAAAGGTAGGGCAGGTTTAATGATCCTAAGAAATTTTAAGGAAACTGGAAAACATATTTTTCTTTACCCCTTCTGCCTTCCTGGGTGATTTGGGGAAGTTGCAGTCACAGAAGAATTGTGTTAGTATTGCGGGTTGTAGAATTATCACATTTTACTACTTGAAGGGGCCTCAGATAGCCTTTTTTAGTATTACAGAATCTGTATTCCAGTTTTGTGGGATATCTTACCCAAAGCTACATGACTTTCTAGAGAAAGATACTGTACTGGAATTCAAGTTGTCTGGTCCTGAAGCCAGATTCATTCGCTATTCTAGGTGCCAGGTCTCTTATATTATTCTTCTTTTGATCTGATTTCTCTCATGCCATGTCTCTATAAGTCAGAAGTCTGAGATGGTCTGTTTCCAAGAAACTAAGTCCTAAATGTAGAACTGCTGCTTCTTGTTGGTGGTGGTGGTGTATGCTTTCAATTTGAGGGAAAATTTACCAGGTCAATAATAAACACATTTCCATAAATTTTTAAATCGATCAATGAGCTGCCGTTTTAAAATTTTATCTGCATTAAAACATCCCTCTGCAGAGGTAAGGAAGTAGACATCAAGGTATTAAGCCTATCCCTCAGCCAAGCACCAAGGGCCCAAGTGTTAGAATTAAAGGGAAATAAAAAATCCAATTGTAGTAATATATTTACAAAAGAAAAGTTATAAGTAAAAGAAGTGCGCATGCCTGCCATTCCATCTGCATTCACTGGCCTCTCCTGCTTCCTTGCCAGTGGTGGGGGTCTGATCATATTGGGTAAAGTGAGCTCTGAGAAAGGCTCAAAAGAAAAGGAATAAGACTAATGAATTCTTCCCTGATCACGCCTCCTTGATATTTGGTAGACATGATCCAAGGAAATTTAGTATTGATTTTAATGTACACAATGTTAGTCATTAGCTTGTAAAAAATATTATAACTTTAGCTAGTCTCTAAACATAATTGTGTGTCCTATGTAGCCCACAGGTTTTATTTATTTGGTAAACACATGATGCTTAGTTCTCACAATGAGCTAGGGGGAAGAAAGAAACTATTAGTGTTCTAATTTTCCAAATAAGGAAACTGAAGTACAGAGAGGTTAAGTAAATTGCTCAAGGTCACACAGATGGATGGTAAGTGACACTCTCAGCCCTCAAACACAGGCAGTCAGGCTCCAGAGCCTGTGCTCTTACTGAACTATGCTGAACTGGATCAAGTTATAATGATTTCGTGGTAGATCTTAGAACAAGACCAGATATCTTAAACAAAACAAAAATGTATTCACTTTGATATTGCCTAGATTTACTTTTAAATCCTTTTCGGTTTCAAGATGTGCCTTTACTTTGTCGTTAAAAGTTATTTCAGTGGGAGTATTCAGCGGTCATTTGTTTTGAACACAGGATGACATTGTTCTCGGCTGCATTGCTTCTTTAAAGAATTGGGCAAGAGGTTGGGAAAGGTGATTGGGGTGTTGTGGCACTTGATTCTTCTCTCTCTCAGGAATACCTTCCAATCTTGGGCTTAGCCATCCTTTGGTGGCCAGAGGGACATTGTTCTTCCCTATTACTCTCTGTTAGAGACAGAGTGCTTGTTCCTAGGTGCCACAAGGAAAAATTAACATGCGGACAAAAAGTTCTCTTAGTAAGGCAATTTTCCTTTCTGCAGAACAAGCATTCTGCCTCTAACACTCTCTCTACTCAAGTCAAAGAAGAAAATATTCCAGATCTATAATATTGTAGTATCCAGTTGAGAAAGACATATTTTTATTTTGAGTGCCTGTCTATTTGTCTTTAAAAGTATTATATACCTTTGTAACATCAAGCGCCTCACTCTTTGTAAGGTGAAAAAGCATCTTAAAATCCTGGAATAAATCTGGACAGGAATATTAGGTTGGTACAAAAGTAATTATGGTTTTTGTCATGACTTTCAGTGGTAAAACTGCAATTGCTTTTGCACCAACCTAGTAAATTCTCCCAGATGCTCTGCCTGCCTTTTGACCAGTGAGCTACATGTCAGCCAGAACAGCTCACCCTGAACATGGAACACAATATTTTAATGAATAAGCAATGAGGAGGATCCCCTCCCTGTGTGGTCCAGCTTCATGGCACTCAGGCTGACCGGGGTTCAGCGGTGCTGTGTGAAGTCCTGTCACATGGCTCCAAAATTAGAAAGGATAATTAGAGACTTACAGTTATACACGTTTCAATGGGTTCCTTTGTGTCTGGGTGCTTCTCGCTCACTGGCTTATCAGCAGATGACCACAACTTCAATCAGTAAGTTCTTAAGGCACAAATGTTGTCACCGTGACCATTAACAGAGTTGAATATTGTCCATTTCCATTGAGCTTGGGTTTGGACAGGAGAAAAAGAAATAGCAAATACAGTGAAATGGTAGGAACTTGTTTTTAGGTTCTCTAAAACATAGGAAGCTGCTTTTTGAAATAAACTTTGTAGTGTGATAGATCTATTTTGTATCGCAGCTTCCTTGTTTTTCTTTCGGATCTTGCTCAGGATACCAACGGGTACGGCAGAACAGGTGAATTACATCTGTGTGCGGCTGATCTGCCTGAGGGAAGCGCTTCAGTGTGTCTTCAGCCCACTCTGAATTTGACATTTGTGGGGATTTTTTTGCCTTGCTCTTATTTCTTTCTCTCCCTTCTCAAATGGAATGCAGTGTTTGGAAATTTATTTTCTTTCTTCCGCAGTTTTTCTCTAATGTTTGTCCGCTTAGGAAGAATTCATGTGAAATAAGTAGAAATTTGTTGAAATGCGATTTGAAAAATTGTTTCAACATACCGGTTTAAACTTGAAGTAACTTTATTATAATATGTAAATATTAAAAGAATAAATTAAAATAATGTGACATTAGTGAAGCTAGTGACAGAGAACAGCATTTGGATGTTGTGAAATTGGAACGATCTGGCTGCCCACAGAGCTCCCGGCTTGTCTTCTGCCATTAGAGGTGGGAAGCTCGACTGCCTGATGGGTTCATGAGCAGGTTGCTGTTGCTCCAGTAATCTCATCAATCCCTTTCTTTTACATTTAAAATTTTTTTCAGTCAAAAAAGAGGTTCTCATTTTTCTCTTTCTGGCTTCTTTCCAAAGTAGTTATAATGGTTTTTGTTTTTTTTGTTTTTTTTTTTCCAGACAGAGTCTCTGTCACCCAGGCTGGAGTGCAATGGTGTGATCTCAGCTCACTGCAACCTCTGCCTCCCAGGTTCAAGTGATTTTCCTGCCTCAGCCTCCTGAGTAGCTGGGATTACAGGCGCATGCCACCACACCTGGCTAATTTTTGTATTTTTAGTAGAGACAGGGTTTCACCATGTCGGTCAGGCTGGTCTCCCACTCCTTACCTTGTGATCCGCCTGCCTTGGCCTCCCAAAGTGTTGGGATTACAGGTGTGAGCCACTGCACTTGGCCGATTTTTTTTTTTTTTCAAACCATGAAGGAGTTCCTGCTCATTGTTGCTGGTTACGGGCTCTTCTAGGTTTCAGAGCCAGTTATTCTTGGTTTCAAATTGTCTCACTTTGTAGATGTGTAATTATGAATAAATACATAAAACCTGAGACCCCTTCCTAGTGTAAAATGAAATTAATAATACCTATCTTATAAAGGAAGGAGGAGCAAACAAGATTAATCAGATGAAACAAAAATCAAGAAAGTCAAGTGCCCTAACAATGTCTGGTATACAATAGGTGCTAATTAAATACAAATGAATATCAACAACAATAGTAACCTGAAGAAAAGTTATCCTGCCTCTCAGCCATGGACAGAACCCCTGTGTCGGACACTTACTATGCGGCTTCCTTAGCAGTCACTCTCTTTCTGTGAAGCACAGTGCACTGTGGTAGGCAGAATAACTTAGAGAGCTGAGACAGAAAATAGGTGGTGAAGCCATCCTTTTTCCTGGCAGCTTGATCTCAGGCAGGCCTTTTCATTCGTGGAACTTCTGATTTCTTATTGGTAAGATGGAAATAGCCTTATCAAACAATTTACAATGTTGTTGTAAGACTTTGCTAAGTTATAGTTTGTGGATATTTATTTTAAACCTATCATGGGTTTCATAGCAGTCTGAGTAAGAGTCTAAGGAATAATAAGAAAACAGATAAGAGACAGCCTGGTAAAAAGGAAGATGCAAGGATTTGATGAATGTTTGATTCTAGGACACACAGGACTGAGTCAAAATGATTATGAGAGTTCAAGCATGGATGGCTGGTTGGAGCAAGAAACCCTCCACCAGAGTTGGGGGAAGCAGCAGGGTTGATAGGAGAACACCTAGTGGGATCAGATTTAAAGAGGTTGAATTGGAGGAGAGAGGAGGGTTATTTGTGTAGGGCTGGGGGGAATATGGGACTGAAAGTCACTAGAGAGACTTTGGAGTCACCCTTGTAAACATGAGATTTGCAGCTCTGAGCATGAGAAAGCTCTCAAGGGCAAGGAGTGGGCTGAGGATGGGACTATGAGGGGCTCACACACAGGAGCATTTGGGTCTTGCTTATGTATCCTTCTAATGCCATCTCTGTAAAAAGTGTGCCCTCTAAGGTCAGTTTCCTGGCAGCTCTTCTGTGCTTTTTCCCTTCTCCAACAGTGGGTCAATTGTCAGGGAGCTCAGGATGGAAGCTAAGTGCACTGGTCACTGATTGTTCTTTTGGTGCCCTTCAGACAACTCTGGCCTTGGTGGTCTAGTGCCCTCCCTGTCTGTTTGGTGCATCTTCTATAAGTTAGTGATGACTTCAGGAAATGGTCCTGGATTTGAAATAGCTATTCCTGGAGACATTCTAATTCTGTGGTTTAAACCTTAAACAAACCCAAGTAATTCCCTGCACATTGGTGGATATCAGTGTGAAGAGCATGGTGGGGAGCCTGTTATTTGGATGATCTTTGATCAAAGAATGACATTAAATGATAAAGGACATTGGAGGTATAAGTGATTACAAGGAGAATCATAGGTCTAAATAAAAACTGGAATGGTGGTTAATACTTCAATTGATCCAGATGCAATAAAATATTGTGCAACAATATTTTATTCATATATCAGTACAATATTTAACTTTTAAAGGAAGTGATAACATTCATCTCAGCAGAGGTCACTTAACACCATATTTGCAACACTGGATGTTATCCATTGAGCCTTGGTTTGGGGAGGAAAGGGAGGAAAAAAGACAGGGATTTTCCCCAATTAAATTGTTCTCTGAAGGTGTTTTACATAGGAGTCCAAATTTGCCTGAACTCGAAATGGACTTGTTTACAGTACTTTAATCTTCTTTTTCACTTTATAAGCTCTCCATAAACTGAAATACAGAGCTACAGGCAAACCTCATCTTATTGCACTTTGCTTTGTTGCTCTTTGAAGATACTCTTTTTTTTTTAATTCAAATTACATATTTGTGGCTACCCTGCCTCAAACAATTCTGTTGGTGCCATTTTTCCAATAGCAGGTGCTCACTTTGTGTCTCTGTGTCACATTTTAGTAATTATCTCAATATTTTAGACTTATTTTTATTACTGTTATGTCTGTTATGGTGTCCTGTGGTCAGAGATCTTTGATGCTACTATCGTCATTGTTTTGGGGCACCACAAATCATGCTTATATAACACGACAAATGTTATTAATAAGTTTTCTGTGTTCTGACTGCTCCACCAAACCAGCTGTTTCCCCTCTCGCTGCCTTTCTTCGGGCTTCCCTATTCCCTGAGACACACAATATTGAGATTAGGACAGTTAATAACCCTGCATGGCCTCTAAATGTTTAAGTGAAAGGAAGAGTGTCATGTCTCTCACTTTAAATAAAAATCAAGAAAGGTTTAAACTTAATGAGGAAGGTGTGTTGAAAGGCAAAATACCCTGAAAGCTAGACCTCTTGCACCAAATGGCCAAGCTGTGAATGCAACGAAAAGTTCTTGAAGGAAATTAAAAGTGCTACCTTGTTGAACACATGTATAATAAGAAAGAGAAATGCTTTATTTCTGATATAGAGAAAGTTTTAATGGTCTAGATAGGAGATCAAATCAGCGACAACATTTCCTTAAGCCAAAGCTAAAGCAAGGCTCTAACTCTCTTCAATTCTGTGAAAGCTGAGAGAGGTGAGGGAGCTACAGCCGAAAAGTTGGAAGCTAGCCGAGCCTTGTTTACGAGGTTTAAGGTAAAAGTACTAGGTGAAGCAACAAGTACTGATATAGAAGCTGCAGCAGGTTATCCAGAACATGTAGCTAGGATATCTGATAAAGGTAGCTACACTAAACAACAGATTTTCAATGGTGACAAAACAGCCTTCTATTGGAAAAAGATGCTATCTAGGACTTTGTTAGCTAGAGAGTAGGAGTCATTGCCTTTTCTTAAAGCTTGAAAGGACAGGCTGACTCTTGTTAGGAGCTAATGCAGCTGGTAACACTAAGCTGAAGCTCGTGCTCATTTGCCATTCTGAAAATCTTATGGCTCTTCAGATTAATGCTTAGATCTACTCTGCCTGTGCTCTAGAAATGGAACTACAAAGGCTGGATGACAACACATCTGCTGACAGCATGGCTTACTCACAATTTTAAGCCCACTGTTGAGGCTTACTGCTTAGACGGAAAAAAAGAGATATCTTTCAAAATATTACTGCTACTCATCGACTAAACACCTGGTCACCCGGGAGTTCTGATGGAGATGTGCAAGGAGACTGATGTTGTTCTCATGCCTGCTAACACAATATCCATTCTGCATACTATGGATCAGGAGTAATTTTGACTTTGAAGTCTTTTTGAAGGAATATATTGTGTAAGGCTATAGCCACTATAGTTAGTGATTCCTCTGATGGATCTGGGCAAAGTCAGTTGGAAACCTTCTGAAAAGGATTCACCACTCTAGATGCCATTAAGAACATTTGTGATTTGTGGGAGGAGGAGGTCAAAATATCAACATGAGCAGGAATTTGGAAGATGTTGATTCCAGCCTTCATGGATGACTGAGAGGTTTGAAACTTCCAGTAGAGGAAATAACTGCAGATGTGGTGGAAATAGTAAGAAAACGAGAAGTGGAGCCTTAATATGTGACTGAATTGCTGCAGTGTCATGATAAAACTTTAATAGATGAGGAGTTGCTTCTTATGCATGAATAAAGAAGTGGTTTCTTGAGATGGAGTCTATTCCTGTTGAAAATAGTATGAAACTCGTTGAGATGACTACAAAGGATTTGGAATATTTCATACACTTAGTTGATAAAGCAGTGGCAGGGTTTGAGAGAACTGACTTGAATTCTGAAAAGAAAGTTCTGTGGTGGGTAAAGGACTATCAAGTAGCCTCACAGGTTTGTGAAAAGAAGAGTCCATTGATGCAGCAAACTTTGTCTTATTTTCAGAAATTGCTATAGCCACCTTAACCTTTTGCATCCACCACCACACTGATCAGTCAGCAGCCATCAACATTGAGGCAAGTCCCTCCATCAGCAAAAGGATTGGGACTTGCTGAATACTCAGATGATCACAGGCATTTTTTAGCAATAAAGTTTGTTTTTGAATGAAGGTATGTACAATGTGGTTTTTAGACATAATGCTGTTGCACACTGAATAGACTACAGTGTAAAACTAACTCTTACAGGCACCAGAAAATCCAGAAATGTGTATGACTGTCTCTATTGTGATACTTGCTTTATTGCAGCATTCTGGAATAGAACCAGCAATATCTCCAAGATATGTCTGTATATTGAATTGGCTCAAGCTGTTAGCTGGGGCTTCATTTTTAGTACTTGAGGCAGACAGTGGCCATGGTGCAAGGGAAGGTAAATATGCTTCTCATGAATGCTAATGAGGATTAATATTATACTCTATCCTGTCTACTGTTAGATAAATGCATCCATTTCCTAATTCCCATACTTCATATGCTGTGTCTTATGCCTGTGCCTGAAGCTCTATTTGCAGGTATTCTACTTGTCTCTGAATATAAAATTATGAAAGGAAAGTCTTATAAATCACATACACTGAACTCCTGAGATTTTCTGATGTTTTTACTCACCATCTTGCCACCCAACAACATTCACCTGGGAGCTTGTTGGAAATCCAGAATCCCTGGCCCCACCCTGACCTACTACATTAGAATCTGCATTTTAACAAGAGGTCCAAGTGGTTTACATTCACATGGAAGTTTGCAAAGCACTGGTCTACAACAGTGGTCCATGGACCAAACCTTTGGACCAAACCATGGACCACAAAAGTTTGGTCCATGGACCAAACTTTTTGAGTGTTAAAGCTGTAGTACAGTGGTTCTCAAACGATTGCACATTAGAATCATGTGGGGAGCTCTATAAGCTTCTCATCTCCACTCTTCACCGTCAGAGATTCTATTTGTTCAAATGGCACCTGGACAGTGATAGCTTTAAAAGGTTCCCAGGTGATTCTGATGTGCAGCTTAGGCTCTCAACCCCTTGCTATTCCCAGGTATGGTCCTCAAACTAATAGACATCACCTGGACCTGATTAGAAACATGTCTCTTAGACATCACCCTGGACCTACTCGATCAAAATTTGCATTTTAACAATTTCCCAGGTGATCCATGAACGCTTGAAAGTTTGAGAGGCAGTTACTGGAAGTTGCTTAGAGGCAGAATACAAAGCCAAGACAGTCGTTATTCTCAGGGGGAGTGGGCCCATTAAAGGTAACTCTGCTCTTGGAGGGGAGGATTCTCCTAACAGAGGTTTGTAAAAGTGAGTGCTCCTGGCTGTGAACCTGCAAATGATTTCTTGTGTTGTCTTTGGTGTGGTGGTGATAGGGAGTCCCTCCAAACTATACCAATAGGGATTGACTTTCCTGCTTAGAAAACAGTATGGTTTGGTGGTGAAGAGTGTGGGTTCTTAAGTCAGACTGCTTTGGCTCAAATTGTAGTCAATTCTCTCTTTAAACCCCAAATTCTTTATCTGGGAAAAGAGGTAATAATTTACTGGCACTTAATGAATACTCAATAAATGTTGGCTGTTATTATCAGTAATAACAGTGCTTGAAATATTGTCTTTAAAACTTCTTCAGAGTCACCTGGTATGAATGGACTGTGGTAAAATCGACTTGAGATATTCTTTGTCTGTAATAATAATTCTAAGAGCCTTCGATTCCTTGACTGAGGAGGTTTAATGATAGTTTCTTTTATTGTCTTTATGATTAATCTATTTGGAAGTGCCACCTCAAGGCAAATAAGGTGACATTTTCTTGTCAAAGAGTAATATAGTCTTTAGTATAGAGAAAACAAGATGTACCAAATAGGTACTATTGTGAAACAATCATAAAAAGTTCATTATTCGTAGTTGGCATTTACTTAGCAACTATTTTAGGATTTAGCACGTAATACTACACTTAGCTACAGGCCTATCCCTTCTGGTAGGCCGTGGTCTTCTCAAATTCTAAGTTTTGGGACTCAGAGAACCCCTGGCACAATGGCCAGTGCATATTGGGCACTCAGTTTTTGTTGAATGAAGAACTTAATGAGTAGCTGCTCTACAGTAGATGTTAAGGTGTCTCCCAAACAGGCAGATCAGATAACTTCAGAAATAACTCGTGCAGAGCACAGAGGGCCAGGCTCTACAGTTCTGAGGTGGAGGCTACTTGCATCATGGGATGTAACGGAGGCCCTTATGGGAGTGCTGCCTTTTGAGGTGGGCTGTGAAGAATCAGTTGGATATGTGTAAAGGGTTGTGGGTGTCGTGGAGCAGGGTGACATACCAGATAGAAGAAGCTAAACCATGCAGAAGTAGCAGCAGCTGCTTGGATCTGGGGACTTGAGATATGAGAATAAAGGGAATTGTTAACCTCTTTGCCTCCTGTTCTGTTAATTTTCCAGACAGAACAGGTGTTGCTGCACTCCAAGAGGTTGTAGCCATTATGCAGTTGGCTTTCTAAAGCTTCTGTAGCATTTTAGGCATACCAAACAGTGTAGACAATAATATACACCTGTGATCTCATCATCCCACTTAGGAAGTAAAAGCATTTTAGATGAATTGAAAACTCCTCTCCTCTTTTTGCCTCTGGTTCCCATTCCTCTCTTTCCTTCCTGAGGTAGCAAAGTAACCACGAGCTGTTGATATTTATTATTCCTATAGAGATGTGTATCTATAATCATTATACAATGTTGTTCCACATGTTTTTCAACTTCATACACATGCTATCTTCTTGTTTCCTTTTGTGAAACTGGCTGTTGTGTCTGGGTTCTTTCATAGGTGCAGGTTGCCTTTGCCCAGCAGTGGTGGCTGCTTTTTTAGGACATATCTGTATTTTTAGATTGTCCCTTTCTATCTTTACATTTTTTTCTCAATATTTGAAATTCATTCCTATTGACTCAGCCCTAGTTTTAGTTTAATTGCTGTATAGTATTCAATATATGAACACATTCTAGTCTATGTTTTCATTTTTCTATTTATGGGCATTTTGACTGTCTTATGTCAAACAGCATGGCAGTGCGCACATAGCCTTCATGTGGCTTTTTGTGCACACATGGAAGAACGTCTCTAGGCTGGGTATATATTTAGAAATAAAATTACTACATGCTAAGTATAATCATTTTCTGGTGAACCAGAACATTCTTAAAAGGACATGTTACATGTTCTTCAAGTGTATAATTTTTACTTTTGTTTAGAAAATGTTTAAGTCTTGTAAATCTCCACATCCTCATAATCCCTATATCCCAACAGAAATAGCAGGAGCCCAAGGAAAAGCGTGGAAAAGAAACTGAAGTAAGGCTGGTTTCCTTTTGCTGTTAGAGGCTGATGCACACTCTGCCATCCATTGGTTAGGTCTGGCAGCCACGGCTTCCAGTGGATCCCAGCTCCTGCTGTTTGTCCCTGGTTGTCCAGATGCTTCTGTGGCAGTTGTTGCCTGTGTCTGACAGCTGTGAGTGTTGCTTGGCCACTTACATGTCTGAAGCAGGCTTTGGACAACAGGACGACAAACATGTTCACATCCACGAGCAGAAAAAACAAAACTAGAAATGAAAATGGAAAAACACAAATTATATAAGATTAAGTGTGAATTTAACAGAGCTGAATTCTATATAATGTAAATAACTGAAATCTAGTTTGTTGTCTATTTCAGTCATTTATTTAGGACCAGACTGTGTGTGCTGTAGGAAATTGCAGTCTGTAGAATAATTCTTCAAAAAACTTCAGTGCTATTAAACAGTGCTGAAGTTACTTTGTTTGGAACGACGCTGGACAAATGTCTCCTTTCCCTTAAACGGCAACCACTCCAAATAAACTTAGACTGTTGCCTTTTCTGCCTGCTGTCAGCTTGCCATCTGGCTCTTAAAGAGTTAAACTGGAGGTTTGTGAGGTCATTTGTGATTTCATTGGGTCTAGACTTTTGAAGCAGGTCTCTTGGAGGGAAGCTGTGTTGAGAGAGGAGACTGGGAAGAGGGGGACGTCCTACTTCAACTTCTTTCAAGTTTGTTTCCCTGAGCCCCTGAGGGATCCAGTGGCATTCTGGGAGAATGTCACTGCGGAGTCAGTGTGTAGCAGTTTGTACTTGCAACAGAAGAGGCTTTAGAAGTACATTAAAAGAGCCCTTCGGGAAGATGAAAGTTTGCTGAGCAGATGGAATTGGGAGAAGGCTCTTCAATTTGTGACAAAATTATGGGCAGACTGTTTGCTGATGGAGGTAACTGAAATTTGGTTTATTGTCTTTGTCTGGTCCTAGGCAGTGCTGGATTATATATAATTTATAGAAACTGTTTTGGATTTGAAAATACATGATTTCAAATGAAAAGCATTGTAAGCAGATCTTAGGGCAAGACTTAGGAACATGATCCTATGTTAGTTTCTAATAAGGATGACAAATGACGAGTATATTTATTACAGGGTCTACAATGTTTGGGCAAAATGAGATTTTTCCCTAATGGAGTTATGCTGCTCTTTGAGGTGCTTAGACATAGCTTGGTGTTCCTAGACTGCATGTGGATTCCAGCTGCCTGTTGTGAAACCTCTTCCAGGCTTTGGAAGGTCACTGATTTGAGCTTGGTCATGTAGTGGAGTCGGTAACGACTGCTGCACAAGGCTATCATTCTTAGTCTGTGTATTACTGCTCTGAAAGTAAAGTTGGCTGTGTGTTAGTACAAAAAGGTGATTCGTCTTAGAATTCAGCGTTATGCATGAAACTTCAAAAGCTAGCCAGTTATCTAATGAAAAGGTAATAGGGAGTTGTTTTTTTTTTTTTTGTTCCCCTGGAGCTGAGGGAATTTCAGCCTCAAAACTTTCTGGGAAAGTTTCTGTTTTCATGTTCAACAGGCAGGGGATAAGTGAGGTTAATGATGCTAAAGAAGGGGAAGTGAGCCTAGTCCACTGATACTATGTCCATTTTCAAGATGCCTGGGATTGAAGAATAATTCATGACCATCCAAAACCCAGCAAGAACTTCAGTGCTTGGACTTCCAGGATGGTCATTGATGATAACAGGCATATTTGTGGGTACTAATTGGTAAATTGGCATTTCTTGCCTTGATCACAGATGATAAGTTCTTATTTCCAGTATTTTATAATGCCATTTGTCTTGCTAGCCCATCAGTATAACAGTTTTGCCTCTACTGTTTGGACATTTTGGTCCATTACTTTAATAAGAAACTACAAAGAGAATACTTGAGGAGGGACGAGGTCATGAAACATGTTTTATGAAAGGCCTAAGCAAAGTGGATGTGATTCTGACTTAGGAGTCGTAGGCTCATAGGCTTAAGTTTTACTCCTTACAGGTTGGCCTCTATCAATTTGAACCACTTGCTGAAGCTCAGCTTCTTCATACATTAAATAGCAATAACAATATTTAACATGAGAGGTGGTGGCTGTGAGGATTAACTAGGGTGTAGTGCATGGGAAACAATTACCATAGGTCCTTGTGCTCTAAAAGAGCTCAGTAAACGTTAATGATCATTGGCTATGACAGTGTTTAAATGGTGCTTCCTTATGTCAGGCTCCTGAGGACTTAGATGTTAGAGCATGATGGTGATAAATTTGAAGTTGTGAGTGATCTCACACTGTAAACACATCAGGGCTTCCTTGTGGCCAGGTTCCAGGGTAGCCCATCTGTTCTCATCTCCCAGTCAGTTGGGCATCTCTTAAATGCAGCCTTTAGTGGCGGCAGGGGCTGAGAGAGGAAAATGGATAGATCATTGTAAGTCCATCAGCACTTTGTGAAAACATTTGTGTGCTCTTGCCACTGTGGAGGGCATGTCAGTTTCGTCATAAATATGGGGAACAGCATTGTGAGCACATGTACTCCATAGGCAGCCTCTGACCCACTCAAGAAAGGACTGGTATCTGGGTTCTTTCATAGGTGCAGGTTGCCTTTGCCCAGCAGCAGTGGCTGCTTTTTCAGAACATGTCTGTATTTCTAGATTATCCCTTTCGGTCTTTACACTCTAAGAGCTGGTAGCTGTGCAGATGTGTGAAAGCCACTTAGTTTCTCTGAGTGCCTATTTCCTGGTCTATTACTTGTGGATAATACTTTTATTCCATGGTTGTTGAGATTAAATGAGATAAAAATGTGTGAAAATGCCTAACAGAATAAGTACTAAAGACTTTTTTTTCTGCCTCAAAAGTGGCTCAATTTCTTCTGTTACTGTCAAGGGAAATTTTTTGTAAAATTTGTAAATAAGAATCTTATTATATTTTATAAGTGTCTTATGTTTAGTTCAGTGTTTCTAAAGCTTTTGTTTAAAACAGTTTTCTTGTGTAATTAGTTTACGTCATCTGATGTTAGTTGCTTTTTGCCTTCACCACTTTCCAGTGTAGGCTATAATCCTTATGGCTTTTAGATTTCATTTTGATCTAGTTTTCAAAAATACTATGAAAGAAATATAAATGCCAATGGTAAAAGTTCAATTTGAAGTTCCTTTGGTCCCATTCCCCAGACGGGACCTCCACCGTCAGTTTCTAGTCTGTCCTTGGAGGCAGAATCTGCATAGCTCTTTTGGACCTGATTTGAAACTGTCTTGTTGGTGCAAAAGTACAGATGTGGTACGGAAAGTTCTGTTGGGCTTGCCAGCTCCCTTTGCAGCTCGATTCCTCCCTGCAGTTCTGTGGCACGGTGTCTGGAATGTCTGGAGCTCCCTTGACAGGAACCGCCTGCACAGCTGGGTTGTGTCACCAAGAGCCGAATGTGCTTGACAGGTCTAGCTCTAGCCATGCTGTTGTGGGGTGTGTGATTAACCCAGAGTTCCTGTAGGGGAGTGAAGAGCCTGCCTCTCAGCAGAGGGCTGGTCTGAACTTGCTCTGTAATCCTGACCTGGAGTTCTGGGGAGGCAGAGCCTGCCTTGGGTTTCAGCAGGGATTTTAGTCATTGTATAGCTGGCTGGAGGCTGTGGTTCAGTCAGCTCTTTGGTCTGCTGTTATATTTGGCTTTTTGTCATGAATAACACTGGGTGGAGGTAGAGTAGAAGGTGCTGCATATGGAGTTGGAAGATGTAGGCTCAACTTCCAGCCTTGTTGTTTACCATCTGTGACTTTGGGTAAGACTTATTTGGTCCTCATTTTCTTTGCTTGCAAAATGGGGCTTTTGTGAGGATGAAATAAAATAACAGATGGGAAAGTGCTAGATAGACTGCAGAGTGCTCTGTGGATTTTTTGGTTTGTTTATCTTATTGGATATTCAAAGGACAGTGGCTTATTCCTCTTACCTGTTAAGGTAGACTGAACTGTTGATGATTTAGAGACCAAGGAACAGTTGAAGCTGTCTGATGTTCTGCTGTCTTTGCACTTTGTCTCACTTTTGTGATCTTTTGTCCCCCCTGTTCTTAAATGCTCCTGGTTGGCATAAGAACCTGCGTTCAGAAGGGAGGGGAGCAGTAGATTTTCTGTGCCCATAATGTTCTTAAGTAAGCCACTCCTGTTTGTTGATTCAGCTGGTCCTTTATTGAGGCCCTGCTTTTCAGCAGGGGAAACCCTGAGAACCTTGGCTGGTCCAACTCTGCTATTGATGGTGAGACTTGGGAAGAGTCGCATCCTTTCATGACCCCTCAGTTTGCCCTCAGTTTGCAGAAGGGATTGAGCTAAAATACTTTTTTTGTGTATGGGGAGGAGAGATAGTGATTATCTTTGCTTTTCTACTTTTTCTCTACCTTGCTGTATTCATCGTCTTACTGGACAATTTTTGCTTCCTTCTAAATAACTTAGGACAGTTGTCTTAGAAAAGACAGGACAAGTAAGCAATGACGCTGAACATCCAGCTGAGATGCCATGTTGACTTCTGAGACTGAAATGAATGAAAATCTCTTAAGGGTGACAGGGTGTTAAGGGTGAGTATTAAATTGTCTTGCCTATAATCTGCTGACCTTGACATCATTTTGTTTTGTCATCATCCAAAGTTGATCATCTTTGATCAAGGCTTCTGGGTCTCAGATCCATTGTTAGAGGAGCTATGAGTACTTGAAGGGAGCAAGAGAGAAAGGACGTCATGGCAGCTGGTGGCTGAAATGGAGATGCCACCATGAGAAGACATGGAGAATGAATAAGTCTTTTAGCTTGAGGCAATAATCCCATTGAGACAGGGGAGGAGCCTTTGCCATGCTGTGTGGGAGATGTTTGCATTGCTGTGGTTCTGGCTTTCAATGCTTTTCATCCATCCTGGTTTTCTCAAGCTCTTTATTATCTATCTTGCTGAATAGTGGAGTACATCTATCCTGTGTGGACATTTTAGTCTGTCTTTCCCATGGCAAGACTGAATTCCTAGATGACAATAACAGTAAAACATTTGTATTTCTTCAGGATTTTGCTGCTGAAAAGATAAACAAGAAGAGTTAAATCTATCTCTGCAGCTTGCTACCAGAAGGCTTAGTAATAGCCCCAGTAGTGGGGGACAGTCACTGGCTGCTAGAACTTGTGCATTTAGGAAGTCCCTTGGGGAACTCATCAGCTGGGCCAAATGTTGCAGACCCATAGAAGATGCCCTTCTGGATGAAACAGTTGACCTTAGACATTAGGAGAGTCATAGTTTCAAAAGACAAAGTAAGAGGAAAGAGAATCCACCTCAGATTGATTGCACAAGATTAGTTGCAATATATGGGATGGCTGATAGTAGACTGGTAATTACTGTAGCACCTCCGAATGATATCTGGCCTCATAGGAGCAAGTAGCCTATGAATGCTATTGCCAGAGTTGTGAGTAGGAGGATAATGCTGATATTTCAGGTTTCTAGAAATGTAAATCATACCTCGGCCAACGTGTAAGAGAGGCAGATGAAAAATATTGAAGTGCCGTTAGCATGAAAATAGTGGACCATTCAGCTGTAGTTTACATCTCGGCTGAAATGAGTGACAGAAGAGAAGGCAGTTGAGGTGTCTGATGTGTAGTGCCTGGCCAAAAATGGTCCTATAATGATCTGGAGGGGTAGTCAGGCACCAAGAAGTGAGTTGAAATTCCATCATATAGAAATGTTAAATTGTGTGGGAAGATCAGTGAATGAGTAATTGTGTATGATTGGAGTTCTCTGTTTTACACCTTTTCACTTGCAATGTAAGTGGAGATTCTGTTGATTAGGATTTGTCACTTTTTACTAAATCCAAAGATATTTACCTTGCATAAATTTCCTAACAAGTAGATGAATATCTATTTAAATGCCAGGTGTATAAATGCTGCTTGTGGATTGGAGGCAGGGATATAGCCAATAGGTATAGAAGATAAGCCTAAGGAGTAAGGTGATTAAGGCGATTTTGGCCTTGCATTTTCTGACATCTTGACCTTGGGAAGCAAATGTGTTTCATCTTGCATTAAGGCTTTGAATTCATCATTGATTGACTTCGTGAAAATTGCCTAGCTGAGCATTTTTTAAAGCTTAAAGATGAGGGAAGCAAGAAGTATCCACTTGAAACATAGCCAAAGAATGATAGTTGCCACATTTTTATATGACAATAAACAACCCAGGCCATAATCCCCACTGTCTCTGCATTCCTCAACATAGGGTGAGTTTACTGGTCATTCTGGGACTCCTCTGTGAGTAAGCAACATGGATTTTACAACCCAGTCTTTTGACAGTAATTTCTTTCTTTAAAGGAGAAAAACATTTTAGTAACAACAAAATCTTATTGGAAAATTGTATGTTGAACAAAAATAGGCATCTACTACAACACACACACGATTATTTCTTTTGTCTTTTTTTTTTTTTTTTTTTTTTTTTTGGAGATGGAGTTTTACTCTTGTTGCCCAGGCTGGAGTGCAATGGCATGATCTTGGCTCACCGCAACCTTCGCCTCCAGGTTCAAGCATTTCTCCTGCCTCAGCCTCCCGAGTAGCTGGGATTACAGGCATGTGCCACCACACCTGATTAATTTTGTATTTTTAGTAGAGACAAGGTTTCTTCATGTTGGTGAGGCTGGTCTCAAACTCCTGACCTCAGGTTATCCATCTGCCTTGGCCTCCCAAAGTGCTGGGATTACAGGTGTGAGCCGTTGTGCCCAGCCACATACAAGACTATTTCTAGGAGCATCCCTATAGGAAAGAGAACATACAGCACTTAGATTTGAGCCACAGTCTTATTAAGTGTTTAAAACTTAATCACCCCTGCTACATGCTGCTTCTCAGTTGCATGCCTGGCTTGGCTGCCTCTCCATGGGAGCTGGCCATCTCCAGAGTCAGCAGTGTCTCCTCCTTTGGCACCCAGTTCTTGGGAGGCCTCAGGGCCATGCAGCCAGGGAACCAGCTCTGGCAAGAGGCTAAGAGATACATCTGCAGATGCTAGGTTGCAGGCCAAGGGTGGGGCTGCCCTACCCAGTATGTATTAAGTATCAAAATCTACATATCATTGGCTAGGGTATAAGTCATATTTATCTGTGTTGCATTCAGTTTTATGAAAACACATCTGAATACTGATGTAACTGTACACCAACTTGGTTAAACACTGATTGCCTTCTTTTAGAGAAAGTTGCTTCATTGTAAAGGAAGTAAGATGATTTAGGGATTTTTTTTTTTTAATTTCTTGAAAGCTTGTGTATCATGTGACCAGTAGCTAGCATTTCTGTGCTCTGATACTGTTCTTTTCACCTGCTTTCTTGATGGCATGTGTTCTTTCCCTACTTTCCTTTCTCTTCCCTGCCTTTACAATCTGCTTTATCCTTAACATTGTTTGGGTTGTCATGGGTCTTTTTCTTCCCTGAATATTTAACCAGGCTCATGTCTTCCCTATTGTTTCTGCAGCCCACATCCTATCTTGGTGAGTCTCATTAGCCGTTGATGGAGGAAGTTGCTACGTTGCTGTGGCCATTGCATGTCTAAGGCCAGCGTGACTGATCCCAGGGTTGGTCTGCAGTAGCCTTGTGTCTGCGGGTGCCACAAGGGGTCACTGGAAGAGCATTGTGCTGGGAGTCAGGAGACTTTGACTCTGGCCCCAGCTCTGTTTATATCTAAGTTCTTAATCTCTCTCTCTGAAGCTTTCATTTACTTATCCAAAAAATTGGATTTGTTTAAATAATTCACATGGTGTATTCCACCTTCAAAAACTCATTACTTGACTCTATGAAATCATACTAATTCTGGCTCCTTAGATTAGTTATTTGTGACCAGTTAGGATCTTTTATTCGAAACAAATTGAAAACAATGAGACTGGAATTGGAGGAATTGGAGCAGGTAGAATATACCAAAAATTTAGCAGCAGAGTGCATAGCTTGCCCAGTGATGATGGTGGAGCAACAGGAGGGAGGGAGAGAGGGAGCGGTTTCCACAGTTTTGCAGTCTCCTTGGGCTGCCTACATAAGCTTGACGTTTTGCATTGTTCTTTCATGGAAGTAACATCCGCTGGTTATCTTCAGTCTGAGTTGACTGATTGGAAATATTTTGAAATCCCAATTGGACCTTTTCCAAGAAGGGAAGCACTAAGACAGTAAGAGATTATATTCTAGTCTCTTTTCCTTGGCTCAAGTGACTGGCTGATGGCACATCTTCTCCATCCCTTTTCATGGGCCCCTGGTTTCTCACATGAAAGCAGAAGCATGTGCCTCAGCAGCTGAAGTGAAACCAGCATGTAGGAGGTGGAAAGCAATGTCGAGGCCGAATCAGGAGTTTCTTGACTCTTGCTTATCCAGGGCATGGGTATTGTAGGCTCAAATTGAGGAGAATTTTTCTCCCTTTAGAGTTAAGGGAGCATGGGGTTGGCAGTGTGGGGCCTTGGGGTTTTCCTGGTACTTCACATTAGCTCTGTCTTTGGCTGTGTCACCTACCCATTTCTGAGCTGGCCTCATCTTTAAAATGAGGTCGTTGGCCCAAGCCAAACAATTTAGGGTTTTTTCCAGTGCTAACCTGCCATAATCCTGTAATTTCCCTCTTCATGAGCAAGACCCTTAGAGGGATGTGGCATGTGAAGGGAAAGGGAGCTGAGACCAGTTGGTTTTGCTGATGCCTCCTGTGTGTCCTATAACTTCCCTGCAGGCAGAGGCTGTCTTTTAATTTTTGCACAGCGCTAAATCCAGGTTACCACAAAATGTTTTAAAATCGATGCTTACTTTTGGTCAGTGTACTGATTTTTTGGCATTTGTTGAGCATTTGTCAGCAGCCTGTAGCCCCCTCTGCCAGGAACACAACCTCCCAGAGACATTCAGGGCTTTCCAGTGTTAGTTTCACCAGCAGTGGCAGTAGAACTTGCAAACTCCCTGCACCTTCACAAGGAACATGTCTCCTTCCAGGACACTGTAGAAACTTCTACCAATATTTTCTGCTCTCTCTGGTTATGTTCATTTGATTTTTCTTCAAAAGCCTCAAGGACATTCATTTCCCCACAGCCTATATTAAATATTGGCATTCAGGTTGAAGGGTCTGCTTGTGCTCTTGAGCCTTGGAGTGAGGTTTAGCAGGGAACATCACTGTTTCTCTACATAAATACTTCCCTTTGCCTTCTTAATAACAATATCCCAATCAAAACATTTGTATTGCTACTGATAGGGTCAAATACATGCATTAAATGGCTTATTTAGAATATTTTTTGATCATGAGGGAGTCTGAAAATCTTTTTTTCTATCTGTATTTCTTTTGCTTCCACAGGGTAACTTTGCGGTCAAATTGGTAAGCATTTAAAATATATCCCATCTCCACAAACAATACTGCTCTAGTCAGTCCTGGGGAATGGAATACTTTCACTAGGCTAATACCATTGACTTAAGTGAATGGTATGGAGTGGAGATTATTACAAATGCATTTAATTTTTCATACTATTGGTCAAGAGATTCAACGGGTTTCATTTAGATGTATTTTTCTTCAAAATAGCAACTTCAGTATTCTATCCCATTAAATCCTGAGAGTAGGTAACTAGTCTGAGTTCCCTTCTTTCACCATTTATTTCTTTTATTTTTATTTTTATTTTTTTGTAGAGGTAGGGTCTTGCTATGTTGCTCAGGCTGGTCTTCAGTGACTGGCCTCAAACGATCCTCCCACTTGGTCCTCCCAAAGTGTTGGGATTACATGTGTGAGACACCACACCCAGCAGCAATGGACCTGTAAAACTCCTGCTGTGGCAGCAGGGAGGGAGGAGAGGGAATAAAAGAGCTGCAGTGGCCCGCATGGGTGTAGCTGACACTGCCCACGGCTGTTGGTGGGGGCTTCCCCTGAGCACTCTGAGTGTGGACGCCCTTGTCTTCCTAAGGCCCTGCTGTGCACCTGGAAGTGACGACTGATGGAGTGATGAGGGGATTGCCACCCTGCTTATGTCACTAAGTCCGAGAACACAGACAGGACCATGTGAGTGGGATGGTGCAGCTGCCAAAGGCCCAGAGGACCCCATCCACTCCAGGAGATCTCAGGGTTTCTTCAGCTCCCTACTGAGATGACAGCCACACTCGCTGTCCTCTTCAAAATCATACCTATGTAGGTTCTGCAAGCTTCTAGGAGTAACAGAATCTCAAATTAGAATGGTAATAATGAAATATGCTTTTTACTTTTGAAGAAATATTCTAATAGACAAGTTACCATATTTTTGCCTCATGTTTTTCCTTTAAAAATATTTTTGCCTTTAGAAATATACTTTTTCTTTAGAATATACTTATCGTCAAGAGATCATACAATTCCAGTATGTTAAAATTTTATTCTCTTCACATAAGATTTTAGAAAATCTAGGCCAGTTTGAGCTCCTATGACATGCTTTGAGCCATCCATAGCTGTGCATTCCCAGATTTTAGTGCAAAGCCTTTCCCACCAATTTGGAATGAACTGATCATTGTAACCAGCTTTGTATGAAACAGTTGTTTCAGATCCCAACCCTGTAGTGATGTCATTTTCTTTATGCCCAAAGTAAATGCTATGCAGGCTAGCTTATTCTGAAATTCTTCTTGATTAAAATCTTCCATAGCAAAGGAACCCTGCTAAGTGAACAGTCTCCCTTATACATTGGTTTTTGTGCTTCTAACTTTTCTAGTAATCTTATCTTTCCTTGAGAAAGCAGTCCATCCTGTTTAATATGGAGTAGGGGTTGTGGTTGGAATTAAAAACAAATCCAGTATGTTCTATTTTGATTTTTTTTTCTTTTTTAGCATCAGTGTGGTTTTAGTAGAAATGATTCAATCTCAATGTGATTTGGGCTCAAGGGCACAGAATAATAAGAGCTATAAATATAGTAGAAAGAAGGGGGATCATGTTTAGCCAAGATAAAGTCTACTTTAAGTTGTTTTTATATAAGACCTTGAGCTAACAGAGGAAAGGTGTTAGATCCCCTAGGAATCATTAATAGAGTTTTTACATTTCTGATGAAAGATATACGTGTATGTCTCAAATTATTTATATATGAATACAATACAATAGGGAAGAGGTCAATTTGTAAAAAATTTTACCCCCTTTAGAATTCTCAGGGGACCCAAGGGAGAAGGGAAACTTTATTTTCTTTCCTTCCATGGTACCTTTGTATGTGAAGACTAGTGATCAGAACTTTTGTAGTTTATAATCGTGGGGAGATAAGCTCTTAGATAATTATAGGTAATCTATGAGTTAAAGGGTATTAATGGAAATCTTCCCATAATTATGTTAAAATTTAGAACCCCACAGAGCTAGCTGCTGGACACCTGTCTTACAGGACCAGAACTCTGCAACCCACTGGGCGAATCTTGTGTAGAGTTAAGAACTTAATTTTTTTTAGATCAGGATATTTGTCTTCATAGCCCAGCTTGGCCATTTCCTGACAATATTGCCTTGGGTTTAAAAAAAAACACAAAACAAACAAATGAAAAAAAAATAAACAGTCTTTCTTGTAAAGTGGTATAGTACTTCCTAGAGGTATTGTCAAGATCAATTGAGGTAATGCTTGTGAAGTGCTTAACATGGTACCTGGAACTAGTTAGAGCACAATAAATGTCAGCTGTCATTATCACCACCACCACCATCATCAGTACTTGAATATACCTTTATTTCACCTTTTGATATATTTTTTATATTTATATTGTTTCTCTTAATCACAAAGCCCTGATTAGCAACAAAGAACAGTATGGCACACCCATTATTTATTTTTATTTATTTACTTTTTTTGAGATGGAGTCTCCCTGTGTCACCCAGGCTGGATTACAGTGGCACGAACTTGGCTCACTGCGACCTCTGCCTCCTGGGTTCAAATGATTATCCTGCCTCAGCCTCCTGCGTGGCAGGGACTACAGGTACATGCCACCATGCCCGGCTAATCTTTGTATTTTTAGTAGATAGGAGGTTTTGCCATGTTGGCCAGGCTGGTCTCGAACTCCTGACCTCAGATGATCCACCTGCCTTGGCCTCCCAAAATGCTGGGATTACAGGCATAAGCCACCACACCCAGCCGCCTTCCACTTCTCTCTTCTTTGTACCGTTTTTGATGCCCTTGGTCAGGGGTGTTAAGTGAGGATTGAAATTGTACCTCAAAGCTGTTATTAGCAAAGCAGAAAGCACTATAAACCCAGAATACAGAGTTCTCTGAAGTATCTTTCCATGAAGGAGGCGTTTTCCTAATACCTCTTACATTACTCCATTATATGAATGGAAAGGGAAGAAAACAGAGAAATTAAAATATTCTTTGAATTTTCCTCCAATTTTTAGGCATAATGATTCTAATTCCTCATGCTGGGACTTGTCTACCTAGAGCAATAACTTTTGATAATGGGTTTCTCTGATCCCCCTAATGTTTTTTTTTTTGTTTGTTTAAATAGCTCTAGCAAAGACAGTCTTTTTGAGTGGTACAATGACTATGGAAAAAATACACAGAAACTGAATTTCTCTTTATAAAAGTTAGAATACTGGGAATAAGTATGGGTTTTTGCTCAAGGGAAGTCCATGCTTGGTTCTATGTGTTTAAGCAAGAGAGAACTTCTGAGGAAGGCTTCTTCCGTACCTAACGTTGCATGAGGCTTTCTTTAGTGGGTGCATTCATCCCTGATAGATTTTATCTAAAACCTTTGCTAAAGAGCTCTTCTTCACTGAATATTAACAGTCTGTATACTAGTAAAGCCATATAGCTTTGGGAGAGCTATTTATCTTAAATTATCCAGATTGTTCTCCAAGAGAACCAAAAAAAAGTGTTTCCCATGTAAACCCATTATAAGAGCATTTTAATGTCAGACTACTTCTGTGTAGTCTCTACAATACAAAAGGGTTATAAAAAGGCATGTAAGCTTTGGAACTGTGCAGGCTTGAGCTGCCTTGGGTTTATGGGAATTCACATAGTGAAGCCGCATAGAGTAGCTGTGGCTTTGGTCTAAGCAGCTCTGGCTGTGGGCCAAATGCCAGTTGGTGTAATCCTCAGTCAGCAGACTCGAGGCTCATTATGGACCCAGCAGTAGGCTCCAGGTACTTTTTCTTTCTTGATATTCCAAGACTTTCAAAATCCTGGTTAACATGGGAGGATTCTGAGGTCTTACTGGCTTACTGGGCTTGGAAACAGCAGAGGAGGGCCATCTACTGCCTTTCTGCCCCTGTGACTTGTAGGCAGAGCTTCTGACAGCCCTTCTTTCCCTACTTCTCCACTGGTGTGAAGTATTCTGTTTAGAAATAGAGTACGTTTTATATCAAGGTACAATATATTTTTTAAAAGGCTTTAATTAAGGGATTAGGCTCCCTTTCCTAGTTAATGTGTTTAAATTCATTTTGTTACCCTCATAGGTTCAGAGCTTCTCCCCCAGGTGGGATGGTGTAGAAGAATCTTTCTATACCTGTCTTTCTGAGACTTCCTGAAGCTGGTGCATTCATGTTAGCCATTGATGAGGGTCTCTTGAAAACTCAAAGAACTTTATCTTCATTATAGTTGAGTCACCTAGGCATGACTGGTTGATCCTAGCCCACACATTCACCGGCGTCTTTCCTCTTAACCGTTTCAAACAATGCCTGTTCTTCCACATGGGATCTAGGGAGCCCTTTCTCCTCTCTCCATGCTAGTGAGTGTTAAAATTCTGTGTGTGTGTGCATGTATGTTTAAATAGCAGACATGTTTAAAAATGAAGTATTACAAAGAACTTCCAGTTTTATCAGCTGTTTGAAAGTAGAGCTGCTTTGCCAGAGCCTGAATGGGGGAAGATGCTGAGCTCCACTCTCTGGGACTCCCCAACTCTCACAAGGTACTGTTTTTCAGTGGGCTGCCCTCCCCAAGATTACGTAACAGACTTCTTTTCCATGTGGTGCCTGAGCATGCATAGCCATACACACTAGCCAGCCATAACAAACACCGCAGTCTGCTTAAGCCATCCAATTAGTGTGGATGCTACCTAGCTGCTTTAGGCCTGAGTTGTCAATGCTGGCCCCAGGTTTACCAGGCAGTTTGGTTGTAAACTTGATTTTTACCCAACAGAAATCATGGGACTTTGTTCTGCTTTCTATCCTCTACTTAGGTTCCTGTTCCTGTTTTAGTACTTTTAAAATCGAACATAATATTCTAATAAACTTACCAGGTATAGTAGACTGTAGTAGAATTTTAGAGGTACAAGGGACATTCATCTAGTCCCCAGAGAGAGCAACAAACACACACACACACACACACACACACACACACACACACACACAGATAAATGTACTGATCTCAAGGAAGTGAGGCAACTTGCACAATACCACACCATTGATGGTGAAATCTGAACTAGAATTCTCTTTATATATTCTATATTCCACAGTGTTATCATCCTGTGCCTCTCCAGTCTGACAGCTGTCTGAATCTGCTATCCCAGACTGGCCTCACAGACCTCTGCCAGAGAGGCACGATAAGCCATAGTTCAGGGTGTGATCTCTGAAGTCAGACTGCCTGTATATACATTCTAGCTCTCAGCTACTGTGTTATGGAAAACCTAGTGCTTGTGCCTCGTTTTCCTCATCTGCCAGGTGGACATATTAATAATACCTGTTTTGCAGGATTGTTGTGAACATTAAATGTGTTAATGCCTGTAAAAGTCTCAGACCAGTGCCTGGAGCATCCAAAGTGCGTACTACACACTATCATATTTGTCTGAATGCTTTGAATGATGGTAGAGAGAAATTAGATCCCACAGAAATGTTTGTCTCAGCCTGAGCAGACCAACTAGGGTTCATTTAAGGGTAGCAGAATGTCTATACCACCCTACCAGCCCCCATCAGGTCATCTTTGAGAGGCCAACATGTTCATCACAAGTGTTTGAGACATTTTGGTTTAATGCACCCCCCACCACCTCCCCACCGGTTACTCAGAGTGATTGAAGACCTGAGGCTTAGCTGGCTAGAATGATGTGGTGGGACATTCACAGGTGGGTGGTAGTTCTCACTAAGCTCTTCTAGCTTATTCACTTGGCAGTCACATTCCTTTGATTTACTGTGGAGTGATTTTGCTCAACACCTAGAGGATAACTGAGTCAGCAGTAGGATTCTTAAAGGTCCATGGAATGACTACTTTCTATTAAGCACAAGCCAGTATTTTGTTCCTCCATGTAATAATGAAAATTATTATGTAGAATTCAACAGTTCGTGGGAGGAGAGGAGTTTTTATGGAAGGATGGCACTGTCTGTCTCTGTGAATGATGTGGGTGAGATTACCACAAAGTATTGCTAAGTAACTACCACATTTGTTAGTCCACTGCCATCATCTGTGTGGGAGGCAGGGAAGACACAGTGTGGAGCTAATTTGTGTCATCCCTGTGTCATGGGAGAGTTACAACAGCCAAGCCCAAGTCTTGATTTGCGTGATGAGCAAGATACTTGGAGGATAACTCTGATCTTACTTGAGTTCCCTGTTGAATTGAGTTGCAAGTGGTGATGCTAATGGTGAGTGTTGTGTTCTAGAACAACCGGCACTGCAAAACCTTCTGAGGCAACGTGTTTTTCTCTGGGTGAGTAAACCTGGTTCCTGCTTACATTTGCAGAAGTGTTCCTCTTTAAAGTAGGTGGCCTCTGTGGCTGGCTGGAACCATCATTCCCCTTGGCTTTGCTGCAGCAAACAGACTCCACCTTTAAAGACCTGAGGAGTTGTGGGAGGAAAAGCAAATAGGAGGTGTTCTGATGTTGCTAGAGAAGCCAGGGAAATTTAGCTTTTGACAATAGATCTTTTACAAGGCAAACTGAGACCTACTGTTTCTAGTATTTTTCCTTTTTCATGCTTAAGGAAATATTTTCCTATAAAAAACACAGAAACATTCAGCTAAGATTGTGTTTAACAGTTCAATGGAGAAAAATTGGACTAGAATTATCTCTTCTGTCCATGCCCTGAATTAGTGATGCCAGAAACTGATGAACTCACCAAATTTACACTTGGAAATGGTATGTCTGTGTTCAGGTTAGGATCCTGGGAAGCATTTGCAGCTCTTCTGGGTAAGATGAGCAGCAGCAGTCTGGCTGTTTGGGAGAGAGCTGAGTGCAGGAAGTGGTGTTTGGAGCTCAAGTTCCCTTTTTAAAGGCATCTCCCTTCTGCTTGTTGTAAAGTTGCTTTTGAGTTGTCTGCCATTCCATTTGTATGATAAGCCTTTTTTTACTCAGGCTTTTCATCTGTAGATTATTCAGAGACAGATTCAAGTGATTGAGAAACAAGTAAGACCAAGTGGCAAAATCTTTAGAAATGCAGTTAACGAAGTTGTCAGCTACTGAAGTCTAACCTTTTTCTTGAACATTATTTTTAAAACCAGAACTTCAATTTGCCCATACTTAGTTGTCCCACCTTCATTTATTTATTTTTAGAGAGGACAGGATACATTTACTAAATAAGATTTAGATTTATTAAGGACGGAAATGCTTTTGTAAAGTAGTAGAGACAAAGAAGGGAGGGTCAGACCATTTCCTTTCAAGGAAACCCATTTCATTCACTTGCCAAGAGTGATGAGGCATTGCTGACCTTTAGGTCATTTTTTGTACTTAGCATTTCTTGATCATATCATAAACCCATCACTCGGCATGAAATCAGAACTAAAGCTCTACTGTCATTGACAGAAGATTGTTTTAGAAACTAAAAGCCCCGCTCAGGGTTGTAGGGTGAATACAGGTGTGAGCTATGTCAGATGTCATTACATGATTTCACAAATTATTAATGAGTTAAGCCATATGATTCATTAGATCAAAGAGATAAAACCATTCATAATTATGTTCTTTCTTAGAGAAATTAGAGAGCTATGTCTGTACATGACAGGTATTTACAACAGTCCTCCATCATTTCATCCCAGAGTGACTCTCCCCTCGCCCACTAGCTGTCTGCCTGATACACAACTTGTTTGATCTTCAAGATCAAACAAGTTATGGATCTGATTGAGGTTAGTGAACAGCCATCCTTGTTCTTAATTCAAGTAGAGAATTACTTGAACATCTCAGAGATGACTAGTGCTTTTATTTTTTTAAACTTGTTTAAATTTTTAATAAAAATTAAATGTATAGAGATGGGGTCTTGCCATCTTACCTAGGCTGCTTTGAAACTCCTAGGCTGAAGTGATTCTCCTGTTTCAGCCTCCCAAAGTGCTGAGGTTATAAACGGAGCCTCCATGCCTGGCCTAGAGTAGTTTTAGAGTTTAGTCTTGTTTCAATCACTGTCTACATTTATTGTCTTTTGTCAGTTAGTATTAAAGCATCAAGAACTAATTGGTTTGACCTAAAACCTCCACTTAATCACAGTTACCTGTGAGGATTACATTATTAGAGAGTAAAAGTATGATTAGTTTCATTTAGAGCCCACTCTGATTTTATTGAGCCTGTTCCTACTCCTCTTGAGCTTGGCACATTCGTATGAATGTTTATTTTACCTGTTTTAAATGACGTTTACTTGGAAGCTTTTGAGTAGTTTATAAATATATGGTGTCATAGTATTGGTATGTGTCAAAAAGACTTGTTTACCACAAAGCAGTGAAGTCTGAGTGGAGAGCTGGCCCCTGGTCTAGTGAGTGACCAAGAGCTGGGTCATGGTTGGTTCAAGAGCATCTCACATTTACTATCTATACTTGACTGTCTGGATCTTGAGTTTTTGCATGTAATATGCCATCCACTTTTGGGGAATGTGTATGCTGTCTCTGTCACTGCTATCTGGGATTCAGTTTCTACTTTCTGAGCATAGCTCCACACTCCTACTTTGCAGGCCCCTAGCCTAGTCCCTTTGTTGCCTTCTGAATGTTTAGTTAAAAGCCTTGCCATCAGATCAAACCAGAAACAAAACTTGATTTGAGAAGATCTGCATATGTATTTAAAAAAACAAAACACTTAAGAAATTTGAATAATGTTAGGAGTAAAATACAATCAGCCCTTCACAGCTGTGAGTTCCACATCCAGTTAAAGCAACTGTGGATCAAGAATATTTGCAGGGTGCGGGGAGGATGGTTGCCTCTGTCCTGAACATGAACGTACTTCTGTTTTTTCTTGTTCCCTAAACAATGCAGAATAACAATCATTGTCATAGCAATTGCATTGTATTAGGTATTTTAAGTAATCTAGAGATGATTTAAAGTATACAAGAGGATGTGTGTAGGCTATATGCAAATACTATGTCATTTTATATAAGGGTCTTGAGCATCCGCAAACTGTGGTATCCAGAAAGGGCCCTGGAACTAATCCTTCATGGATACTGTGATACAACTGTATATATTCACTGAAAACAATTTGAAAAGCACAAAGAAGCAAATAAACTTATTAGTCTACTATTTAAAAATTAGTATTGTTGCCATTTTAGTTTGAATATATGCATTTCCAACCTTTGAGTGTTATGTTTGAGTTTGCATGTGCACAGATAAATAAAATCCACATTAAGTTAATGTCCTTTTGGTATTTTATGGTATAAAGGTATCAGGTTTATTTAAAATAAGTGATTCCAAAAATATGTTACAGACACCATTTGTGATATTTCAGATAACTGTAGGGAACACCTGAGCATGTTTGATTTTTAATAATTATATATTTATTCCATGTGTATTTGAAATTCTAACTACTGCATCAAACATGATTTCATGGTTACGATTACTTTGAAAGCCTTTTAAATATGGAGTCTCCAGCATCTCTTCAGCATCTCATCAGGTGATTTTGCTAGGTCTCCAGTATTCAGTATGTCAGCAATTTGGTCAGCTCTACCTTCAAACTACATTGCCATCTCAACTGTGTTACCACTCCAAATGCCATTCTGATCCAAGTTTCCAAGTCACCATGGTTTATTCCAATATTTTTGCAACTAACGCCGTGTTTTAGTCTCTTCTCAATTTGTTTACTTCTCACCTCAGGGTCAAAGCCAGAGTCTTTACCATGACCTACAAGTTCATACACGATCTGCCTCCCATCTACACCCCATACATCTCTCTGTGACTTCATCTCCTCCCACTCTTCTTGCTCACTCTGCTTCGGTTGCATGGGTCTCTTTTCCCATCTGTGAGCACACTGGGCATGCTTCCACCTTGGGGCTGTTGCCTTTGCTTTTCTTTCTTCTCGAAGTGTTCATCCCCTAGAGCCCTGCTCTCCCATTTGACATTTTTAATCGTTTTCTTCTGTTGAGCACTTACCTGGCTGCCTTTTCAAAATTATAACTTGCTTCCTCCCAAGGTCTCATATTCTCCTTTCCTGCTTCCTCCCCACCCCAGCTATATCAGCAACATACTATGTATTTTACTTACCTGTCTGTCCTCTAAAATGCAAGTTCCATAAGGGCAGGGATTTTTGTCTTGTTTTGGTTACTGCTGAATTTAGAAAAGTTCCTGGAATGTAGTAGGCACTCAATAAATACTTGTTGGAAGACAAAGTTAAATAAAAATCATGACCTGACTTAAAGAATAATAGTAAATCAATACATGAGGTGTAAGGATAGATAAAAGTCATATAGGTGATGAATAATATCTGAAAAACACTGACAGGTTTTAAGTTTGTTTCTCTTGTGGTCTTATTATAAATACCACTGCAGTAAATACTCTTAAGTAATTTTTGTGTATATTTATGATTCTTTTCTTAAAATGAATGCTTAGAAATATAATTGCTGGTTCTTAGGATATGCATATTTTAAGAGTTGTTAGACCTAAACCATATATCAGTTTGTACTTCTGCGTTTAACATAGGAGTGCCTATATTTCTTCCCATAGTTCACTGTCCATTGTCTAAGTGCCTTTTTATCTTAACCAATATAATGGCTGAAAAAGCTATCTGAATACCTTAACCTGTATGTCTTTGACATGGGTAAGCATGTTTTCCACATGTCTAATTCCTAACTGCTTATCCTTTTTTTATGAATTGCTTGCTCACATCTATTTGAAGCTACACTCTGGCTGCAGTGGACTAAAAACCTACTTGAACTAATTGTATTGGATGGATGTCACAGGCGCCTGGTTTATATCCAAGAATGGGATGCCAGGGACAGTTGGAGCTCCCAGACACGAGACCTGGAGGGTCTGCTTCTCTCTGCCATTTCTACTCTCCTGCTTTCTTTTGCACGATGGATTTCTCCCTTTTTTTCGTGGAATCTTTGTTCCCCTACATAACTCTTCATTCTACCTGGCTTTGGTATGTCATGCCACTTAGTTCAGTCCCTGTTTTATGTGACCTTTCAGTGCAGGTACCCAGTCATAGTCTAAGTGCCATGGGTATCCGCATCCCAGATTTCTAGAGTGAGCAGTCTGTTGGGCCAGTTTATCAGGTGATCACTCCTGGTCCAATCAGCTGAGGTCAGCATAGAGAGTTGAGGTTCTTGGGGCCTGTTCTTTCCAGGGCCCATGGTTGAATTGGCTTCTCTAGCCAGGACATAAGGACACAGTGGTTAAATGTTTGGTACAATTTCTTTTGCCCATTTTTTGATTTGTTTTATTCATCTTTCTCTTGGGGTACCCAAAAGTCCTTTCCATTTGAAGGATAGTATTGCTTTTTGTGTAATGGGTATTTTTCTATCCATTTATCATCTTAATTTTGCTTAGTGGTATTGCCATGTAGTCAAGTCTATCAGTTAAATCATGATTGCTGCTAGCTTGTAGGTTAGAAATACCTTCTCTATGAGGAAATTATACATTCAATTATATTTTCTTTTAGTTCTCTACATTCTTGTTTTTTATGTGCTCCTTGATTTGGATCACATAGAGAGAGTAGTGAGAGAAATACCTTTACAATGTTTATTGCAGCAGCTAGTGTTTAGCTGTAATTCACTTCTCTCAGCAACATTTTGTACTTTTCTTATTTTAGTTTTCTTAAGTTTATTCTTAGCGGCTTCATAAATTTTATTCTTGGCAGAATTCTTTTCAATTACGTTTTCTATCTGGTCCCTCATGATTTATTAAAGCTATTGTTTCTCTTTTTTATAACTGAGTACTTTACTAGTTGCAATTTTTTTCCTCAATATTTCTGGGCTTTACATGTAAACAGTTGTAACATCTGCAAGTAATTATCGTTTTATTTCTACCTTTTTTTTTTTCATTTCTTTTTCTCAGTTTATTGTGCTAGATCTTTTAGAATAAGGATAATAATTGTAATGGCATGTAGTACATGTCTTATATTGTTGTATTTTTTAGTGATAATTATTCTGCCTAGATAACTGGAATGCTCTGGTAACTTAAACAGCAAATACAGGAAATGAAACTGGTGGAAAACTCATTTTAACTCCAAATATTTCCTCCACTGGCTGGTCCTGGAGCCTGAAAATTTAACTCATTCATCACACTTTGTGATCAAAGCATTGCTTCTACAAAGTTCCTGTTAAAATGCACCTGTGACTCTCCCTATAAACTTATTATACCTGCTAAGATAGCATGTCACATATGTAGTTATTTGATAATTGTCTATAAATGGTACTGGCCTATTATGGGAAATTGTAAGATGAACCTCAAGTGAACAGAGTGTGTTTTGATGGTGCTGTCAGTATGAGCCTTCATAGTGAAGCAGCTGCTCACCTGCAGCTTCAGCTTCTGCCTGCTCTGTATTGTTCACACGGTCTCACCTCCATCATGTTAGCCTCAACCTGAGTGAACGTCTTTTGCTGTATAAAATATGTCTTGTCCTCTTGCCTGGGGCTTTCCTGCTTCTGGCCCTCAGTGTCAGTTTCACTGTCACTTTCTCCAGGAAGGCTGATGTCCTTAGACTAGGGTATGTGTTCTATTGCATGCTCCTTTAAAGTAACATTTTAAATCTTTAAAATAACACCTTAATCTTTAACGTAATTGCTTTTTTAAAATCATCTCTCATGGCTACTCAACTGTAACCTCAAACTGCCATGCCAGAAAGCATATCTGCCTTTTTTGCTGATATGGTTTGGCTGTGTCCCCACCCAAATCTCATCTTGAATTGTAATTCCCATAAACCCCATGTATCATGGGAGGGACCCAGTGGGAGGTAATTCAATCATGGGGACTGTGCTGTTCTCTAGTGGTGCTGAAGAAGTCTCACGAAGTCTGATCGTTTTCTAAAGGGCAGTTCCCCTGCACATGCTCTCTTGCCTCCCACCATGTAAGATGTGCCTTTGCTCTTCCTCTGCCTTCCACCATGACGATGAGGCCTCCCTAGCCATGTAGAACTTTGAGTCCATTAAACAGCTTTCCTTTATAAATTGTCCAGCCTTGGGTGTGTCTTTATTAGCAGTGTGAGAATGGACTCATACATTGACCATTGTGTCTGACACACAGTAGTCACTCAATAAGTGTTTCCTAAGTTAATAGTTAAAAGGGGGTTGGAGGATGGTGCTTTACATGGTATTGGTGAACTTGAGAGACCACAGTGAGCTGTATTGATTGGCATTTAAAGAAGTGGCGTAAGGGAAGTTGGAGTTGAGAGGAGTATGGCCAGTCACCCTGTGCCTGAAACATTTGAGTTTTATCCTGATCTGAACCTATGCAGAACTGAAGGGAAGTCCTGTCTTCTATTTACTGGAGTTGTGCACAGTTTGAGGAATTTGAAAAAAAAAAAAAAAAAAAAAAAAGCAGTTTTATACATAGATGACCTCTGTGCAACCTTGGACATGAAGCAAAATAAAACCCTATACTTTATACTTTTATCCTTTAATTTCCTTGCTCTTTAGGGTTGCAGTAATACATCCACTGGGCTTTTGCAGCATCTAAAATGGCAGGCTAGCTCATAAAGTACGGGAACTCCACCTCTAATAAAGACCATATTTCAAGAGCTAGAGTGAAAAGGCAGTAGAGGAAAACACAGGAATGTGCATGAAAGTATTTGGTGTTATTTTATTGGCAACAGAAAGGAGCCTGTTTGCTTTTGTTATCCTGGATGGTTCTAGTTTGTGAAAATTTTTCAGAAGTGAATACAAAGTTACATCGTTTCTCTTTTCTCAAGTCGCAGTAAACTTACCTTTCTTCCCATACTTTTTCTATTTTTCTGTTAGATTAATTCTGTCACTATAAATTACAAACTGAACTCAGAACTGAATATGAATAGCAAGACCAAATAGATTTTTGGCTGTTTTCCATAGCTTATTTATTTGCAATATGTCTTCATGAGGAAATCTGTTTGATGTCATGTTTATTTTTTTTTATTTTACTTTATTTATTTATTTGAGATGGAATCCCATTTTGTTGCCCAGGCTGGAGTGCAGTGGTGTGATCCCAGCTTACTGCAACCTCTGCCTCCTGGGTTCAAGCAATTCTTCTGCCTCAGCCTCTCTGACTAGCTGGGACTACAGGTGTGCACCACCATGCCTGGCTAATTTTTGTATTTTTAGTAGAGACAGGGTTTCACCATGTTGGCCAGGCTGGTCTTGAACTCCCAACCTCAGGTGATCCACCCACCTTGGCCTCCCAAAGTGCTACAATTACAGGCATGAGCCGCAGCGCCTGGTCTGATGTCCTGTTTAACTGAGGCTTGAACTTGGAGAATTGGAAATAAAGACATGGTGATTGAACTGATTTTATGTGAAATTACTATATGACTAATAAAATTAAGCAAGTTGAGATTGCTAATCCTGGAAGATTGTGTTACGTAGTACTATATTTAAGTTTAGAGCCATTCTGGGGCTGCAGAAGGGTGTGTATTTAATACTTCCACTTTATAGATGAGGAAGCTGAGATGTTAAGTTACTTGCTTGAGGTCATGGAGGCGTTTAGCTTCAGAGCTAGATTAATAATAGTTGTACTATTTTATATACTTGAGTCAGGCTTACTCTTATCCCGTTTTATAGATGGGCAAACTGAGGCACAGAATTCAAGTAACTTGCCCAATGTCACACAACAAATGTCAGAGTCAGGATTTGAACCAAGGTGGTTGGTGTCACAAGTCCTTGCTTTTAACCTCTAAATTAGTTGTTTGCCTCCATCTCGCTTTCTGGCCTGGCAATCTATTCTCTGTCCCCAACAATGTTACCACCTAGAACGGTTTCAACGAAGCTCCTTCCCCAGCAAATGGCTCTTATAGGTGTTTTCCATAGCTGAAAATGGTATTAGCCTTTCCCTCAAGATACCATGCTGTGTTCTCAGAGATGGTTTAGGTTGAAGGAATCCAGTTACTGATTAGAGAACCCCAGAACAGGAAGCAGATACCTCCATGCCTACATTGCAGTGAAGGCAGTGCACCCAAAGAACAGCTACACCTTCTGAAGGGGTGGCATTTGGGTTATGCTGCAGTCTTTTTATCTCCTTTCTCAACCATCTTGTTCCTTAGGTAACTCATTTTTTAAAAAGTTGGCTCAAAAGCCAGAAAATGAAATTGATTGATAGGATAACTAAACTGTACTTTGATATTTGATACCTGTTTTTCTGCTTTGGATGACAGAAGATTGTTCTTTTATACAGGTTGCATTATGCATGTGTCCCCTGGGAAATGACTAAGAGATGCCCAGAAGTTTTGGTGTATAAAACTTGCTGTAAGGCAAGAGTCACCTACAATGAATCTGGTTTAGGTATGGTCTGTTGGAGTTTAATAGGGAACACTGAATACAACTTGAGCACACTTCAGCAATAGCACTTGTAGGATCCAAAGGCTTTAATGTAGCAAGGTCCATGGTGCTTGAGGACTCAATGGGATCTGGAAGCTCATTCATTCAATAGAAAATTGCCAGCTGGGCACAGTGCCTCACATCTATAATCCCAGCATTTTGGGAGACTGAGGCGGATGGATCACTTGAGGCTGGAGTTCAAGACCAGCCTGGCCAACATGGTGAAATCCCATCTCTACTAAATATAAAACAATTAGCTGGGCATGGTGGCACACGCCTGTAGTCCCAGCTACTTGGGAGGCTGACACAGGAGAATTGCTTGAACTCACAAGGCAGAGGTTGCAGTGAGCTGAGATTACACCACTGCACTCCAGCCTGGGTGACAGAGCAAGACTGTTTCAAAAAAAAAAAAAATTACTAAGAGTTGGTATCTTCAGAGCTTTTGGGGGAAGAGGTATGGTTGTGATTGATTGATTGATTGATTTATACCATCAGGCTCTGTGAAATGGATGCCATTTCAAATGTCTTTTTTACAAAATTGTAATAAAAATTCTCTAAAACCGTAGAGCGTCCTTTAATTCATCTCACATATTTTATTTCAAGACAGTTAAAGGAGTGCCCTATTAGAGGCATAACAGAAGTGCTACACAATTATAAAGATATGTCAGTCAAGGGTTTCAGTAGGCTTCATGGGTGCATTTGTTTTGAGCCTTGCAGAAGGAGTAGATTTGTTTGTGCTAGAAGGGAGGAGGACACCTGAAGCTAAGGAAACAATAACGTGGGCCAAAGATCACATAGTGTACAAGTCTTGAGCCTCATTCCCCACTAAATTTTTCCTTTGTACACTATGTGATCTTTGGCCCACGTTATTGTTTCCTTAGATTCAGGTGTCCTCTTCCCTTCTAGCACAAACAAATCTACTCCTTCTGCAAGGCTCAAAACAAATGCACCCATGAAGCCTACTGAAACCCTTGACTGACATATCTTTATAATTGTGTAGCACCTCTGTTATGCCTCTAATGCAGCAAATCTATGAACACCATGGTAGGGAGCTTGGACGTGATTCTGTAGAAACTGGCACATTTTTGAGAAAGGGAATGACATCCATTCTAGTTACAGGGGAACTCTGGAAGAATTTGGGTATATCTCAAGATTCCTAGTTACTAGATAGCCTTAAAACTATCTCCCTTGTATGTTTTTAATGAGTTTTTAGTTTTTCTATGGTATAGAAGAACCTACTTTTCAAATTGTAAATGTTAGATAATTTGCCTCCTTTTTAAAAAAATTTTATTGGAGACAGGGTCTCGCTGTTGCCCAGGCTGTGTAGTGGCACAATCAGAGCTTACTACAGCCTCTACCTTCAATTGATCCACCTGTCTCAGCCTCCCTAGTAGCTGGGATGATAGGCACGTGCCACCACTCCCAGTTAATTTTTTAAATTTTTAATATTTTTTCAATGGAGTCTCACTCTGTTGCCCAGGCTGGAGTACAGTAGCAGCAATCCCAGTTCACTGCAACCCCTGCCTCCCAGGCTTAAGCCATCCTCCCACCTCAGGCTCCTGAGTAACTGGGACTACAGGTGTGTGCTGCCACATCCAGGTAAATTTTCTGGTTTTTTTTGGTTTGTTTGTTTTGTTTTGTTTTGTTTTTAAGTAAAGACAGGGTTCCACCATTTTGGCCAGCCTGATCTCAAACTCCTGGCCTCATGTGATCTTCCCCCCTCAGCCTCCCAAAGTGCTGGGTTTACAGGAATGTGCCATCACCCCCAGTTAATTAATTATTTTTTTTAAGTAGAGAGAGAGTCTCGCCAGAGAGAGTCTCGCCATGTTGACCAGGCTGACCTCAAACTTCTAGCCTCATGTGATCTGCTCACCTCAGCCTCCCAAAGTGCTGGGATTTCAGGCATGAGCCACCATGCCCAGCCCCAGCAATTTTTGTATGCATGTATACATTTATTTATTTATTCGTAGAGATGGGAGTTCACCATGTTGCCCAGGCTGGTGGTGAACTCCTGGGTTCGAGCAATCTGTCTGCCTTGGCCTTTCAGAGTGCTGGAATTATAGGCATGAGCACCATGCTTGGCCAACAGTTTGCCTTTTCATTGTAAAGAAAAATACCTTTTGTCAAGAGAATTAAAGAAAAATAATTGTGAATAAGATGGCTTTCTTGTATTGAAGCTTGAATGTAGCCACTTGGTTGTCGTTGTAACTTATAAATGAACTTCAGGCTTGAATGTTAGTGGGCATTTCCCATTACTGATAAGGAGGTACAACAAAGCTTTCAATGGAAGAACCAGCAACTATAAGACTAAAGTCATTTTTTGGATGGATTTTTGGCTGCTTTCTATAGTTGGCTTAGGAAAAAGTAGAAAGCTGGGTTATTAGTATGATATGTTTCCTTTGGCAAGTCTGTGAAGTGGAAATAACCATGAACCAAGGAGCCAGAGGATGTAGCTTGTATTTCTGCTGTCTGCAACTTTTAATTATGCAATTCAGGGAACAGCTCATTAACCCCTGTCTTTTTTTTTTTTTTGTAAAATAAATATAAATTGTCTATCTTACATTGAGTTTGTGAGATCCAAATGATTGAAGTATGAGAAATATTAGATTTTGCTTTTTTTTTTTTTTTTTTAAACCCAACACATTATCTGCCTCCTTCCTAAAAGTCTGGCTTATCTTTGTTGGTTCAATCTTGGCTAAAGACACTGTGATCCACCAAGGTGTTCAAGTCAGAAGCCTTGAAGTCTACTTTGAGTCCTCCCTTTTCTTCATCTCTCATATATAATTGGCCTCAATTATAGCAGGTTTACCCAATTCTACCAGTTTTACTTTTTTCTCACAATTTTACTCCGTCTGCTCTGTATTCGTTACCTTACATGGAGTCCTTCTCATTTGTCACCTCGACTCTTGCAGGAGTCTACTAAGCGGACACCCATCTTCAGTCTCATCTTCTTAAAAAACACTCTCATAGCACTCACTTGCCAGATACTGTTTTAAGCACTTTATAAATTCCAATTCATTTAATCTATATATTTAATCCAGTCACCTTTTGTAATACCACCTAGTTATCTCCCTTAAATCTGGTCATTTTTCTTACCCACTTACTCTTTCCCTAGCTCCCTGGCCTAAGCATTCCACACTCCTCTCTGACTGCCCCATCTCCGCACCCTGTAGTCTAGTGATACTGGCTCTTGCACTGCTTTGGACAAGCTGTGTCATCTTACACTTCTATGACTTTGTGTGTCCTATCCCTGGTGCTGGGATAAACTTTTTTTCCTTTCTCTCCACCTGTAAATGCCACCTTTTGGTGCAGGGTTGTGTATGATGTAACCTTTTCCAATTGAAGCACTGATTGCTCCATTATTTCTGTCTCATTAATAGTTATCTGTACAGCTCGTCTTCACTCCCTGGACTATGAAGTTCTTGGTATAGGGAGCTGTATTTTGCTCTTTATTCATGTGGGGTACCCAGCAGGAGTTGTAGATGCATGCTTTGTAACTGATATCAGTGAGAAAACTTTGTTTTCTTCTTAAGCTGCTGCTCTTAACTGTGACATTAATATTGGTACGAAACAATGTCAAAACCATCATACTATTTATATTACTTTGGTATGAGCTGATATTATATTATAGCACTTGAGGCCCAGAACTTACAGTACATTTGAAAGGCAGAAGGTACACTTGCCTCTGGCTATAGACGTGTTCATCTCAGTGTTGAGTACAAAACAAGAGTTGATACTGGGTGTGTATAGCCATAATTAGATTTTTCAAAATAAAAAACAAACCTTCAAACATTTTCCAAGGGCCTTTGCCAGCCTTCTGGAGGCTGATATGCATTCTTCAAACTTCAAAGAGAACACAGTAGATGGTCCAAAATCAGCTCTAGGGAATATGACTCTTTCCTCCTTTAGTGGTAACATTTCTATTTATTTTCCCAAGGAAAAGATACAGAAGATCTTCAGGAATCATCTTATTTACATCACAGGGAATATAAGGTAATAATGAGGTAATAAGACATGCTATTGGATGAGCCATATAGAAGTTGGACTTAGCAAGTTAGAAGGGAAATTGCTGCTGATATAATTCTGTTTGGATCCAAGAATTGCACCAGTTCACATAAAGAGAGTAGTGCAATTGTAATAGGATTCTCCAGAGAAATTGAATCAATAGGAACTGTCTATCAAGAGATTCGTTATAGGAAATTGGCTCACATGATTACGGAGGCAAAAATGTACCACAGTTGGCCATCTGCAAGCTGGAGACCCAGGGCAACGACTAGTGGTGTTGGAAGGCCTGAGAGGTGGAGAGCTGATCATATAGGTTGTGGTCTGAGTTTGAAGGCCTGAAAACCAGGAGCTCTGAGGGCAGAAAAGATCAATGTCCCAGTTTAGCAGTCAGGAAGAGATTGAATTCAGACTTTCTCCACCTTTTTTTTTTTTTTTCATTAGGCCATCAGGCTTTGGATAATACCTACCTACATTGGGGAGGGCCATCCGCTTTACTCAGTCCACCACTCAAATGCTCATCTCTTCTGGAAACACCCTCACAAACACACCCAGAAACAATGGTTAACTGGGCATCCTGTGGCCCAGTCAAGTTGACATGTAAAATTAACCATCCCAGGACTTTTCTGTTGTAGGGGAAAATACAGAACTTGATTCTGACCAAATGAAGTGACTGTGAATCAGCCACATAGATCCCTGTGGGATGTTCTGATTTTGCTAATGCTTTTAAAGCCAGCAATGAGTTGCATGTGGAGGTTAGGGAAGAGATCAGATTTTCACAGGTTATTCTCAGTCCATTGAAAATATTAACCAGTTGAAACAGTAATGTTCAAAGTATGAATCATAATTTCTTAAATCTTCCTCTCCTTTGAACTGGAACCAGAAAAAAGAAAAATCATCTTCATTCAAAATGTTGAAACCATCTGAGTTAATTTGTACCAATTAACAGGATTCTGTTCCCCTCAACACTCATATCCCTAATTGTTATTTACCCTCTAATAAAATATAAGGTAGTTAGGGCGAGGATGCTTATAGCCAGTGGACACTGAACTCTTAGTTAGACCATTTGTGATTCTCAAACTGGGTTGCACCGCAGGACCTGTGAATCTGACTCTTATGTGTGGTGCCTGGCAATGTGCATTTTTAATAAGCTTCCCAGGCAACTCTCACAGATACTGAAACTAGAGAGATAGTGGGGGTCTTCACAACTGAAAACTCTAAAACTTTAGCAGTTTTCTACATTTATTTAGAACTTAGGATGCTTTTTGAAATATAACTAACTTTGGGCTCTCAAGCTTTAGGTCTGAGATGGGACTGGAAAAGTTGCCTCTGTAACGATTTTCCATTTAGTTCTAATACACACGCAAGTTTGAGGGACTGTACTCATATAGTATTGCAGAAAGGCAGGGTTTTTCATATTCTGTTTGGCACAAAATGATTCATACTCAAATTTGAGAAATACTGGAAAGTTAAAACATTCTGTGTGTATTTATTTTTTATAGATGATTTTTCAGAGTGTAGAGCACACTAGGGTTCTAGGGTTTTATAGAATACTGTTGGGGGCGGGGTGCTTATGGAAAGAGAGCAATTCTTGTCCTCTTGTTTGTTCCAATACTTAGCTAAAAGGATGATGCTTGACTTGGGTATGCCCTGGCACGCTGGCAAAGTGCTATGTATTACTTGGGAATGCCCTGGCACGCTGACTGAAGGTACTATTTATTATTGATACTGTGCCTAGAGACTTAATTTGACTCTTCTAGTTATCTGTTTTGCAGTCAGGTATTAAACAAAGCCTTCTTGGTCTCTGTTTTTATTCACTGCTTCCCCCAAATGCTGCACATTTCTTTGTAGCATTTACCATAGATAATTAAGTATATGCCTTAGGCAGTGATAGATGGCCCTTGAATTTATTCTGGGAATTGGGTAGAATTTAATGTTTCTATTTCTATTTTGTAAAATCAAGAATTCCAGGAAGCAGAAACCATTAAAGTCATAAATATCTTAAGACTAATACCTATTTTTGAGTTTCTAATTTTACGTAATCCTCACAATAACCCTTTAAGGCAGGTATTCTGATCTTCATTATTTACAGATGAGGAAACTAAGACTGAGAAAGGCGACATAATTTAGAGCTGAGACCTGAACCTTGGTCTGCTTGAGCCTCCAAATTTATAGTGTCTTTTCTCTTAGCCATTTTGCCTTCCTTTCAACTGTATTTAAGGTCTGTATTAGGGCAGTAGAATGTTTACAGAAGAAAGTACTCTAAGACTGAAGACAGATACATGTGGTTAATTCTAACTTTATATCCAAGTAGCTTTGTGTCTTTGGGAAAGTTACTTAGCCTGGGTCTCACAAAGTTATTTATTTTTTAGAGACAGGGTCATGCTCTGTTACCCAGGCTAGAATACAGTAATTGTAGCCTCAAAGTCCTGGGATCACATGATCTCCCCACCTCAGCCTCCCATGTACCCAGGACTACAGATGTGCACTGATATGCATGGCTATCTGTTTTATTTAGACAAGTTCTCACCATGTTGTCCGGGCTGGTCTCGAACTCATAGGTTTGAGCAGTCCTCCTACCTTGGCCACCCAAAGTGCGGGGATTACAGGCTTGAGCCAGCATGCCTGCCCTTACTTTTTCTCCATTAAGTTTATAGTGCTATCTGGACTGCCTTGTCAGTATTAGGAAACATTTTTGAACATGGAATGGGAGGTGTGTGTGTGCATGTTCAAGATAAAACACCATATGTAACTGTCAGGAGAGAGAGGCGGTATGGCATCCTCATTTTCCCCAAACTTAGGCAACTTTAAAATGGTATCAATGAGAGTTACTTCTGCAAGTATTTTGGTTGCTGTGGAGTGACTAGCATGTGACAATACTGTGTGACAATACTGTGTGACAAGGTGTAGAAACGTCATCTCTTGGGTGACTTAGAGTTGGTGACATTGCAGTAAGTTGCAGAATTTAGGATCTCTTGTGGCAGGACCCAGAAAGCCGGTCTGGTCATCAAGGAGACAGGACTTTTCATGCCTCTAGTGAATAAAGGGAAGGGGAGAATTCACATCTTTGCTCTTATTGCCACTTGTTTTTTACTTTGGTCTTATTTAGAGTAGCTAGGGTAAAGATCTTTTAACCGATTTGAAGGATGTTTAGGTTTTATCAGCCCTAGTTCCAATGATAGGAATTCAGAATGTAAAATTAAGATTGTCTTGATACCTTGACTATAGTTGAAGGAGAAATTTTAAAGTGAACTTTAAGAATGCTGCCAAAGTGAACTCTGTTTTCTACAGACTCCAAAGAAAGGAGTGTATCCTCTGAGTGGAAGTCTCAGACTGGTAGGTTTTTTTGGCTTCAGGTATGCTTTTCTAGCTATTTAAATGATAAGTTGTTTTTTTTTTTTTTTTCCTCTCTTTCTCCCTTTTCCTTCTCCTTTATAAAACCAGATTAATATTATTTACCATATGCCTTATAAATAAAATTAAAAAATGGAGCTTAAATTGAAACTTCAAGAGCTGATTGATTGCAGTGACTTGCCATTTTTGGAGTAAGCACGTATGCTAGTATAGGAATGAGGTAGTGCCAGGACTTAGGGGAGGCATAGTTAAGCAAATATTCCTGTGCTGTAAACTATAAATATCTGAACTTGGTCATCTGACATGTATCTTTTTATTTTAGAAGATGAGATACACATGGGGTTAATATGATAGTGAGGTCAGCATGTTACTTTTCTATGATGAATTTCATTCTGAAATGTCAGTGTTCTCTGAAGTCAGAAAATGTGAGTACAAGCTATTTCTGAGTGCATCTCTGATCTGCAGGTTCCTGTAGCAGATAATTGGGAACTGTTAAGTGATTCAGACTGAATACCTTATGTCATTTAGGTCAGAAGGCAGAGATTGTCACTAGGTAGATACTGGTGTAGGATGGACAGTTTTACCGAGGACATCACAGCCAGGTCACAGACTGTTGCCTTTTTAAGAGTTGAATTTGAGGATGATTGTACTTTATTCTTGCACCAGGTGGAGTATTGCTCTTAAGAGTATGCTTGTTCAGCTCAGGGGGTGGTGAAAGGGTACCCAGAATGCACTCCAGGGGATGGACTGTACTAATAAAGAAACGACACAGGTTGGTTCTGCTATCAAGCAATGCCTGAGTGATTTCCTTTGGAGACCTGGGCTGGACAGAGGACAGACTTTATTTAGGGCTATGCATGATATTTCTTTTTAGGATATTTCTTTGTAGCATGTATAAGGCCTTCCCATGGCCCCTTCTATACCAAAGTTTCTGTGGTAGAAAAAAAACATTATTATGTAAATCTAATAGGAAAAGTTTGAATGCCTGTTTCACAAAGGATGTGTTGCATGTAGAATAGATAAAGTAAATAGGAAGTAAACAAAAAATTATCAAGGTTAAACAAAGAAATTTTTTTTTTTTCTGAAGGACTTTTAACTCTAATGTCTTTACTAGGAGTAATGAGGTGAATTCTGTCTGCATTTGGAGGCTTAGAAGTTAAGGAACTCGATTACTTACCAGTCTTATTTTTTATTAGAATGGATGTTGTCCTCTAGGCAACCCTGTTGGGTGGGTGGGTGTGTGTGTGTGTGTGTGTGTGTGTGTGTGTGTGTGTGTGTGTTGCAGGGGTCAAAATTTTGGAATTAAGATGACATGGCTATTTAATGTTATCTGTAACAATGTTTGAATTAGCTGGAATATTCTTCATGTCCACAGAAACTGGTCACAAATGAGAAACAATCTTATTCAATTTTGTTAGGAAATACTCAAGAGTTTTTATTTGATTTTGTTAGGCATTGATTATAAATACTGGTCTTAACTAATTCTCACAAACTTCATCCAACCTGAATCTTGAGATTATGAATATTTAACCATAATCTCAAGGTTCAGCTTCTTAGAACTTGGTTTTATGTTTTTATTTTGGGAAATAGAGAAGTAAAATTCTAATAATGATCTGAAATATGTTCTTAGTGTACTAACAGTAGCATTGCTTCTAAAATGTTCTCATTTAGCTACACTGAAAAGTAGTACTTTAAAAGGCATTGAATAGAGAGAATTTCTGTAACTTTTTGAATGGTGTTATTTGAGGAATTGGCCATAAACCTTTACAATTAAATGTCAAAAAAACCCCAACAATTTCAAAATAACCTGTTTTGCCCAAAACAAAAGGAATAGAAAAACAAAATCTCTTATACCATCATTGTTTGAATGTCGTGACCTATATAAATGAAAAGAAACGGAATAAAATCTTGTTTTAAAAAATTAAATGTTGGGCTGGGTGCAGTGGCTTCACGCCTATAAATCTCAGCATTTTGGGAGGCCGAGGTGGGAGAATTGTTTAAGCCCAGGAGTTTGAGACTAGCTTGGTCAACATAATGAGACCCTGTCTCTACGAAAATTTTAAAAATTAGCTGGACGTTGTGACTCAGGCCTGTAGTTCCAGCTACTCAGGAGGCTGAGTTGGGAGGACTGCCTGCACCCAGGAGGCTGAGGCTTCAGTGAGCTGCAGTTCCACGACTGCACTCCAGCCTGGGTGATAGAGCAAGATGCTGTCTCAAAAGAGAAAAGAAAAACAAAGTTAAATGCTACTGAATTTTTCTTTCTTTCTTTTTCTTTCCTTCTTTCTTTTCTTTCTTTTCTTTCTTTTCTTTCTTTTCTTTCTTTTCTTTCCTTCCTTCCTTCCTTCCTTCCTTCCTTCCTTCCTTCCTTCCTTCCTTCCTTTCCTTCCTTCCTTCCTTCCTTCCTTTCCTTCCTTCCTTCCTTCCTTCCTTCCTTCCTTCTTTCTTTCTTTTCCTTCCTTCCTTCCTTCCTTCCTTCCTTCTTTCTTTCTTTTCCTTCCTTCCTTCCTTCCTTTCTTCCTTCCTTCCTTCCTTCTTTCCT
>NW_022436961.1:21103193-21482630 GCF_009761245.1 Sapajus apella | reverse complement strand
CTCCCTTTCTTTCTTTCTTCCTTCCTTTCTTTCCTTTCTTTCTTTCCTTTCTTTCTTTCTTTTTTTTTTTTTGACAGAGTTTTACTCTTGCCACCCAAGCTGGAATGCATTACGTGATCTTGGCTCACTGCAACCTCTGCCTTCCAGGTTCAGGCAATTCTCCTGCTTCAGCCTCCCAAGTATCTGGGATTATAGGCATGCGCCACCATAACCAGCTGATTTTTGTATTTTTAATAGAGACAGGGTTTCACCATGTTGGCCAGGCTGGTCTCGAACTCCTGACCTTAGGTGATCCACTTGCCTCAGCCTCCCAAAGTGCTGGGATTACAGGTGTGAGCCACCGTACCTGGCCAAATGTTACTGAATTTTAAGGCAACTGGATACAGCCAAACTTTGCATTTTTGAGTTCCACATTGACAGCTTCCACCAACTGGAGATTGAAAATATATTTGATAAATGGTTGCATCTATACTGAGCATGTACATATTTTTTCTTGTCATTATTCTCTAAACAATAAAGTATAACAACTATCAGCATAGCATTTACCTTGTGTAGGTATTAAAAGTAGCGTAGAGAGGACTTAAAGTATATGGGAGAGTGTATATAGGTTATATTTAAATCCTAAGTGCCAGTTTATATCAAGGACTTGAACATCCATGGGTTTTGGTATTTGTGGGGCAAGATCCTGGAACCAGTACCCTACAGATACCAAGTGATAACGTACTAGTGAAAACAAACAGCATAGAATTATTTAAATCTAAGATACTATTGATTGGGAGATAAATCAATTTATTATATTTTATATTTTACGTATTTAAAAGTATATTTTTATGTATTTTCTGGTACTACCAGAAAGAATATGCCATTTCATTTGGAGAAAATGAAGGTGTTAAATACAAAACCAAAACAAAAAAGGAAAAAAAATGCCATCAATTAACTATGGCATAATTCTTGCTCTTAGAGTTTCTAATAATTCTTAAACTTACAGATTTTTACATAAATATTACTTTGGCAAGTTCTCAGTGCTTGCCTACATAAATAATACTTTTGTCTCAGTATCTTTTTATAGCATGATCTTTTTGAAGACACTGTAAACATTAATTAAATCAAGGCTAAACCAACAATATAATTTTGTATTGTGTGCAAGTAATAAACATCTGACAGCCACCAGGCTGCCAGGGTTCACACTGGTTGATGCATAAGAAGACTATTCTGATTTTAAAGACTTTGAAATAAGAAAAATAAGTGTCTAGGAACTAATGAAATATTACATGGATTTGTATTTATATAGTTTTGTCAAAAACAGCACTTTTGTCTTCTCTGTGAAGATGTTTAGTGATGGGAAGAATTTGGGAAGGACTTTATTGTTTCTATTGAGTAGCATCTCTGCCTCCTTGTTGCCTCATACCCTACCTTTATAGGAAGGCTCATGATCTGGTTCTGAAGGATTCTTTTTTCTACTTCAAGCTGGTTTATGCTGCCTCTCACTTTATCCTCTACTTTAGACTCTGTCTTTTTTAGTTCGCTTGGAAAATACTTGTCAAAGTATTATTGACCAAACCTACCCTCTGGAAAGGCCGGATTTGTCAACAGCTATTTACATTGTCATCTCTACTGTAGATGATGGTGCCATGGACAAAAAGTGCTGGATTTGGAGTCAGGAGTTCTGTCTCTGGGCACCAGTTATTTTCATGTGAACAATCTAGGTGGCCTATTGCTGGGAAATTCTGCAGTTTGCCTTCTTAAGTCCCTGTGGTCTAGAGGTTGGTGCTTGTCCAGCTTGCTCCACAGTTCCTCTGGACCACATTAATGGTATCTGATGTATCAGGCAGACATGCCCTGAATACTACTTGTTTACCTGTGAGCCCTGGTAGGGATGTCTTTCCCCCTGCCCAATACTGCCGTTTCCCATTCATCTGTCGAAAGGGATTCCTTTTTAAAATTTAACAATCTGCTAGGAGGTTCTGACTGTCATTAAAATAAGATAATAAATGTAAAGCCTTGTCACATTTTAGAAAATCAAAAAATGCAATGTTTTTATTCTCATCTAATTTTAAAGACTACTCATTCTTTTTTTTTCTTTTTAGGGAGAGGAGAAGACATTCACTAAATTTATTGTCTACTATGTGTCTTTAATTCTCAGCATATTTGAAGAGCAGATCATCCTGTTTTGTGCCCCAAAACTGAATCTATTCCAGCTCATGTCACTAAACTCTTTTTACCTTCAAAATGCCATGATTTCAGTTAAGTCTTAAAATAGCAAACACTTTGAGATTGAGTTAGATAGCAGATAACATCTAATTCACATTAAAGAACACAGGGCTCACTCCTCACCTTACAGGTATTTTGATTTTAGAAGGTGCTAGTATGAAATCAAAGGGCAAAGTAAGATCATGTATAGCTCCCTAAAAATGTAGTAATTTAAAATATAATAAATGAAGAGAGGAAAATAATAGTTTAAAAGTACTGTCTAGGCACATGCAAAGCTTAGAAACTGACAGTGATACTTCTCTTTAAAAAAGCTGATGTAGGCTGGATGCAGTGTCTCACATCCATAGTCCCAGCGCTTTGGGAGGCTTAGGCTGGTGGATCACCTGAGATCAGGTCGAGACTAGGCTGACCAACATGGCAAAACCCCTTCTCTACTAAAAATAAAAAATTAGCAGGGTGTGGTGGTGGGTGTCTGCAGGCCCAGCTGCTAGAGAGGCTGAGGCAGAAGAATCGTGTGAACCCTGGAAGTGGAGGTTGCAGTGAGCCGAGATCACACCACTGCACTCTAGCCTGGGTGAGAGTGAGACTCAGATTAAAAAAGAAAAAAATAATAATAATACACATAACCTATTTAGTAATCTTGGTTTTAGTTTTCTTAATTTAGATATTAAGAACCGAGGACCTCTCCCCCTCTTCACCCCAGCATTCTGTTCACTTTGCTTTTGCCACTTTTTCATGTTGACTCCCCATTTTGCAACAATAAGAGATAACCTTAAAAAAAAATCTACAAGCTACACAGAGCTCATTGACAAATGATTTCCTCTGATCAGAATCTCTAGATTTCATAATAAGGAAATTGCTCTCAATAAAACTCAAACTGTCAGCTTTGTGTACAGATTCATGAAAGAAAGCATTTGAATTACTACTTTTGGGCATCTTCCACTCAAGTTGATAGCTGCACTGAGACAAGTACACAGTCATTTGACTTTTCCTTTAAGCTTCTTGCAATTTGATTTAGGACAGTTTTACTGAGCACTTGTTAAATCTCAGCCATTGTCCAAGGTGCTGTGATAGAAATTTCATTAAGATAAGGATTCAGAGGTCGGGTGCGGTGGCTCAAGCCTGTAATCCCAGCACTTTGGGAGGCCGAGGCGGGTGGATCACGAGGTCAAGAGATCGAGACCATCCTCGTCAACATGGTGAAACCCCATCTCTACTAAAAATACAAAACATTAGCTGGGCTTGGTGGCGCGTGCCTGTAATCCCAGCTACTGAGGAGGTTGAGGCAGGAGAATTGCCTGAACCCGGGAGGCGCAGGTTGCGGTGAGCCGAGATCGCGCCATTGCTCTCCAGCCTGGGTAACAAGAGTGAAACTCCGTCTCAAAAAAAAAAAAAAAAAAAGATAAGGATTCAGCCTTGGAAAAATCAGAGACTAGCCCTCTGGCACCGTGCTGGGGAGAGTATGTTATAAATCCCTGTCCTACAGGATGAATTAGGCAATTGATGGAGTCTGGACCCTTAGATGATATGATGGTCATGGAGAGTTACTGCAGAATTAGAGGAGGAACTGAGAAACAGACCATGAACTTTAAAAGCTAACATATGACTAAAGCATATAAATAATACTGATAACCTTTTATAAATTGTACCTGCTCTGATCATGGATGTTTGAGAATTGGCAGTTAATTTTGAAGCTTCCGAGTGATTGACTACTTTGAAATTATAAATGAATTCATGCCTTCCTTAGGACCTCTTTATCTCCTCTTCCTCTTGCTCACTCCTCTCCAGCCATGGAGGCTCCTCTGGGCCATCCCTTAAACTTGCCAGACACCATCCTGCCGAGGCCTGCATTTGTTCGAAATGACCCTCCTGAAGATACCTTGCAAGGCCCTATCGTCACTTCCATTTTCTCCTCAAATGGTACTTTCTGAGTGCTGTGAATAAAATAGCAACCCCTGCCTTCCCCTCTTCCATACCTGGCTATGTTTATCTCCAAGGCACTTATGAATGTCACTGTCTGAATGTAAACTCTATGAAAGCAAGGACTTTTGTCTGTTGATGCTTTATTGAACACCTAATGTTTACCTGGAAAAGTGTGTGAGTCATAACAGCCTCAGACATTTGTGGGAGAGTAAAAGGGGGGAACGGAGGGAAAACACTTCATTTATTTTATTGTTTCTCTCTCTTATTAGAAGGTAAAAGTCCACAAGGGCAAGTCTGCACCCCTATCACTTAGAAATATGCTGGCACATAGTCAGTATATTAATAATTGGGGAGAAAATTTGTGCAGGTTTGGTTATGTATACTTAATTGTGCAACCATAATAAACGTATAAGCTTACGGATGTTCTTTAAAAAGTAGAAGTGTTTGTTCCTGTATACAATGAAGTTATACATGCAGTATAACCTGTAGTGATATATCTTACAAAGCTACGTAGCATATAAGCTAAGAGCCTGAACACACAACTGTAACTTGCCATGCTGAGCTCCAATCCCAGCTTTACCTCTTACTAGCAGGGTAGTCATGGCAAAGCTGCTTAACTGCTCCATGCCTCAGTTTCCTATTTTATAAAATAGGAACGATTGAAATATCTATCATAGCGTTAAGGGGATTAAGTGAGTTAATACAAAGTGCTTAAAGTAGTGTATGAAACACAGTAAACATTCTGGAATACTTCATAAAAATATGTTAAGACAAAAATATTTGATACTATTACTAATTCAATCGTAATGGATAGTAAAAAGTGGAAAAGTTCCCTGTTAATCCCATGGCTCCAGATGAAGATGACCCTTTGGATCTGTCTCCAGAAGAGCTGGAATATTTTTAAGAGATGAAAGCAGGAAGTGACAGAGATAGGGTTTTATTTCCTAAGGGGAGGGTCTTTCTGCTAATACACTTAGCAGTGTGTAATTCTTTTCTCTTTAAAATTGCACACAAAATTAAATGAATCCAAGAAACCTTTCATATATCGCATACAGCAGCTTTCAATGTAGTTGTAGTAGGTAGCACTTAGGGAAAACTCAGTGTAGACAGGATATGTTGTCAGGCTGCTGGTGTAGAAACTGCCTGTAGTGTGCATGAAAAGAAAGCAAAAGTTATGTGCAAGGTGAGACAGTATGGCCATCAGTGGGTGTGTCACCAGGAGAGGGACACTGTAGAACATATGTGCAGTTCCGAGCACGCCAGAGAATGCAGCAACACCTGTGCTATAGGCCAGTGGGAATGGGGTTGTAAGAATTTGAAGAAAGGGACTGGGAGCAGCGGCTTACACTTGTGATCCCAGCATTTTTGGAGGCTGAGGCAGGCAGATTCCTTGAGGCCAGGAGTTTCAGACCAGCCTGGCCAACATGGTTAAACAACATCTCCACTCAAAACACACACACAAAAAATAGCCATGTGTGGTGGTGTGCACCTGTAATCCCAGCTACTCAGGAGTCTCAGGCAGGAGGATTGTTTAAACCCAGGAGGTGGAGGTTGCAGTGAGCTGAGATTGTGCCACTGCATTCTAGCCTAGGCAACAGAGCGAGACTCTATCTCAAAAAACAAAAGAAAATAGAAAAAAAAGAAGAATTTGAAGAAAGGGCAGAATGTACCAGTAGCGATGGTAAAAATTGGACGTTATATAACCACAGAAAGTATTTGTTCAGTCAGTCTCTGGTATCCCAGAAGATGGAAGAGTTAGGAGAGAAAACGGAGCGGGAGCAATGGGAGACCAGAGCTTCTCTAATTTCCCCTTGCTAGATTGTAGCATTTATTCCCTAATCAAGAAAGGAGAGTATTTGATCAAACTAAATTCATGTTTATAAGTATATTTTACCAGTGTGCTAGACAGGAAGCAAGTACTCTAAGGATTGGTGGTGTGGGTACCCAACTCTTTAATATAAATACTACTCAACAAACTGTTTAAGGTATGAAAATTGTAGTTGTTATCCACATACGGAGTGTCTACTTTGTGTATGTTGCCAGTTAAATTACTCAAAGGCCCTGCATTCCTTCCCTGGCCAGTCCTGGACCACCTTCTGCCAGCTGCTTCATACCTTCTTTAGCTGTCCAGATTCTGATGTCCAGTGTGTATACACTGATACTAATTCAACCCGATCAAAATGCGGACAGAAAAGAATATCCAGTGGCATCTTAACAGCACTCCAGAAAAATGAGTCAGTCCGACTGCAAGTGAGTCACTCATCCTTTGTTGTCCACTGTAATTAGGGCTCACTGATCCTACTTTGCACAAAGAAGCTTCTATGCAAATAATGAGCTACACATGTGTTTGTATCATTTTTTGAATTTTTATTTCTAAAGCTGGACATCCAGTAAGAATTTCTTAGCACATTATTCATTTGAAATGATTACAGTATGAGTTTATTAACACTGACTTGATTAATATTGCACAAATTACATTCTCATTTGAGAGCTACCCCACAAGAGCAGCAAATTAGTGTAGGAATAAATAAATAAATAAAACAACTAAACAACAAAAAGTGAAAACCTGCATCATGCTCCCAGAAATGTTTGAACCCTTAACTGGGTGAAAAGGACAATTGTTATGTTGGAAGTCAGTGCCTCAGGGCAAATGCAGACACTCCCTTATTCATTCAGTGAGTTCCGGTCAGTTTTCACACCACTGCCTTGCACGTGGGTGCCCTCTTCTGGAATACAGAAAGTAAGAGTGAGAAAAAGTGGTTAGGTTTAAAAGGTATCCTAGGGTTGGCGCTGGGGACAGAATATTTTTGTGATGCTTACTAAAATTTTTTTATTGGTGAAGACCGAATTTTGTCTTCTGTGCTGAACAGAGAAATAGCTGTTAGGAATTTTAATAATTAGGTTTTGTGTGCTTCTCTTATAAAGACTCTTAGAAGAGGCTGTACCTTCTAGGGAATGTATTCTATGTAAATGTTGAAAACAGGTTCATTTGAGACATTTGTCCTTAAGTATTCCTACTGAGTACTAACTGACATTTGTATGGAGATTTATATTTCATAAAGTGCTCTCATGTATCACCTCATGTCATCATCTTCATCTTAATGATGCTGGTGGTGGTAGTGATGAAGACAGATCTGGTGATAGCAGTAGACATTTGTTGTTTACCATATGCCAGACACTACACTAAGCATCTTACATGGATCTTCTCATCTGATCTTCACAACAACTTGTGAATATGATACTATTAACTGTTTTATAGCTAAAAATCTTAAGGTTTACAGAGAATAATGACCTTACCTACCTAAGGTCCCACAACTGGTGACCACTGGAGCCAGTGTTTGGACTTAGGCAATCTAACTGGAGTTTTCCAGCAGATGATTGCTTTTGGCATCTTCTAAATTAATAATCGTTTCTTTCTGGGAAACAGAACACTCACAGGTAGAATTTCCTTAACAAATGAAGAGAGACCGGTGAATACTTCTGCTGAAATAGAATTTAAATGAATATACTGCTGCTAGACATATGTCTTTGACACACTTTGGTGTTCTTTGGTTATACTGAGTGCTCTAGCCTCTCCCAGGTGATTCCCTCGACCAACATAGGGGTGACTACTTCACCTCTACTAAATTCCCACAGATGGTGGGTGGTTGCCATTGATACCAGACAGCTCTGCCTGGTTAACCTGTGCGTGCCTTGTATCTGTCATTTCTTTGAACCAAACTCCTGGTCTTCCATGAGTGCTTGTTGCTTTTTGTCTGCACACACTGTTACCCATTCCCTCTTCTTCATCTTATGTTCATTGTCTCGTTTGGTGGCATCACCTGCCACCAGCTTTTAAGTCAGAATGAGCCTTGTGCCCACTCTCTGAACATAGCTCCATGCACATCTCAAACCCCTCATCCTGTTCTTCCATTTTACCTTCTAAATACTTTGCAGGGCAGGCTTTTCCTTCATATTCATATAATCTCGCCATTGAGTTTCTCACCTCTCGACCATACTATTTTGATTCCTTTTGTAGCTGGTTTTTCTGTCTTCTATTTTGTCTCCCTGCAGTTTTCCCTCCACACTACAACAAACTGATCTCACCAAAACCCAAATCTGATCACTGTTCCCCTCTTTAGACCTACAGTGACTTCCCATGGGTTAGAGGGGTAACTCAAAGTTCTGACAGTGCGTCAAAATCATCTTGGTCCTTAAACGGAAGAATGCCAAGGCTCACCACAGTCCAGCAACTGAGAATTCCCTGCAGTGCGCTCTGGCACGTGTCTTTTTGAAATCTCTACATGTCCTCACATCCTACTTGGACAGCTAATGGACATCTCAAGGTGAACACATCAAAAATGGAACTACTTTTACTCAAAACCTGTGCTAACTTTGGTATTTCATATCTTGGTTGATGGCAACTCCACCCTTGAAGTTTCTCAGGCCTAAAACTTGTGTTCTCTCAACCCTCCGAAAGGACCAGTCACAGGTCCTTCTGGACCTATAGCCCCTGCTCCCACCCAAGCTAGTTCCTCCCTGGCACATGCAGTACCCCCTGACTGGTCACCCTGCTTGCGCTCCTCCAGTCTATTTTCAAAACAATACTTAGAGTGACCCTTTAAAAATATAAATTAATCTTAGATCTTCGCTCAGAACCCTTCAATATTAACCATTTCACTCAGAATAAAAACTAGTCTCCATAGTTGTCCACAAGGCCTTTGAGCCACAAAGTCATTCCCAAACTCTGCAGAGGTGTCCTGGGGCATTGCAGTGAACTCACAGGTGTTTCTTAGGATATCCAAAATATCAAGGAAAACACAGCACTTCTCATCTTCTGTCAAACACTGTGTAAACTAGTTCAGTGTCAACATCAGATTGTGCTATATTCCTTTTGATGACATAGCTTTGAACTGGATTTCCACCAGTCGTTGTGATAAAAATTAAGTACTAAGAGAAAATGAATGAGTGGCAGTGTCTAGTCTGATCCAAGATTTAAGAAGTCGTATGGCCCAGAGGCACACACATCCATTAGTAAGCAATTGTCATTATTTAATAATAAAAATAATTTTTATTTCAATTTACATGTATTATTTTTTCAAATGATTGTAAATTGTTGAGTCCAAACTTAGTATTTTTACACTATTATTCTGTTATTAAATGGAACTGTTGGATATTTCCTTTGGCCTAGGAGTGTCTTAAAAAACTTACACATTAAAAACTCTGAATCTAGAAAATGTGGGAACATCTGCCCTCCAAGCCCATTGCTTTCTGGGTATTCTTTGTTCACTCCCTCTGCCCCATCTATGCTGGCTTTCTTGCTTGCACTCACACATCTAACATGCTCCAGCCTCTGGTCCTTCTTTGTGCCTGGAATGCTGTTACTTTATCATACTTGCAAGACTGATCTCCTTTAAGTTTTCCTCAAGTGTTGCCTTCTCTATGAGGCCTCCCATAACTACTTTATAGAAAAGTGTATCTACCCTCATCCCCAAACTAGGGTTCCTCTTCTGTATTTGCTCTATATTTTCCAGAGCAAACATCACTTTCTAATATAAGAATTTACTCATTTATTATAAATCTTTATTTTTAGCTCCCCTTCCCACTCAGGGTAGAAGTTTCAAATTCTATTTTGCTTACTGTAGCATATCAAGCACCCAAAACATCTGGCACATTATAGGGAATTTAATACATATTCATTCAATCAGTGAAGACAGACGTACCAGAAGATGAGTGGCAGTAGCAAGATGGATGGTAGTAAAGCCTATGAAAGACTCGGGCATTGGAGTCTCACTGGCCATGTCCAGCTTCTTGACTCAGTTTTCCCATCTGTAAAATGGGTTATACTATTACCTGTTTCATAAGACTGACAATTCCAATCCTTAGGAAGCAGCTCAGTGACTGACATGTAAGAAGTGCCTAACCATTGTCAACCTATTAAGTTTACAGCACCGTGGCAGGTGCTATGGCTGTTCTGAATAACTTCTCAATTATGTTTCTTTGAGAATTACATGATGTACTAATAAATGCCATAGATAATGATGACCAAAGTGATTTTCCTTTCCCCTTTCAGAGGCAATTTATACTTTAGCATTTTGCTTATTGTTTGCTTATGCTATACTTACTCTTGACTTTCAGCCCTGAAAGCTGGGCGTTCGTATGGGCCCTATTGTCTGTTGGTTCCAGCCCTCTGTGTTTCTGTGTCATCAGCCTGAAGGATGGCAAAGGGGTCATGTTATTCCCACTGGTCCTTTTATTCCACTTGCAACTGAAGTCATTTCCTCCCACTCTTTGAGATTCTTCTAAGTTGCCTTTGCCTAACTTATATATAAAATTCAACTCGACTAGGTGGTCATTATTTCCTATGCACAACCCTCAGGGTATACTTTATAAATATGGGGTGGTGCTGGGAGCTTTGATACCTGAGCCTGATTTATTTTTTGGTCCTAGTTTTATTATCACAAGGACATAAAAATTTAAAGAATTTCTAAATCTAAATTCAAAGCATACTCTTGCCTGTATAAAATGGGCAATAGTATACAGTTTATTAAGTTCTGGAAAAAACTGACAGTGAAAACAGTATACTATTGAGTATATTGTTTCACACAGGCAATAGTACACTACTGATGGCGGGGTTTTTTTTTGTTTGTTTTTTGTTTTTTGTTTTTCCAGAGGTTTCCAGGATTAGCTACAGTGAATTGGAAAGTTAGTGCCACATACTATTATTGATAGCATAGCATGGAAGACAATGGGGGAAGTGGAGACATGGCGAATGGCTCTGTTCTTCCGTTCTCTTAGCAGGTGGCTGTTGAATACCTTCAGCTGCCCCTTGTGTTGAGGATTCAAACTGGAATTCAAGACAGTGGTAGGTGAAAGCAATGAGATTTTAGAAGGCAGTGCTAAGAGTTCCTAGAATTTGGCATGGTGGGGCTGGGGGTGATGAGAGGGGCAAAGGAACAACTTACGTAAAAGGCGTGGGAGCACAACTTGTATTTGTGTGGCTCACGCAGGAAGGAAATAGTAGAGGACAAGTTGAGAAAAGAAATTGGGGTCAGCTTGGGGAAGGCTTTATGACATGCTCATAATGTGGATCTTGTGTAGGGTTTCTATAAAATAGCCACATTATCACATTTGTGGTGGTATCATGCAGGTTGAAAGAGAAGGATGAAAACACAGAAGAGGGGGATTTTTTGTATTTAGAGGACATTAGAAAAGAATCACTAGATTATGGGCAACAAAGTCTTGATAAAACTGTAGAAAAATAGTAGGAGTAAAATCGCAGAAACCAGTGAAAAACTTCAGAAGGATTCTGATTGTTAATAAGCTACCAGTTGGCTATCACAGAAGACCATTATGGGAATTCTTTAAATAAAGTTTAGAAAAAAACATTTTGGAAAGTAAGTTTTGCCAGATAAAATAAAAGAAGTTGACATTTTGACATAATTGACGCTAAAAGACTCTCTCTCTTTTCCCTATTCTTAAATTTCATAAAACTAGTTAAACTTGAATTTCAGATAATTAATAATATTTTAGTATAAGTATGTCCTATTTGGGACACATTTATACTAGACGCTGTTTTTTGATGTGAAATTCAAATTTAATTGGGTATCCTATTTTTATTTGGAAAATCTGCCAATCTTAGTATGATTCAAAAGGTTGTGAGAAGGCCTGGTGATCAAACTCAATGATGTGGTCATTCATTTGATGATGGAGTGTTTTGATGAGAGAATATTACCATGTTTACTTGGAAGTAAGAAGTAAAGTCCCCAGGGAATCATTTTCTAGAACACAGGGAGAACCTTTTGGGAAGTCTCTTCTACATTTAAGTGACTGGTAGGGGTACACTTATTTACAGTCCTACTAGGTTGTAAAGTGATTTGATCAAGAAAAATAAGGGAAATAAAAATGAACTTTAGAAAAGAGAAAATCCAAACTACAGAAAGCATCTAATGCTCAGCAGACTAGAACTGCAGTGCCTTGTGTATTCAGGGAAACAAAATGGGGTGTTATCCCCTCTGAGAGGGATCATTGAGTTGGCTTTATCAAGTGTGAACGAGGCAGGGCTGCACTGTTTCTTACGCCTTTGATAGACAGTGGGCCCTTGTGTTCTGACTCCTGTTTTTATTGGAGCTGCAGAAACATTACAAAAACCCCAACAGCGAACACTCAGCTGAGAATGTGAGGTCATAGTAGAGTGACCTCACAGGGAGCCAGGTTCTTAGAAGGCTGTGAAGCTCAGCAGACACCGAACTTGTGAGCTGAAGAATACTGGGCTACTGGACAGGGCTTAGGAGAGGAAATGTGGCCCAGGCACACCCCAGGGTTTGCGATGGGCTCTTCTTGGTGTCTGTATTGTTTCTGGTAAGTTTGTATTGCCAGCATATTTATTTAAAAGGAGTAATTTCAGTTCTTGTTCAAATAATCTCATAGGTCATGAAATGGGTAGAATGAAGCCATCTAGGAACAGGGATATTTATCCTTTGTTCTTTATTTTCTTATTTTACTGAAGGCTTTTTGAAGAAGATCTAGAAAGTCTGATCCACACAGATTTTGCAATTATATCATTTTGGTGAATGTGAGGGAAATCAAGTGAAATCGCCTGGGCTGGGCAACATAGTAGAAAAGGCAAATATGGAGAATGAGTAACATGAGGAAGGGAATGATTTTGAGCAGTAAATTTTTAAAATATATTCAATTAGAATAAGCGTCTTATATTTGAACAAAATTGGGCCAGTACTATATATGTGGTATAATTATATTGTTTGCACAGAATAATTAAATAAATGCCATGAATTTTTCCTGAGAAGTGAGCAGTAAATAGTAGTTTAATTGAGAAGAAAATCTTTTCTTCAACATTTGTTTTTAATATATGATTGGAAAAGCATGCATGGAAATACAACTCCAAGGGTTTTGTTTTGTGTGTAATTAGAAAAAGTCCTTGATTGTAATTAATATAGTTCTTAGAATAAATATTTTACATTTCTGTCGCTTATATGGGAAATCACAAAGTAATCGTGAATGGCCTACATTTCTACTGTGCATTTTCTTATTAAAGGTTATACTGTCATTAATGATTGAATATTCAATTTCCTGATGGGATAAATTTCACAAAACTGAATGGCAGTGTTAAGTGTGTATATATATGTGTGTTTAAATTTTACATCATAGAGAGGGGGTCTCATAATGTTGTCCAGGTTGGCCTCAAACTCGTGTGCTAAAGCAGACCTCCTGCTTTGACCTCCCAATGTGCAGGGATTATAGGTGAGAGCCACCACGCCCATCCATGTAACATTAAGTCTAAAAAGGAAGACCTAGGATGAGAAAATCATGCATTTAAAAATTCATTTTCATGGAGATTTTATCATAATGACACTCTTTTAACTGGTGGGTATTTCTGTTGGGAAACTGTTGAGGGTGTTTAAGGTTACCATGTGTCTTAGTTTGCCTGGGTCAGTTCTGCCATTGACATTGACTGTGGTTTGGTGTTTGGCTTAGAGTTTTAATAAGTGAACTATTATCATTAATAGCTGTGGTAAAATAAGCCAACATGGCTTTGGTAGACCTAACTTTATATTCCTAGCTTCTCCAGTGGTATCATCTGGGAATACTTGAGTTGACATTTTGACACAGTTGATGCTAAAAGACTCTCTCTTTTCCCGATTCTTAGAGCTTCATTTCAAGGACAGGATGTTGGGTACTTGCTGATAGAGTGTGCTTGCAGGAGAGTTGCTAGGGACGGTTAACTCCTTCTAATCCTGTGGTAGTTGAAGGGAGTATGAGACTCTGCAGCTACTTATTATACCAGCTGGTTGTGCAAGAGCCCTGGCTACATTCTCAGTGACCCTGGCACAAGACCAGTGTTTCCTTGGAAAAGCAGTGAGAAAAGGGAGCTTGTAAATGAGATAGAATAAGTGACAAGATTGAGCAGTTCTGCCTAGAAATGCGTTTATTTTTGCTACAATGGTTTTTGTCATTTCATGATAGTAGTTTACAACTTACTTTTTAGGTTCAGATTTTTAAAAATATAACAGCTTTAAAATAATTGAAGTACTGTAACACTTAGCTTGTTAAAGTATAAAATCCAGTGATTTGGGCATATTCAGAGTTGTTTAGTCATTACCACTGTCTTAAGGATGCTTGCATCACCCCAAAAAGAAATGTGCCCATTAACAGTACTACTTTTTTATTGATAATGCTTTCTTTTTTTATTTTGCAATAATTATGAGAGCATATTTAAGGATTTTATTATCTGTTTCCCCTCTAGAGTGTCCTTGTTTAGACAATAAATAGTTACTCTGCTTAACGCAAGCCAAGCTAAAGAACTTTGGAACAGAGGAATGGCATATAAACGCTCATCTGTGGGCCCAATTCAGCCCGGCCTGGAATGGCTCTTAGGTTTTTTAAAGTTGTAACAAAACAACAGCAACAAAGCAGCATGTGTGACAGGGCCATATATGGCCTGCAAACGTATGATGTTTATGATTTGGTTCATTACAGAAAAATTCTGACCACCCTTGGTTTAGTGTCTGTGGTAAGTGTGTTTGAAGGCCATTTAAGTACGTTCTATCATGAGCATGTCTCACCAAGTTAAGATAAAGATTTGGAAATTAATCTATCCTCTTTAGTTTCAGTATTGTAAATACATGAAAACCCTCGATCACTGACCACAGGCTATAGTCTTTAAGCCCTACCCAGGGCAGAGTTCTCAACATGTGGCCTGTGGAGCTCTCTTCCTTCAGTAGGTTTTTAGTATCCAAATTATTTTACACTAATGATTATAATGTTTTTCTTTTTTACTGCATTGATAACATATAGTACAAAAACAATAGTGGGGGTCTTAGCAGAACTTCAGGCAGTGGCACCAAACTCTTCTAGTCATTGTATTCTCTGCTGTAATGCACTCAAAATGAAAATAAAGGCCAGTTTCACCTTTAAAAAAAATGCTTCATGAAACCAGTACAATTTGTTTATTTCATTTCAGTGCTTGAGTTCATGTTTTTAAAATTTTGTGTGTGATTAAATGAGAATAAAGCACTTCTGTTCCTGACAGTCTCTAGGAAAAACATTCATATGTCATTTAAGTTGGGGCTAAAAATGAGGCACATTTTTATTGAATGTCATTTTTACTTGAGAGAATGACTAACAAGCTATGGTTATTGGCAGACGTTTTCTTGAAAATGGAGTAAGCCTATTACTTTAAGGAAAACAGCTGATGATATTCACAACAAATGATTACATGTGAGCTTTTGAACAAAGATTAGAATTTTGGAAAACTTTTATCTGCCACTGGAGGTTTGGCAGCTTCCTAGTACTTAGACTTCTCATTAACAGTGACATTAGTGAATGTGATTATTTTTTAAGGTTATATAATGAAATGTGTTAACACGTTTTGCAGATAACCTATGTGTGTTGTTACAAAATCATGTGTGAGTTAAAAGATCCATTCAAAGTATAACATAGATTTTAACATAAGAGTACAAAAAGTTAACACAAATTTAGATTTCATATTTCAAGTAAGAATATCTTTTAAGAAATTACCACTTGTCTCATTTTGGTATTGGATGAAAAAAGAATATCCACAATTATCTGAAAATATTAAAATATTTCTTTTTTCTAACAAAATATCTGAATGAAGGCAGATTTTCTAAATATGTTTCAACCAAAATAAGATATTGTTACTGATTGAATATAGAAATGGGTCTTAGAATATAACTGTCTTCTAGTAAGCCAAACATTAAGGAAATCTGTGTTTAAATAAAAGTGAAACACTTTGATTTGTCTCACTAAATGTTATGTTCTTTTGGAAAACATAGATCTGTATACTACTTGTTATATAAAACAGATTATTTTTAAGTGAGTTAATACTTAACATGTTTCTGTTTTCATTACTGCTATGGTAAATATCAATAGATAGAACTCACATAAGTGGAAGCTCTTTGAAGTCCTTCTAAGAATGTCAAGGTCTAGAGACCAAAGTGTTTGGAAACTTCATGCCTAAGATTTGGGCAATCTCTTCTTTAGTTCTTTGAAATATAGTAACTGAAAATAATTTTATGAATATCTAAACATAAAATGATCTATATAAAAGAAAAAGTATCAACATTTCATCAGATGTTTTCCTTTTTGCCATATAAGAAATTCGATTTTCTCTCTCTCTATCAATTATCATAGCAATGCTGGGGTGAAAACAGAACGGCTAGAAGCTCATTCCGAAATGGGGAGCACTGAAATTTTGGAAAAGGAGACTCCAGAAAATCTCAGTAATGGTACCAGCAGCAATGTGGAAGCAGCCAAAAGGTTGGCCAAACGCCTTTATCAGCTGGACAGATTCAAAAGATCAGATGTTGCAAAACACCTTGGCAAGAAGTACGTTCTGACCCGTTGCTGGGGTCTGAATTCTCTCCAGTTTTGTGTGTGTTTTGAATAGTTTACATTTCAATAACCAAGTCTATTTTGTTTTCTTATAGCAATGAATTTAGCAAACTAGTTGCAGAAGAGTATCTGAAGTTTTTTGATTTTACAGGAATGACGCTGGATCAGTCACTCAGGTATGACTAAGCATCATTGCTGCTCTTCATTGCCTTCAAATGACTGGTTCTTAGAGGAGAAAGTAATGCCTTCTAACTAGAATCCTATTTTTTTAAAAACCTCCAGTTACAGGTAGAATATTCCTTCTCCAAAATTCTTGGGACCAGAAGTGTTTTGGATTTTGGATTTTTTCACATTTAGGGATATTTCTATGTATCCAGTGGAACATCCCAAGTCTGAAATCCTGAAATGCTTCAGGGAGCATTTCCTTGGAGGCTTATTTCAGCACTGGAAAGTACTGAAGATTTTAGAGCATCTCTGATTTTGGAGCATTTTGGATTTCAGATTTTCAGGCTTGGGATGTTTAACCTGTACTTTGTGAACTTAACTCAAATTGTATTATGGATATTAAACACAGCAAAGAGTAAGAAAAATGTATTGATTTTATGAAATTATACATGAACCGATATTCTGCACCTAATGGTAAGCCCAAGTTCAGATGGTAAGGAATTGGTATCAGAGCAAATCTGGAGAAAAAAATGCCATCTGTAGGAGTTTTTCTGTTTTTCATTTTTTTTTAAATTGTGGTAGAACACAGATAGCATAAAATCCATCATCTTAGCCATTTTTAGACATACAGTTAATAGCATTAAAAATATTCATAATATTGTGCAACCATCACCACCATCCATCTCCATGATTCTTTTCTTATAAAACTGAAGCTCCGTACTCATTAAACAATGATCTTTTTTTCCTTCCCCTCCTTTCCCCCAGCCACAGGCAAACACTATTCTACTTTTCTTTCTGATGATTTTGACTACTCTAATGTAAAGGGATAGATACATTATTTGCTTTTTTTGTGATTCATTTCACTTAGCATAATATCTTCAAAGTTCATTCCTGTAGTATGTGTCAGAATTTCTTTCCTTTGTAGTAATATTCCACTACGGGGAATATATATATCACCATTTGCTTCATTTATGTTGCGTCCATGCTTTTGCTATTGTGAGTAATGCTGCTGTGAACATGAGTGTACAAATACTTCTTCAGGACCCTGTTTTCAATTTTTTAGAGTAGGGAATTTGGTTTTTTATGATCAATTTAAAACACACACACACACACACACACACACACACACACACACACACACACAGAGAGAGAGAGAGAGAGAGAGAGAGAGAGAGAGAGAGAGAAAGAGAGAGAGAATTTACAGACTGTAGTATTAAATTTTCTTCCTAAGCATTTACTTACTATAGCCCAATAGCCTCTTTTTTGGAGACAGAGTCTCGCTCTGTCACCCAGGCTGAAGTACAGTAGCACGTTCTTGGCTTACTGGAATCTCTGCTTCCCAGGTTCAAGCAATTCTCCTGAATCGGCTTCCCAAGTAGATGGGACTACAGGCACGCACCACCATGCCTGGCTAACTTTTTTGTATTTTTAGTAGAGATGGGGTTTTGCCATATTGCCTAGGCTGGTCGTGAACCCCCGAGCTCAGGCAGTCCAGCTGCCTCGGCCTCCAGAAGTGTTAGGATTATAGGCATGAGCCACTGCACCCAGCCCCAGTAGACTTTTAAGGTGATACTTTAAAATTAACTCTTCAGTGGAATAAAAATGAATGTCAACATAATTAATAGAAAGTATCTGTAAAACTGTTTCCAACAATATCCACTTTTTCTGACCTTTTCAAATGAAGGTGTCTAAAACTCACTGATTCTCACTTTTTACATTATATTGTATTACAACCTTCTAAGAGTAGCTGAAGTAAAACTTAGCATTTAATCTTACATACTATTTATAAAATGTCAATCTCTGGAAGAATTCTGAGATTATCTAGCATAACCCTTTAATTTTACAAATCAAGAAACTGAGGCCTGGGAGGTGAAGTGAGGATGTTTGGACTAGAGCGTAGTGTAGTACTACAGTGATTTATTGTGGGACTCTTTTCATGCATCAAAGGTACTCAGGTTTTCTAACAAAAACAGTTAATAGTGGATGGAAAATCTGTATTTTTGCCTTGCATTCTGATGTGGTTTATTTAAAAGTTATAAAAATTTAAAGTTTTGTCACCATATAGTTTGTTAACCTTAATTATATCTATAATAAGAAAAGGCCAAATTTTCATAGTAATGAGGCTTATGGTATATTTCTTACAGTACTAAGATTTCTTAGACATTTTGAATGATTTCTTTTTCCTTCCTATCTCATGTTTAGGAAAATGAATCTATATTGTCAAGTGAGGGTCACCCGGATTAATCTCAAATAAATAGTGCCCTTAGTGACTGGCTAGATTAGTGTGTGGTTTTTTAGCACACTTACTGTAATTTAAAGATATTTTTATACATAAACTAGTTCTATTGTTTGAGGAATAAATTAGTTATATCTCCCAATTTCTGTCTTTTCTAACAAACTCTTATTAAAACGTGATAATGGACAAAATTAACAGAAATCTCCTGTGCACAAAGCAATGTAAGTTAATAGTGGCTTAATAGAGATGACAGCCGTGTAACAAAATGACAGAAGCACGGTGATGCGTGACAAGTTTTAAAATGCAGCCTTTATGATGATGCATTGAGTCTTAAGTGGTCTTTGTTTTTTTTAACCTGACCTTTTAAAATTGACTACTTGACACTTCATCATAATGAGGAAATTATCTACCTTCCCAAGGCTTTCTTGATGTGTTGACCACTCTATTATTACTCTGTCATCTTTTAAGTTGACACTTTTGTGTGTGTGTGGTTTTTTTGTGTTTTTTTTTTTTGAGACAGAGTCTCACTCTGTCACACTGCACTCCAGTGCAGTGTGTGTGATCTCCACTCACTGCAACCTACACCTCGCAGGTTCAAGCTATTCTCCTGCCTCAGCTTCCCAAGTAGCTGGGATTATAGGTGCCTGCCACCACACCAAGCTAATTTTTGTATTTTTAGTAGAGACGGAGTTTTGCCACGTTAGCCAGGCTGGTTTTGAACTCCTGACCTCAGGTGATCCGCCTGCCTCAGCTTCCCAAAATTCTATCGGATTTAAATACTAATACAAATTTATATTGAATGGCTATCTAGAAAGTGATTGGGGGGGGGAATAACTTTATAATATCTTACTCTGTGTAATTAATATCTTAGATTTACATAAATTAAATTTTAACTATCAAAAAGGGTGGTAGCATTTTCTAAAATTTTTTAAAATTTTTAATTCTCTTTTAGGTATTTCTTTAAAGCATTTTCTCTTGTGGGAGAAACTCAAGAACGAGAGAGAGTTTTAATACACTTTTCCAATAGATATTTTTATTGTAACCCAGATACCATCGCTTCACAAGGTAATCTGATATAAATTCTTGAATTGCTCTTTTAGAACAGTGGTTATTTTCCTTATTATAAAAGTTAAATTTTATTGTAAGAAATTAAGTATCTTCAATTCCCTGGTGGTAACTATTAACACTTTGATTTACTTCCTTCTAGTCTATTTATTTAATATTTAGTGTCAAATTGGAATTCGAGTTTTGTTTTTAGCTGCCTTTTTGTTTTATTGTCAGCATTTTCTCATGTCATTAAATAGTCTTTAAAAGCATAATATTTAAGGACAGCATGATATCCTTTACTCTTATTTAAATTATTTTGTTTTCCAATTCTCTAGCATGACAGCATACTTTCTTTAAATTTTTCGTGTTTTGTCACTCTGAGATTTTATGTAATAAATGAAATTTCAGTTTTCTTATTTTTTATACTTATTTTTTATATTTGGTCTCTACATTTCTTGATGAAAGCTCATGTATCCTGAGTTTTGGGGTTAGTTTTGGAAACATTAACATCTCACTGGTAGTTGTGCTGTGTCTCTGGTACTTTTGTTTTGATATTAACTGTAACAATATTGACCATGGATTTTTGTTGATGATTTTAATAAGCAATGAGTTTATGTGTATTATATCATTTTTACAAAGTAAATGATTTTAGTGTAAACTATTTATTTGTGGACCTACCCTATGAAGAGAGAGCTTTCCTCCATTTCAATTCCTGCAATAAAGCACAGTTTTCAGTGTTTGAAGTCAAGCACTTTGATTTGCATTTGGAAAATTATTCATAAACTTACAGATTATGGAGTAAATCACTGAGACTCGATGCACAAGAAATAGTAATTACCTCTTAGCTTCAGTATTGCTGATTAACCTGGATAAGTGTACTTGGTATTGGCCAAGGTGCTTGCCTCTACCTTCCTTCTATCCCCCAAGCTGTAGTCAGTTAATTCATCATCTGATTAAGGTCATATTCCTATCTGTAAATTGATGCTATTTGGACCAGTTATTCACTATCTCTATCACCATTAACCCTAACAAGAGAATGAAAGAGATAGAAGTGGGCCATTTTTATTAGAACCTTCTTCAAATCTAAGCAGATGTTTATATCCCTGGATAAAATAAGAAATATGGACTCATGTACTCAATTAACTGTTGATAAGGGTATGTGAGAGTTGGCTGCTAAGTTTTTAAAATACTTTTAGGAATTTGTTTTGAATATATGTAGAATTTGTGATAATAAAATGGTACTAGAAAAAATATTATTTTAGTCATTTAGTAGCATCTATTTGGAGACACTGATAATGAAAATCACCTACTATACTAAATAATTTACTTTAAAAATACCCTGCCTTTTAATTTGCGAATGCAGTAATAAGACCTTTCTAATTCAGCATAAATTGATAAAATTTTTACAGCATCTGAAACTGCTCTTGTCTACTGTACTTGTATAGAGAATTAGTGGAGTGAGAGTAAGGAGAACAACTAATTCTAGTGTTTGGAAATGAGAATCTTATCTCTACTTGGACAACATTTTTACATGATTTCAACCTAACAGAAATGTGTCTTTGGAAGATCATATTTATTTGTCTCCTATTGTAAGCAATGCTTGTCTGGATATCCTTGTACTTTGTATAGATCCTTAATTGCTGCCTTGGTACAAACCCCTAGAAGTTGATTTGTTGTGTCAAAAGACACTGTTTCAGGACTTTACATGTATACTATCAAATTGTCCTTCAGAGAGGTAAGAACAACTTACCAACAGTGGAGTCTAATTCTGTGCACTGAGGTTCTTTTTATAAATTATTATCATCCATTTTTTTGTTTCTCAAAACAAATATTACTAATTGTGCCTAGCATGGTACTGCTTTCATAATTTCTGAATGTATCCTATTAAGGATAATAAGGTGTAGTCCAACAATAAAAAGTGAATTCATGCTTCTTTTCTTGTGTCTTTCTTTAGATGGAGTCCATTGCCTTACCTGTGCAATAATGCTTCTTAATACAGATCTACATGGCCATGTAAGTGTGGATTTGTGAAACTTAGATCCAAAATATCTCGGGCTTGTCTCTGCTTTTGTGTTCATACACGTTTATTCTTTGTCTCCCTGTTTCTCATTCTCTACATGGTTCCCATGACAGGTGAATAAAAAGAAATCTTTGAAAAAAGAAGTGATTTTTAAATTTCACTTGCTAGCACAGAGAATGATTTTAAATGCATTGTCTTGGTGCCTGGAGTTGGTTTAGCAGTAATGTGTGTGTTCTGTATCTTCTTTGTCCAGTAGATGGCAGGCAGAGCTTTTGCTTGTTTTTGTTTTTTGGTTGAGAATTACAGTTGATATATAATGATGGAGAGAATATAAGTTAGCTCTGAAAACGTGAATTGTTTTCACTGCATACAATAGTGAGTGCAATAACTCAGCCTTTCTTAGGCTCCTCAGCTCACCTAGTCTTTTACTAGTTGAAATATTAAAATAACTGAATTACCTTATCATCATCTACTTAAGATAGAGGATAAAATTTTAAATTTCATAATTATATATAAACTTTCAGCTTTTGTAGAAGTAGAATTTTAGTATTTACTCAAACTCTTCATAATAGATACAATTAGAATATTTTCATTAAATGTAGATTAGTCTATATTTACTTAGAGCAAAAATTACTTCATAGTCCTAGGTTCCTTTATTTTGAAGAGAAAAGTACGTGTCTCCGTAGAGCATATTATCCTGTGATTTGCCATAATGTATCTTAAAATTTAAAAATTAATTTAAATAATTGATACTTAGGTATTTGTTCTGCTAGTCACATAATTCCCTTTTTTGGAAAATGTAGTGTTCCCTTTTAAGAAAGGCACAATAGAGCTCTATGGGATCATTAAGTTGGACTAGCTGTTATAAGAGGAAGGGATTCAGGGGAAAAAGGGTTCCACCACCAGAAAGTAAAGAGGAGAGTAGTGACAGAATCCTAATTTTAACACCATGTTAACACATCTCAAAATGCTCAATTAGAAGTTTCCTTGGGATTGTCTGTTTAGGTTTTATGTATTAGTTTTCTGTAATGCATGCTGTTACAAGTGTGTTGAATGTATAGTAGCTATCATAAGAACTAACCATGTAAAAATGTGTTTCTTCTATCTTTCTCCTCTGGATTCATTTTAAAAATAAATTTTTCTTCTAGATGGTAAGTTTTTAATCCATAATTGTGGATGTAGCTTCTCTTGCATCATGATTGCCTGATTTTTTTGTTGTTGTTTTAGTGTCTGTTTGACTTATTAGCATGGCCCCTATGAAATTGAATTATGCAGATGATAAAACGAATTATTTCTACTGTTCTGCTCCTTTTCACTTGCTCCTTAATACTCTGCTACCTAGACTGTCATCACCCATTACTTAAACCAATGCCAGAATAATCTTCATGGGGAGTAAACTAATAAACATTTTTCTTTTTTTCCTTACCATTGTCATAACAGCAATACTTCAGCATGATCTTTCTAAGAAGTGCCAAGACCAGCTTGTCCTTACATGCTTTCTATAAGCGAAGGCGAACTCCCCTACTAGGAGATTAACTTGTTGTGGCTGTTCTTTGTGAACCTTTCCTTTACTCTAAGGAATGATGCACTGAAAATGCATTGATAGGGGCCTTGGTTTGGCCTGCTAATTTCCTTACTAATAAAATAATGGAATGTATACTAATATTATACTTACAGATAGCTAATGTGACATGTTGAAATGCCTTTTTCTAATTTTCACGTTTAACAAACATATATAGCGTGTGTGTGTCTCCTGCTTTCCATACTCAGTGCTATTTGGGTAAGGATCAGAAGTGAATGAGATAGTGTTCATGGAAGCCAAATATCCTCTCTGATGGTGTTGGCTAGGCTGACCTCATTAGTCAGGTTTGACGAAGACATGGTAGCAGATTGCTGAAGTGCTAAGATGGGAAAACACTGGGGAGGTGTTTTAATTTCATGATGGATTGTATTAAACCTCTCTAATTAGGCTGGGGGAAAAAGACAACCTGAAGTATATACAATGTTTGGGAAGAGAAATTCAGTAGCTGCTTTTAAAAAATGTGACTGATTTATTATTTTCCTAGCAATAGTATCAACTTGCTTTTACTTGTCTACAAGTAGTTTATTCTCTTAGATTAAATATTTTATCATTGTAGTCATGTGGCAAATTTGCTGCATAATTTTATTTTTGAAGTGCCTCTTTATCTACAAAATATATATATATAAATTAAACTTCTATACATACTGATACATTTCTCTTAAACTCTAGAGTTTATCTTTCTTTGCTATAATGGATCTAAGTTGTATCGAATATTGTTTGAACTATCAGCAAGGAAAGAGTTGAAAGTCTTTTGCTTAAACCTTGTTAGAAATGGTATGAATAATATTTAACATGTTAGAGTAAGTTTATACGTATTCCTTTTCTGGACGGATCTTCAAATGTGTTCTATACGCTACAACTAACTAGCTCACTTGTACTTCAGTCATGGATGAGTCAGGTTCCAACCATCCTGGCAGGATTATCACCGAGGGCTGGTGTTCTAAGGTGGTAGGAGGGTTAAGTATAGAATTACAGAGCAGTGAGGAGTGAGGTAGATTGGAGCATAGTCAGTTGGCCAGTTTTACAACTAGAAAGTCATAAGAAATACACAAGTCAGTGTCTGGCCAAGGTCAGGCTGTGGTAAGAAGCAGTAGTAGCCAGGGTATTATTTATAATAAGATTTTTTTTTTTTTTTACAAAATCTGTCTTTCAACATCAAGGCTTGAGATTTTCAGTTGCAGTTTTATCCAGCATCCCTCTGTTCTCCAGTATTGGCGGGAGCCAGCCTACCAGGTACAATTGTATAAGAGCCTGGGTGTGGTTCTTAGAAGTGGCTCTGTCTCAGACTGACCTCCCACATATACTTTGCCCTTGGCATACTCAGACCATGTTAAGTATCATGACCTGTGGTCTGAGTTTAATGTATGAGGCAGGACCTTGCTAATGTTTTCAGTGTTGGGTAATAAGTTTGATAAAGGCTAAAACTATAGCTAGCACAACATACTGTTAGGGAGAAGAAAAAAATCAAAGAAGAAAGTATGTATAGGTTTTGTAACAGAATAGTGTTTTCAAAAAAATATGCGGAGTCAGTTTGAGGTAGATTACAGGAATTCATTATTTCTTTTCCAATCTGTAAACAGAATCTTAAATACTAGATAAATATTTGGTTTATTATCAGTAGTGGAAAATAACTATTATAAAAATTGTTTTAAAAATTTAATGCTTTTAAGCCTTATATTTTGCTGTTTTATATTTTCACTCTCAAAAGTATCACAGACCTCCATAAAATTGATGTTCATTGAGTTAATATCCTCAAGAACTCTCTGCATCTGTAATGATCACTATTGTAACTGGCAGCTGCCTTAAGTACATTTGCATGCTGTACTCTCATCCTCTTGCAGGATATCTTCCCCGTAAATACCTCTTCTGTCTGTGCTTCCCTGAATCTGTGATGCCCTTTGCCATGATAATTATCCTTGTCATTCAGTTTTCTCTCTGAGCTTTCCCCTGTTGTAGATTCCAGCCATGGTCATAATTTCTATTATGCCAGCAGTGCCTCCTCCCTTGGAGTCATCTTTCCCACCTCCTTGGTGTCATATCTGTCTTGTCTTTCCTGTTTTTTTTTTTTCCCTAAATTATTATTTACAAAGACCTTTTTATTTCTAACATTTAAAGTCAGATGTACATGTGCAGGATGTGCAGGTTTGTCATAGGTAAACATATGCCAATGCGGTTTGCTACATAGGTCATTCCATCCACCCAGGTATTAAGCCCAGCATCCATTAGCTATTCTTCCTGATGTTCTCAGTCCTCCCACTCTCCACTCTCTGACAGGCCCGAGTGTGAGTCGTTCTGCCCCATGTGTCTATGTGTTCTCATCGTTCAGCTCCCACCAGTAAGTGAGAACACATGGCAATTGGTTTTCTCTTCCTGCCTTAGCTTACTAAGTATAAATGGCCTTGGGCTCCATCTATGTCCCTGAAAAGGACATAATCTCATTCCTTTATGTGGATCTATAGTATTTCATGGTGTATATGTACCACATTTTCATTATCCAGTCATTGATGAGCATTTAGAGTGATTCCATGTCTTTGCTGTTGTAAACAGTGCTGCAGTGAACATATGAATGAATGTGTCTTTAAAACAGAATGATTTTTGTTCCTTTGAGTTTATATCCAATAATGGGATTGCTGGGTCAAATGGTATTTCTGGTTCTAGGTCTTTGAGGAATCACCATACTGTCTTCCACAATGATTGAACTAATTTACACTCCCACCAACAGTGTAAAAGCATTCCTTTTTCTCCACAACCTTACCAGCATCTGTTGTTTTTTTGACTTTTTAATAATATAGCCATTATGACTGGTGTGAGATTGTGGTTTTGATTTGCAATATTGATCAGTGATATTGAGGTTTTTCATGTTTCCTGGCCACGCATATGTCTTTTGAGAAGTGTCCGTTTATGTCCTTTGCCCACTTTTTAATGGGATTGTTTTTCCTTATAACTTTATTCCTTTTAGGTGCCGGATGTTAGACCATTGTCAGTTGGATAAATTATACAATTTTTCTTCCATTCTGTAGGTTGTCTGTAGGTCGTCTGTTTACTCTGATAGTTTCTTTTGCTGTGCAGAAGCTCTTCAATTTAATTAGATCCCATTTGTCAATATTTGCTCTTGTTGCAATTGCTTTTGACATCTTCGTCATGAAATTTTTGCCCATCCCTGTGCCCAGAATGGTATTGCCTAGGTTTTCTGCTAGGGTTTTTATGGTTTTGGATTTCACATCTAAGTCTTAAATCCATCTTGAGTCAATTTTTGTATACGGTGTAAGGAAAGAATCCAGTTTCAGTTTTCTGCCTATGGCTAGCCATTTTCTCCATCACCATTTATTAAATAAGGTATCCTTTCCCCATTGCTTGTTTTTGTCAGGTTTGCTGAAGATCAGATGGTTGTAGGTATGTGGTCTTAATTCTGGCTTCTATATTCTGTCCATTGGTCTGTGTGTTCATTCTTGTACCAGTACCATGCTGTTTGGATTATGGTAGCCCTCTAGTATAGTTTGAAGTCAGATAGCATGATGCCTCCAGCTTTCTTCTTTTTGCCTAGGATTGCCTTGTCTGTCTGGGTTCTTCGTTGGTTCCAAATGAATTTTAAACTAGTTTTTTCTAATCCTGTGAATAATGTCAATGGTAGTTTAATGGGAATAGCATTGAATCTATAAATTACTTTGGGTAATAGGACCATTTTCATGATACTGATTCTTCTAATCTTCTATGAGCATGGTATGTTTTTCCATTTGTCTGTGTCACCTCTGATTTTTTTGAGCAGTGGTATGTAGTTCTTGAAGAGGTCCTTCACTTCCCTTGTTAGCTGTATTTCTAGGTATTTTATTCTTTTTGTGGCAATTATGAATGGGAGTTCGTTCATGATTTGGCTCTCAACTTGACTTGTGTTGGTGTATAGGAATGCTAGCTGTTTTTGCACCTTGATCTTTGTATGCTGAGACTTCACCAAGGTCGCTTATCAGCTTGAGAAACTGTTGGTCTATCTTTTCACCTGAGTTGGAGCTTCCAAGTCACAGTGGCCCTGAGGTTGTCATCCCTGGAGCTTTTCAGTGATCCTAAAAGCTCACAGAAGAATCAGGCCTAGATGTCACAGTTATACAAGGCTTCTAGTGGGGCCTGGTGTTTATTTTCACCAATAGTATTCCTGTCTCCACAATAAGGATATAGGGAATAGCCTGAGAACCTAACCGTTAGCTGTTGAAATGTTTTTATAGAAAGATGTCATAATCTAAAAATGTTTAATTGTAAAATGAACTTCAGAATCTAATTTACTGTCATACTGCCAATGGTCTGAACTTTAAAAGGAATCTTTACCTATGTATACCATAGTTTAATCGTGCACTGGTCAATTGTGTTGGATTCTATGACCTCTCAGAATGAAAGCCTTCTTTCCTTTTTTCCGTCCTCTGTTCCTTCACCTGTCCCCTTTCCCAGCCCTCTAGCTTCCCACTTTTGGTAGCTTTGCTTTTCTTAGAACAGGTTTACATGTGGAAAATACCTCAGGATGGCTTTAATCAGTTATGTCAGTGGGACTCACTGAGGGACTTCAGATTATTTAACTTATACATTATTCAGTCACTACCTATCTTTACTTCTTACCGTTGTAAGCTTTTTACATTGGCACAGTTCTATTACAGAAGGTGATCAAGGAAAGCAGGTCAAATTCTAAGTCAGTTTCACTCTTTCTTACTTACTGCAAATCGATTGTGGAAGAAGGAGCAAGGAGTGAGGATTAGGGTGGCTGAAGCCCTGACTTTTCCTTCCAATCCCGCTGCTTACTTTAATGCCTGCCCTGCTATAGCAATCAAGTTAAAAATAGTTTGATAGTCTTTGTAATTTGATAGTGAGTTAGGGAGTTAGTTGTGTTTATCTTCTCAAATTTTAGAGAAAGTGCTTTCTATCAAATATCAATAAAAATCTGATATTTCAATATTCTCAAACTTCTTGCCCCTAGGATAGTTTTATACTCTGAAAATTTTTGAGAACTCCCGAAATCTTTTGTTTCTATATTAATATTTATCAGAAACTAAAACTGATAAGATTTTAAAATTGTATTAATCATTAAAAACCTGTTAAGTGAATAACACATTCATGAACAATAGTTATACTTTCCTAATTGAGAAATATATTAAAGAATAGCACTTAAAATTTTTGTAATCTTGTGTATTTGGCTTAGTAAAAGATGCCTAGATTCTCATATCTGTTTTTATTTATAATCAGTTGCAGTGTATCAGAAGTCATGTATTTTCTAGAAAACTCTATATTTGAGAGAGAAGGAGAAAAAATGTTTTTAACGTTACTGTAAAAATAGGGTTGACCTCATGGACATCTGGAACAGTATCTCTGAAACACTTTGAGAACCACTATGCTGAGGTACTATTTTTAGTTCCTTTTTTTTCTTTTTGCCACTTGTTCCTTTTTCAAAGTCAGGATGTTATAGGGCAGGTGAGAAAAGTCCCAGTGACATGTGAGATATTCCTAAATGTTGAGCTTTTAGCACTGTAATGAGCTCTGTGATTAGAGTTTATAAAAAAGCACACTGAATATCTACTGTAGTCCTGGTTTGAAAGTTTACCAAGGGTCCTGCTTTGCCCACCAATCATACATTTAAAAAGAAATGGACACCTGAGGGCAGCATGACATAATCAAACTTATTTGATAGCAAAGCATACAAAATAAAAGCAAAACAGAAGCTTTCAGCAGAGCTACATAACTGAAGTAATTACCAAATCGGTAGTATGCCTTTCCACCATTTATTGTAACATGTTGAAGGAGGTGGAATTGTCATATGGGAGAGTATGCCTGCTGTGTTTTTAATATCCTGAGATGTATGAAGCCAGATTTTTCCAATGGATGATAAGGGCTTTTGGTTTCTCTGAAAGCACATTTTCCACAGAGCTTCCAGACGTGACACTCCTAAAAATGAAGAATTTTAGGATCATTATGACTAATTCTTCAGCCTCTGGATCAGAGTAGATGCTGTGGCCCACTTTCCTAGTGAATACCTGATTGAGACAGCTGGTCTATTCACAGTTCTCCTAGGGCTGATTTTAAGTTAGGCAATGGTCAGAGCTTTGTAGAAGGTTACATTCCCTAGATTGCCAGGGATGGCATGCTCGAAGACTTGGTTACCTGGATGCTGACTTTAGGGCTGAAGCTTGTATATGGTTTCTAGCTGCTCCTGATATGAATGAAATTCTCCATCTTTACTTTCCCCTTTGCTCTCATTATTACTGCAGAAGTTAGGAGCTGCTTCTCTGTTATGGTGGGGTGGGTGAGGGGAAGTGCCCTTTATTTCAACAAAAGGAAAAACTGCGTTTGGAAAATAGAATAGGCATCAGGACACCTAACCTGTTTGCTTGCTCACTCACAATGTTGTCCTCAATGCCAATACCACTTCCTTCTAGTTTTCTTTAAGACAAGGGGGAGACAGATTATGACTCATAGGCAAAATCCATCTGGGGCTTGTTTCTGTAAGTCAGTGTTATTGGAAATAGCCATACCCGGTTGTTTACATCTTCATACCAATTATAGCGTTGTATAGTTGTAACAGAATATTTGACTTGCAAAGTCTAAAATATTTACTCTCTGGTCCTTTATAGAAATTTACAGAATTTGTCTGTTTTAGACTCTTGATCTAAGTTCATGAAACCTGCTAGAGCTTGGACACTTGTTTCCCCAAACTCTTTACCAAAAATTCTATATAGGAATCTGTTAAACATATCTAGGATAAGTTTTTCCTGAAATGATAAATTTATCAAGGAATTTTCCCCTAAAGGGAATTTAATATATCTTTAAACAAATGCAAATAGAGAAAACTTCTTTTTATCATAAGAAAACATTTGAAAATGGTAATATTGTCGATGCAGAAAATAGCCTCAAGTTGTCAGGGGATGATGTAAGCCCCTGATACATAGAGTATTTTGAATTTTGATTAATATTTTCTCCCATTAAGGATGATACCTTGATTAGCTAAATATTTAAAATTTGGGCCTGCATGGAATTTGGGGATTCCAAATAGAATTCTTGTGTTTTTTTTTTTTTTATTTTCCATTTTGTTATTTGATGTTTTTTAAGTTTGATAAAAATGCCTACTGATTTTATAATGATCCAGAGCTTCATCTTCAGTTGCACCTGTTTTGATAGGAAATGTATTGATTTCAAGGTACCATTTCTGTGCTTCTCAATGCACCAAGAGGCCTTTTCAAATCTCCATGCTTTATTGATTTAATGGGAAGGAATTTAGAATATGAGAAAGTACTACAAAAGTACTTTCTTGGCATGCAACTAATCAACATTTCTTTCAGAGCAGGACTACTCTTATGCAAAGTTATCCAAAACTAATTTGGGAAGGAAATGAATGGAACTATGACAGTATATGAGCTTCTCTGGGATGCTTATGAATGCTTGAGATACAAAATCGCTGATTATAATTCGCTTTATTTGGTGGATGGTGTTTGCCTGAATATTTTTAAACAATTGATACAGCTTGGTGCATGACAAGGATTAAAAAATCCAGACATCGTAAGAAGTATTTCTTGATGACAAAGACTTTATTTTACTTTACTCCCTATGGAATTGGTGTAAGGCCTGAGGGGAAGGAAGGTGTTTAAATGCGTGCCAGTAAGCAGCAAAATGGACTGATCTGACTCCTCACCTTTTTTTTACTAATAATTCTTACCTAGTAGAATTATCAATGAGTCAGAAGAGCACAATAAACAGATATAAGCAACTTTAGCTAATCAAGCCCTCAAGAAGTTGTTGGACATTTTTAACACATAGAACACCACATCTCTTGGTTCTCTTTGTTCTCTACATTAGTAAGGAAAATTAAGGCACAGTCTATTGAATGATTGCACTAATACTTGCTTACTAGGTAGGGCTCCATGTATTTGAATTGGCTTTTGTTGGTCTGAATCTATATATCCATTTTTCCCACTTAACTGCTATTTTCCTAATGGCTATTTCAAAGTCTACATGAGTCAAATTGGTATCTTTATGCTGACACAGATAATGGTATGGTCACTGCTGAAACTGAACATAAGGCAGTACCTAACAAGCAATTAAAGTGAATCTGAATTTAAGATGAAATATGATTTCATAGACCAAAATAGCATCATGGACTTTACTGTTTTATAATGTTATAACATATAACAGTTATTACTTAAATAATGTTTTTATTTATTCCTTAAAGTAGAAATTAGTAGTGTCCTGAAAAAACACTTTTGACTCTATAGCCTTTGAATATCTTGTTCATGAATCTCCCAAAAACTTTTTAAAAATAATATCTCTTCTCCAAGTTTAAAGTTGGAAATTTTTTATTGTAAGTGAAGGAATAGGCATATCATTTTATTGTCCTTTGCTTTATTACACTTTACAATTACTGAACATTTTTCCTAACAAAGTGAAGGTTCATGGCAACTCTGTGTCAAGCAAGTTTATCAGTGCCATTTTTCAGTGAACCATCCCCATATAAGATGGCATACTTACTTGATAAATGTATATGTTTTGACTGTGCCAAAGACTGACCATTCCCCCATCACTCTCTTCTCAGGCTTCCCTATTCCCTGAGACACAAAAGTATTGAAATTAGGCCATTTAATAGCCCTAGAATGGCCTCTAAGTGTTCAAGTAAAAGGAAGAGTTGCATATCTCTGACTTTAAATCAAAACCTGAAATTACTAAGTTTACCGAGGCTGAGATAAGCCGGATGCTAGGCCTCTTGCACCAAACAGTTAATAAAGTTGTAATGCAAAAGAAAAGTTCTTGGAGATTAAAAGTGCCCATTCCAGTGAACACAAGAATAAGAAAGCAAAACACCCTTATTGCTGAAATAGATAGAGTAAGTTTTAGTGGTGTAGATAGGGTATCCAACCAGCCACAGCATTGCCTTACACCAAAACTTAATCCAGAGCAAGGCCCCGAGTCTCTTCAGTTCTATGAAGGTTGAGAGACATGAGGAAGAAGCAGAAGAAAAGTTGGAAGCTAACAGAACTTGGTTCATGAAGTTTTAGGAAAGAAGCAGTCTTCATAACATAAAATGCTTGGTGAGGCAGCAAGTGTTGATACAGAATCTGAGCCAAGCCAATCTGGATAGCTTGGCTCAGATTCTGTATCGACATTTTATAATAAGAGTCCATTCATCAAGGTGATATAACACTTCCAATCAGTATAAGCACCTGTGATATTGTGATAAATAAGAAATAGACATTTGGTGTCTGTTCCTGGTTATTGAAATGGACCACCTGAAACCCTTGGAGATAACGGCACTAGAAGAATCTTTTGTTCTAACATTTATGCAGTGTTTGACCCCAGCTCCTGACACAGAGCTCCTAAGACCTTTTCAATTTCCTGAGTGACAGGAGTTCTGACACAGACCTCCTAAATGCCTTGGATGAATGATAGGAACATGCTTTATTCTAATGAGGCAAGCCTTGGTGAGCTTCTAGATAAGCTCAGCATGGGGACAGGTTGTCAGGGGGAACAACCATGTTATTAGGGGTTGGGAATTTTCAGTCTCCCCTCCTTCCTCACACACCCCACCTCCAGGGAGCAAGAATAGGCTGAAGGTTTAGTTGATAGCAATGGTCAGTGATTTAATCAGCCATGCCTGTGTTATAAAGCCTCAGTTAAAACCCAAAAGTACGGGGTTTGTTTGGAGAGCTTCCAGGTTGACGGGTACATCTATATACATGGAAGGTGGGCATCCCAACATCACAGGGGCAGAAGCCCCAACACTAAGGACCTTTTCAGACCTCACTCCATGTATCTTTTTATTTCACTGTTTATCTGTATCCTTTGCAATATCTTTCATATTAAAGGCCTAAATATTTTCCTGACTTCTGTGAGCCATCCTAGTAAATTAAACCCAGGTAGGAGATCATGCAAACCTCTATTTACAGCTGATTGGTCAGAAGCATAATTGACAATCCACTGCTACCAATTGACATCTGAAACTTGGGTGGTCTTGTAGGACTGAGCCCTTAACCTGTGTGATCTCATGATGTTAGCAGATACATGGTATTATAATTGAATTATAAAACACCCAACTAGTGTCTGCTGGAGAATTGGTTATGTATGTGGAGAAACCCCCACATATTTCCATGACTTTTGTGTTGAGTGGTATGTGAGAGTAGGAAAAAGGTTTTACTCTTTCTGAACACAAAATAAGCCATGAAAGAACAATGGACAGAATTAGAGGGAGAAATAGTTCAATAGCAATATTGAGAAATTAATACCATGCATTATATAATGCTTGGAATGACCACACAGTATATGAACAAGGAAATAGACTTGAACAATATAAAATACTAACTAGATCTAACAGTTATCTAACAACAGGAGAGTATTCTTTAAAGTATACATGGAATATTCACAAGGATAGGACAAAAAAGTCTCGAAAAAGGATTGAAAATATACAAAACATGTTTCTGGACACAATAGAATGATATTAAAAGTCAATTATAAAAGGACGTTTATAGAAGTTATACAATATACTCCTAAATAACCGATGGGTAAAAAAGAAATTTACAAGGGAACTAAAAGATTGTGGTGAAAATGAAAATATGTTGGCTGGTTGCAATGGCTTGCTCCAGCACTTTGGAAGGCCAAGACAGGTGGATCACTTTAGATCAGGAGTTCGAGACCAGCCTGGCCAACATGGTGAAATACCATCTGTACTTCAAAATACAAAAAATTAGCCAGGCATGGTAGCTGATGTGGGAGAATCACTTGAGCCCAGTAGACAGAGATTGCAGTGAGCTGAGATCATGTCACTGCACTCCAGGCTGAGCAACAGCGTCAACAACAACAACAACAAAAATGAAAATACAACATAAAAAATTTATGATACATACCTGAAACATTACTGAATTGCAAATTTATTGTTCCAAATGGCTATATTCTAAAAAACTTTCAAATCAACAGTCTAACCTACTGAAAGAAACAAAAGAAAAGCAAACTCAATCCAAAGAAAGGAAAGAACAATCAGAGCAAAGATGAATGAAATAGAGGACAGAAGCATAATAGAGAAAAAGTAATGAAATCAGAAGCTTATTTTTTGAAAGATCAGTAACTCACACAAGTTTAGTTAGACTGACCATGAATAAAAGAATCCTCAAATTACTAAAATCAGTAATGAGAGGGCATTGCTATTGGCCTTATGGAAATAAGTACTGTAAGTGAATATTGTCAACAGCTATATATCAACAAATTCTTAAAAAGATAAAAACTACTGCAACTCAAGAGGAAACAAACTCTGAATAGATCCTGAGCAAGGGAAGAGTTTAATAATCAAAAAACTTCCTACAAAGAAAAGCCCAAGATCAAATGACTTTACTTCAGAAGAAGAAGTTTTAAAAATCAATTTTCTACACCCTATAGAAAAAAGGGAACACTTCTCAAATAGTTCTATGAGGGCACTGTTACCCTGATACCCAAATGAGACAAATCATAAAAATACCCCTTAAGAATATTTCTTGCATTTCAAACCTAATTTCACAAAATATAAAAAGGATTATATAGTATGACCAAGTGAGACTGCTACTGACCTGCCTACATCCATGTGCCACCCACCTGCATGCCACTTGAAGGCTTGGTCATGGCCACTAGGCCATTTCTATCCCCACTACTGGCACTAAAAGTTACAGCTTGGGGCCCCAAGTTAGCTTTCTGCTGCTGTTGCAGCCACAGACATATGCATACCACCTAAGGTCCTGAGGACCCATTCACTCAGCCCATTGTTGCCACTGCCAGCATGCAGGCAATCCACTTGAAGGCCAAGGATTGGCTCACCTGGCTTGCTTTCACCAATATCCACATATGTTGACCAGGGATCCAAGGGCTTGCATATCCATTCCACAGTTGCCATCACTGTTGCCTAAGAACTGGCCTGCGTGGTGTCCCTGTCACTAGTAAAGCCTCACTACAACCTTACTAAGAGCTGCAGCTTTATCCACGGAGGAACTCATAGACACCACTGATGCTATATATAGCCAAAGAAATCATATGGAGGCTGCACTGCTTCTCCCACCCAGAATCAAAGCCAAAACGCCTTACCCAAATAACACTATAGATAGCTCTATAGAAAAAAAATATTTCCCTTCAAAACCCAATCCATAGAGTTGGATGAAGCAAATGTTAAACCAGATGCATGGATATAAATATAAGGACACAAGAAACGTGAGAAAGCAAGGAAGTATGAAACCTTCAAAGGAACACAATAATTCTCCAGCAACAGATGCCAACATAAAACAAATCTGTTAAATACCTGATAACGAATTCAAAATAATATTTCTGAAAATCCAGGTACTACAGAAAACAGATGAACAATGCAAAGAATCAATTCACAATCTGAATGAGAAATTCAATGAAGACGTCAGAAAAAAATAAAATAGAAATCCTGAAACTGAAGAATTCAAAGAGTGAAATGAAAAATACAATCATGAGCTTCAACAGTAGACTCTGGATCAAGAAGAAGAATTTCTAAACTTGAAGACAGGTCTTTTGAAATAACCCGAGCAGATAAAATTTAAAAAAAAAAATAAAAATGAAGAAAGCTTATGTAGCACATAAAGTGACAAAATATTGGAATTTTGTTTTCTTGAAAGAGAACAGATGGGTAAGTGCATAGAAAACCTGTTTAATGAAATAATAGGTAATGAAAGCTTCTCAAGTCTTGTAAGAAATACAGACATCTAGATATAGGAAGCTCAAAGACCTTCAAATATATTCTACCCAAAAAGGTCTTGCCATGCCATTTGATAGTCAAACTGTTAAAAGTTCAAGAAAAAGAGAGTTCTAAATAGAGCAAACAGGTCAAATCACATATGAGTATCCCCATCACACTGATGACAAGTCTCTTAGCAGAAACCTTACAGTCCATGTTCCATGGCGGAAAGGTCTATACAGTTCTTCCTGCAAAGTTCAAGAAAGGTGAGAGGCCAAAGAAAGAGGCTGCCAAATTAAGTTCCCTAGAAACATTTAATAGGGACTTAAGAACATTTAATAGGGATTATGTCTTGGGAGGAATTGAGACAAAGGTGGTGGATCCGTGTGCCTTTACTCCCAAGACCCAGGGCTTATATGCCATAGAGAAAGGGTATGTATGTGTCAGAAGGGATGTGTATAGGACAACTGCTTAAGGGCTTTGTTTATAGCAAGTATAATAACATTTAGATTGTTTTGACCTAGGAATAGGATTTATGGTAAGTACATGCTCTTAAACAAGGAAAAATAAACTGGAAATCTTAGAGGCCATCTTGGAACTGGAGTTAATGAGAAGTCAATATGGTGGATGGAATTGCTTTGGCCACTACAGTCCAGGAGAAAATGAAATGATAAATACAAAGTGGTGAAAGGCAAAGAAAAAACCTGCAGCCAAGAATTTTATACCTAGGGAAGATACCAAAATTAATGAGAATAAATGCTTTCCAAAGCAAAGAAAAATTGGAATTCATCACCACTCTACTGGCCCTAAAAAAAATACTTAAGGGAGCCCTGAATTTAGAAGATAAAGCACGATACGTGATCAAAATACGTAAAAGTATGTAACTGACTAACAGAGCAGATACCTAAAAAGATAAAGGAGTCAAGTGTTACTACTACAGAAAACCACGAAACTGCAATGATAAGAGGAGAACAGGATGAGAAGATACACAAAACCAAAAATAATTCACAAAATGAAAGGATTAACTTCTAAATAATAACCTTGAATGTAAGCAGATTAAATTCCCCACTTGAAAAATATAGATTGGCTGAATAGAAAAACAAAAAAATGACTTAACTATGTACTGCCTATAAAAAACTCACTTCATTGGTAAAGACACATAGACTCAAAGTGAAGGAATGGAAAAATGGTAATCTATGCAAACAGAAACCAAAAGCAAGCAGGAGTAGCTACACTAATATCCGATAAAACACTTTAAGTCAAGAGGTATAAAGATGGCAAAGAAGATAATTCTATAATTGAAGAGGGATCAGTGCAGCAAGAAGATACAACAATTCTAAATATATATGCACCCAACATTGGAGCATGCAGATATGTAAAGCAAACATTATTGGATCTAAAGGGAGAGACTGACTCCAATAAAATAAGATTAGGGGTCTTCAACAACCCACTCTCAGCCTTGGACTGATCATCTAGCCAGATCATCAACAAAGAAACATTGGATTTAAACTTCATTTTAGATTAAATGTGCATAAGAGACATTTATAGAACATATTGTCCAATAGCTACAAAATACATATTCTTACCATATGTATCCCATAAATATGTATACTTATATATTGGTAAATGTTTTCTTAAACTTAGATTTCAGAGAAACAGTCTAATGAAACACTGTAAAGAACTATAAAAGCAAGGGAAAAAACCTCAAAATTAGTAGAAGGAAAGAAATGATAAAGGTCACAGCATAAAAAGTGAAGTTGAGATTAAAAAAAAAATTTTAAAGGTCAAGAAGAAAGTTTCATTTTTTAAAAACAGGCAAAATTGACAAACTTTTCGCTCATCTAAGAAAAATCAAAATCAGAAATGAAAAAAGAGACATAATTGATACTGCAAAAATACAAAGAAATACAAAATCGTTAGAGACTGTTATGAACAAGTATTCCCCAACTACTTGGAAAAATGAGAAGTGGAGATATTTTTAGAAACATACAAACTACCAAGAAGGTTCAAGAACCACGAAGTTCATCAGCAACTTTGAAGAAAGAGAAAATCTGAACAGATGAGCAATGAGACCAATGAGATCAAAGCATAAATAAAACAATTTCACATCAAAGAAAAGCTCATGACCTGATAGTTTCACTGCTCAGTTCTACCAAACATTTAAAGAAGAACCAATACCAATTTTACTCAAACTATTTCAAAAAGTTGGAGGAGGGAGTATTTTCTTTTTTTTTATTTTTTGAGACGGAATTTCACTCTTGTTACCCAGGCTGGAGTGCAATGGCGCGATCTTGGCTCACCGCAACCTCCGCCTCCTGGGTTCAGGCAATTCTCCTGCCTCAACCTCCTCAGTAGCTGGGATTACAGGCACGCGCCACCATGCCCAGCTAATTTTTTGTATTTTTTATTAGTAGAGACGGGGTTTCACCATGTTGACCAGGATGGTCTCGATCTCTTGACCTCGTGATCCACCCGCCTCAGCCTCCCAAAGTGCTGGGATTACAGGCTTGAGCCACCGCGCCCGGCTGGAGGGAGTATTTTCAAACAAATACTATGAGACCACCATTTCCGCAGTTCTGAACTGAGGCAAGTACAAAAAAAAAAACAAACTGCATATCGTTATCCTTGATGGACATAGGTATAGAAATCCCTAATAAAACACTAGCAATTTAAATACAACAACTCATTAAAAAGTCATTCACCGTGATCAAGTGGGATTTATCTCAGGGATACAAGGATGGTTTACCATAATTAGTAAGTATGATACGTCACATTAACAGAACCAAAGACAAAAACCATCATTATTTCAAAAGATTTTGAAAAAAGCATTCCATAAAATTCAGCATCACTTTCAGGTAACTCTCAACAAACTGGATTTATAAAGACTAGACCTATAAAGGCCATGTATGACAAACCCACAACTAATAACACATTGAATGACGAAAATTTGAAAGCTTGCCTTCTAGGATCTGCATTAAAACAATTATGCTCAACAACAAATGGTCCAATAATGATTTAAAAATTGGCAGAATTTTTGATTGAATATTTCTTAAAAGAAGATATAGAAATGACCAATAGGTACATGAATAAATGTTTGATATTACTAATCATCAGAGAAATGCAAATCAAAACCACAATGAGATACCATTTTACCTCAGTTAAAATGATTTTTTTTTAACTTAACAGGTACTTTATTGCTCACCTTTCACACAAAGCACACTTCCAGCCATTTTCTTTCACAGCTTGACAATGTTTACATATACAAAAACCCAGCAAGAAGCATCATATCATGCAGACTTCAGTAAGGGAGAGTTAAAATGATTTTTATCAAAAAGATGATAAATAATGAGTGCTGGCCAGGATGAAGAGAAAGGAAAACTCATACACTGTCATTTGGAATTGAAATTAATATGTCCATTATGAAAAAGAGTATGAATGCTCATTGAAAAACTATAGAACTGCCATATGACTCAGCACTCTCACTGCTTGGTATATATTTAAATGAAAGGAAATCAGTATATTGAAGAAATGTCTGCACTCCCATGTTTATTGTAGCACTATTTACATTAGCCAAGATATGAAATTCACCTAAATGCTAACCTATGGATGAGTGGATATAGAAAATGTGGTACATCATTATAAGTGGAATATTATTCAGCTGTAGAAAATGATGAAATTATGTTATTTGCAGCAATATGGATGGAACACAAAGGTCATTATGTTAAGTGAAACAAACCAGCACAGAAAGACAAATACCATATGTTCTCCCACAAGTGTGAGGGCTAAAAAAGTAGATTTCATGAAGGTAGATAATAGATTGGTGGTTACCAGAGCTAGAAAGAGGAGGGAGGAGGGGGTGCAGAGTATTTTAAAAGGATTTTGAAAGGTTGGTTAATGGACATGTTTCTCTTTTCCTCGGAGCATTTGGCAGTGGTGGTGGGTTTTGCAGCCATGGCCAAGATTAAGGCTCAGTATCTTTGAGGCGAGAAGGAGGAAGAGCTGCTAAGACAGATAGACAACCTGAAAGTAGACCTGTCCCAGATGTGTGCTGCCAAAGTGAAAGGTGCCTGACATTCCAGCTCTCCTAGATTATAGTCATTTCCAAATCTGTTGCCTTTGTTCTCACCATCATTACCCAAACTCAGAAAACAAACCTGAGGAAATTCTACAAGGGCAAGAAGGACTAGCCCCCAGATCTGTGGCCCAGGAACACCTGTATCTTGTGCCACTGGCTCAGCAAGCATCAGGAGAACGTGAAGACCAAGAACCTGCAGCAGAAGGAACAAGCTGTGCCCACTGTTAGAAGTAAGAGGTCAAGGCATGAGCACTGCTGATTCAAAATTCAAACTGGAAGAAAAAAGGTGTTAGGTTAATGGGCACAAAAATACTGTTGGAAGAAACACGATGTATTGTTCAGTAATGCAGTAGAGTGACAATAGTTAACAATAATTTGTATATTTTTAAATAACTGGTGGAGAGTAACTGAAATGTTCCCAATATAAAAGGTGAATTTTTGGAGTGATGGATGTCCTCTTTGCCCTGTTTTGATCTTTATACATTATATATATACACATCACATGTATTCTGAAAATATATATAGCCATTATGTTTCAGTTTAAAAATCTGTTAATATGTGGCATAATTAAATATGTTGTGTCTTTAGAACTAAATGAAAGGAGTAAGTTAAAGAATCTGTCTGTATAGGAGAACTGATCTTGTATGTAGAGGATCTTCAGGACTCTACAAAGGAAAAAAACCTATTAAAACTAAACCAGTTTAGCAAAGCTGCAGAATACAAGTTGAGCATTTGCAAAGCAGTCGTATTTCTAAATACTGGTAATGAACATTAAAAATGAAATTAAGTTTACAGCAGCATAAAAAAGATCAATATATTAAAGAGTAAATTTAACAAAATAAGTTTAAGTGAAACTATAAAATACTGAAAAAAATAAAAACCCTAAAAGAAGACAGATATTTTATGGTCATGTACTGGAACTTCATTATTAAGACTGAAGTACTCTCCAAACTGATCATCAGATTCAACACAATCACTATGAAAATCCTAGCTGGCTTTGTGTATATGTGTACAGAAATTGACAGACAAATCCTGAAAATTATGTGGAAATGCAAAGGGCCAGAACAGTCAAAATCTGGAAAAAGGGACAAAAAATTGGAGGACTCCTGATTTCTCAATTTCAAAATTTACCAAACATTGCTACAAAAAAAAAGATGCAAATAAATGGGAAAATATTTCATGTTTATGGACTGGAAGACTTACTGTTTTTATATGTTATACTATACAAAGTAATCTACAGATTCAACACAATTACTATTGAAATCTCAATAACATTTATCCCAGAGATGAAAAATATTCTAAAAATTATATGAGATCCCAAGGTACCCCAAATAATCAGAACAATTTTGAAAAAGAACAGAGTCCTCATATGTTATTTCAAACATATTACAAAGCTACAGTAGTCAAAACAGTGTGGTACTGGGATAAGGACAGACTAATGGAATAGAATAGAGCCCACAAATCTTCACATCTTCAACAAGAGTTCTAAGACCACTCAGTGGTGAAATGACAGACTTTTCAAAAAATGGTATCGAGAAATCAGACCCTTGTATCACACAGCGTATAAAAATTACCTAAATGTTTTAAAGACCTAAACATAATCCTAAAACTATAAAATCCTGAGAAAAAAACACAAGGGAAAAACAACACGATATTGTACGTGCTGGCAGTTTCTTGGCTATGTCATCAAAAGCACAGGCATCAAAAGCAAAAATGGGACTACATCAAACTTAAATTTTTGTGCTTTAAATGGGTGTACAAAGGCAACCTACAGAATAAAAGAAAATATTTACAAATCATATACAAGTACTTGTAAAGAGTTAATATCAGACTGTAGAAAGAACTCCTCTATTTCCCCATCTAAAAATCAAATATTCTTATTTTAAAAGGGGAAAAAAACTTTAATAGATATTTATACAAAGATGTCAGAGAAATGTTCACAAGGGCTTGGCGCAGTGGCTCACGCCTGTAATCCCAGCACTTGGGGAGGCTGAGGCAGGCAGATAACCTGAGGTCAGGAGTTGGAGACCAGCCCACCTAATATGGCAAAACGCTGTCTCTACTAAAAATACAAAAAATTAGCCCGGTGTGGTGGCAGGCATTTGTAATCCCAGCAACTCAGGAGGCTGAGACAGGAAAATTGCTTGAACCCGGGAGGTGAAGGTTTCAGTGAGTGGAGATCACACCACTGCACTCCAGCCTGGGCCACAAGAGTGAAACTCTGTCTCAAAAAAAAAAAAGAAAAATGTTCACAAGCATATGAAAATTTGCTCAACAGTCCTTAATCACAGAAAAGCAAATAAAAAGTACAATTGGATATCACCTGATACACATTAGGATAGTTGCTATCAAAAAATAGAAAATATTTTTGTCAAGGACATAGAGAAATCAGAAACATTATACTGTTGTAGGGATCGTAAAATGGTGCAACTACTACAGAAAATAGCTTGGAGGGTCCAGAGAAAAATGAAAAATATAACTATCAAATGATACAGCAATCTCATTTCTACATGTATATATGTAAAAAAAAATTGAAAGCTGTGTTTCGAATAAATACTTGCCCACCCATGTTCATAGCCGTACTTTTCACATTAACCAGGAAGTAGAAGCAGAACAAAGGTTCATCCACAGATTTATGTATAAATAAAATGTGGTTTCTACATACAATAGAAAATCACTTAGCCTTAAAAAGGAAAGAGATTCTGTCACTTGCTACAACATGGATGGACCTTGAGGACATTATGCTAAGTGAAATAAGCCAATCACAAAAAGAAAAATATGTGATTTCATTTATTTGAGGTAAGTAAAGTTGTTAAATTGGCATAAACAGAAAGTAGAATGTTGGTTACAAGTGGCTGGCATGAAGTGGAAAAGAGGAGCTGTTTAATGGGCATAGAGTTTGAGATAGGGAGATGAAAAAATTTTGAAATTCTGTTCCACAACAATGTGACTATGCTAACGTGCAACAGTACTAAACTGTATGCTTAAAAGTGTTAAGATGGTAAACTCAGTGCAAAGCTTCAGTAATCAAGAGTTATGCTTATATAAAGCTCAACAGCTGGATCATTCCAGTATAATCAAGTATCTAAAAATAATCCCTTACATTTATGGTCTGTTGATTTCAAAAAGTTTCAAAACAATTTGGTAGGGAAAAAATAGTCTTTCCAATAAATGGTGTTAAATCAACTGAATATCCACATGTAAAAGAATGAAGTCAAATCTCTGCTTTCTATTATATACAAAAATGAACTCAAAATGGGTCAAATATCTAAATCCAAGACCTAATGCTGCAAAATTATTGGGAGTAAATCTTTGTGATGTTGGATTAGGCAATAATTTCTTAGATACAAAATGCACAAGTAACAAAATAAAACATAGATAAACTGGATTTCACCCAATTAAAACTTTTGTGTTAATGCTAACCATAACCCTAAACACTTTTTGTGCTTCCAACAGCACAGTGAACCCTCTGCCTTTTTGTGTGAGGTGGCTGCCCTCTGCCAGTGAGGGCAAAGGGTCAGTGTGACAGCCTTTTGCAACCATGCTTGTGGCACCCAAGCTCTTGTCCAGCATCCAGGAAAAATGAGGTGGCATAAACAAATTGGAGGATGGTAATTTCAGGAAATTGTATTGCTGATGGAAGTGGCTCTCAGCAGGAAGGGGAGCTGAAAATGGGTTGGAGTGGGAAGATAAACTCTGCTGAAGTCTGGCTGTCTCTGGCCATATTCTTCTCCAAAGTTAGGCTGTCAGGCTGTTCCTCTCAAGTCAAACCACTTCTCTCTGATATCCAGCTGTAGTCTCCCATGTACAGCTGCTTCTCCTCTCTCTGCTGGCTGAGGCTGGGTTTTTTAATAAGCACAGGAATTGGGGGCAGGGTGGGCCATGGGTGGTTTTAGAAAAGGCAACATTTGAGCAGGAAATCAGAGATGTAAGTTCTCACTTTGGGCCATCATATCAGGCTTTTCAGCTTGAGGGTGGAGCCCTCACTGGGGAATCCATCCTCTTCTGTCCAGAATTTCCCTGTGTTCTACTGTGTTGGCCAGGCTGGTCTTGATCTCCTGACCTCAAGTGATCTGCCCGCCTCAGCCTCCCAAAGTGCTGGGATTACAGGCATGAGCCATCATGCTCAGGCTCTGTCACTTTTTATCTCTAGAAGATAAAGTCTATCTCTAGAAGTCTATCTCTAGAAGTCTATCTCTAGAAGTCTGTTTTCTCATTTTGAATACTGTAGGGATTGATATGAATTCAGTAGGTGCTATTCTACCCTACTCTTAGTCTTTTGTGAATAAATAGAATAGCCTTGAAAAGCATACATTTATGCATAGTAGTAGTGTATACAGGTATATTTAGATGTTGGTGCACTTTGTATTCACTTGGACTACATTTTGCCAGAGACGATACTTGTGACACTAGTCTGTGCTCTGTTTGTTCCTCTCCTTCACTTGTGACACATGTAACTTGCTGTCTGTATGGAACCTAAGAATCCTCCGCAGCTGGCAGCTTCTAGTTGATTGGAGCTAGAATAAGAGATGATTCTCTGTGATAGCAATTTTGTTAGTTTTCTCAGTATGTTTGTATCTTTGCTCTTTTGGTAGTTTAGATTTTCTAACTCATTAATGCAATTTGCTTTTGTTAAACCGTATTGTCCTTAAACCTGCTTGGAGACGTGCTGGGAGATAATTTTCCATGGGTCTCATGTTTTCTTGTGTGAACAGAGGTTGTGACTACCTTTGTTCTTGTCTTTCTTTTCAAGATTATTTCTATATATAGTGAGTAGCTTTGGAAGATGCTATAGTGACTTCACAGCAGTGGCCAAGTTTGTATATCTCCTTGAAAGGTAGAGTTGGTACCTTTTACTAGTGCAAAGGGATTGGCATATTTTCCATGATTAAAGATTCCAGCTCCTGAAGTTGAGGGTTTCTCTTCTGTAATGCAACACATTGCCTGTGCAGGTGGTATGTGGCCCTATTCAAGTTGCTCTGTGACAATTGGGGCTTGGGGAACTAGAGCCCTGTGGTCACAAGACAATGTTGATATTCTGGCTACTCCTGTTACTGTGAGTAGCAAATACCTTGTCTCTCACCCATGAGTCTTAATTCCTCTGCCAGCATTTATTAGATTGTGACAGGCTAACTTGTTAGCTTGAAAGTAGTGTAAATCTCAGATCCTTCAGAGGTCTTGACAGTATGTAGGAAATGCAAATAAATGCATAAACAGCTATCTGAGTTCAGCTCAGAAATGTCTGTTTTTATCCATGTTTTTCATTAAAAGTTATATATTGTATAAATGTAGCATCAATTTTTCAAATTTTTTTCTCCATTCTAATAAGTTTTGGTATGAGTTTTCTATTTATATTTAATGAGAATTTTTAAAGCACAATAAACCATGTTTTAGTGCACTAAAATTGTATGTATGTTTATACACACCTGTGTTTGGTTTGTTTTTGTTTTTTGAGATACAATTTCACCCTGTTGCCCAGGCTGGAGTGCAGTAGTGCAATCTCAGCTCACGGCAACCTCTGCCTCCCATGTTCAAGCAATTCTCAGCTTGACGAGAGAATCAGCTACTTCTGCCTTAGCCTCCAGAGTAGCTGGGACTACAGCCATGCGCCACCATGCCCAGCTAATTTTTGTATTTTTAGTAGAGACAGGGTTTTGCCATGTTGACCAGACTGGTCTCAAACTCCTGACCTCAAATAATCCACCTATCTCGGCCTCCCAAAGTGCTATGATTACAGACGTGAGCCACGAGCTGCTGCGGCCAGCCCTGTATTTGTTAAATACACGTCTAGTTATGTTTGTAAAAACAAATTATTGCTCTACCTCATCACACATTTATTAATCATTAATTGTATGAATATCATTGTGATGTACTGTTTGCCTCTATTTCAGAATATTGGAAAGAAGATGACCTGTCAGGAGTTCATTGCAAATCTGCAAGGGGTAAACGAGGGTATTGATTTCTCCAAGGATCTGCTGAAAGTAAGCGTGGAACTATTGGCTTTCAATGTATGCTTATGTTTCTATTTACTGCGTACAGCATAATCCTAAGTAGGCTAAGGATCACTTAAGTGTTTTGCTTTTTGCTTTTGGTTTTATTGGTGATGTCTCTATTAAGCCTTGTCCTTGATGCTTCATACTACAAAGTACCTTAAGTTGATAATTTCTGAAAGTCTGCATTATAAATCAATAATCCTGAGATAAGCAAATTTGGAATGTTTGGTGATACAAATAGTGAGTGGCAGTTTTGGTTTGATTTGTGTGTAAATAGACTATCAGAACTTGAGAAAGGTCACAAAGGTATACTGTATATGCTCTGTGGAAACCATAAAGCATTTACAGGCTATAATGGGAGCAGGTCCAACTGTGTTCAATCCCTAGTCACAGAGCCACTCAGGCTGTCTCTGGAAATAGAGTAAATTAAATTCTGAGTAATTGTAGAGTGCCTGAATTACTTGCACTCGGCTTTATTATTGGTAACAATCAGCATGTTTTCCCCCATCATCAGATTGTTCTCAAGGAGACAACAAAATGAACTTTGGAATTCATACATTCTACAGCATTATAAATGAGATGGGCATTTGATTGAATACACAATAATGATCATATGAATATTTTAGGAATTGTAGGGTAAGATATGTGCATTGAGAATGTGATTGTTACAGGTCTCTATTTGATGCTAGCCTTTTAAAAAACTTAGCACACATATAGGTTTCTTTTGGAATTGATTTCTTTAAGTGAATTTTCAAGAAAGGTGACATTTGAATCAGCTATGGTATGGAAACAGATGATATGACATGGAAATGTTGAAAGAGAAGTCCTTTGTTATGTTTTATGTAACTTCTAAGCTATATAGAATAGAGTTCTGCCAGATTTGGAAAGACATATCTACTATGGAAAATGAAAGAAGTCATTACAGTGTGGTATTATCACATTCTTATTCTTACTGACTTTATTTGCAGCACATTACAAAAAATTATGAGAAAAGCAGGAAGAAAAGTAGCTTCAATTTACTGAGTAAAGAAGGCATTTTTTAGATTGTTTCTTTGTAGAGGAAATGCTGCCATTGCTGAAGGTATAATTCCAAATAGGAGCGGGAGACAAAAGGTGCAGGATTGTGACGTGATAAAGATGTTTTATATCTTTCATTGAATCCATATGGTGTTAACAGGACTTTTTTTCAATCTGGTGGTATTTGCATGGAAAATACTGGAGTCTCTCCAAGAGAGGATTTGTGAGGTTTTTATCAACTTGTGTCAGAAATGAAAGGTGACAGGAAGATTTTCGTAGTGAAGCTTTTAGAATTTAGTGGTAGGCTTATGGTAACCTGCATGACTGTTGGCGAATTACTGGGTAAATTTAGGGCATGTTTGGTATAGCTGTATTAAACAATGTATGGTTGATAAACAGTCCAGTGGCTACTGTTTACCTTGAGTAAACGTGTTCTTTGACTTCCTCTACCAAGAATTTGCCAGATGATTTGTTGCTGTTGTACAATGAGATTATGTTTATAAGCCTTGGGGGAAAATATGTATTATTCTTTTTTCAATTGTGAGAAGATGATAGTGAAATGGTACTGAAAATTGTGGTGGCTAGCATGGAAACTGTCAAGTGAAATGTTGATTCTCTTTCATAACGAATCCCAGGTGCTCACCCACCTAAGATTGTTTTCCATTTCAGTAGGAATGGATTTTATTGAAAAATTCAGTAGGGAAAGGTTTTCTTGGCCAGGCACAGTGGCTCATGCCTGCAATCCCACCACTTTGGGAGGCTGAGTCAGCCGGATCACCTGAGGTCAGGAGTTCGAGACCAGCCTGGCCAACATGGTGAAACCCCATCTCTATTAAAAATACAAAAATTAGCCGAGCATGATGACACATGCCTGTAATCCCAGCTACTCAGGAGCCTGAGGCAGGAGAATTGCCTGAACCCAGGAGGCAGAGGTTGCAATGAGCCAAGATCGTGCCATTGCACTCCAGCCTGGGCATCACAACAAGTCTGTGTCAAAAAAAAAAAAAAAAAAAAAAGAAAAGAAAAGGTTTTCTTTAAACCACATTTGTTTCATTTCTCTATTCTATTTGCTATTCATTTTTCCTTCCCTTTCCTCCTTTTCTTCTTCTTGCCCTCCCTTTCTCCCAGTTTCTTTTTATTTCTATCTTTTCCTTTCTCTTTGGCTTTCTGTTTTTCTTTTGGTGTCTTTTTTTTTTTTTTTTCTCATTATCTTTCTCTTAGGTTAGCTACCTCTGGATTTTCTGCCAAGATAAATTATTGGGTGAAATATGTACTTGAATTTTGGGGGGAAATTTTGTTATATATGCGCTATACAGATTCATACATATACATATACATATACATATACATATACATATACATATATACATAGGAACTTTTAAAAGTTTGGTGTCATCTTACAGGTTTTTTAATATCCTGGTCATTCTCTCTTTCTTTGACACCTTTCCAGTCTTCATATTACACTCATGAATGACATTCAGTTTATTTTTTGTGAGATAAAAGGAAAAATTATGACCTTTATTAGGTTTCCTTATAATCATATATAGAAACTGCTAGATTCAATATAAAAAAATGCTTAAAGTTACATAGATTAAGCTGAGGCTTTTATTGTTACATATTTTCCTTGGTACTTTTAGATTAATTTGAATCAAAAATAATATTTGGATTTATGTCCCTTCAAGTTTCTTTGGGCCATAAGTAACATTTGGACTTTTATGTCTGTTGTTCGGTGCTGTTTTGTAGTTGGGAACTTTCTTGAAGGTCTTCTATGTGTTTACCTGGTGTTGTGGGACTTGGAGAAGATGCTGAAACCAAATGGGCACCTGTCCTCAGAGATCACAGACTACTGAGAAACACTGGAGGGGTCTTTCTCCTTAAAATGTACAGTTATTCCATGTTAAAATCAAAGTATAAGCCAAATTCTGATTTTTTTTTTGTTTTCTGAACAGAAATAGTTAAGAAAAAAAGACTTTGACATTTTTAAATGTATGAAAACTGAGAAGCTTGTGTACACTTCTTTAATTTAGAGAATTTAATTAGTATCTTGCTTCTGAATTTGCCTTATACTGTATTGAAGGGATAGATAATATGTTGGGTCCTCTTTTTAGTTTACAATTCCATTGCAGTTTTTGTTGTTTACTCAAATAACAATATTTGACTTTTTTCCCCTACAAGGTGCTTAGGGTATAGGATATGGATGTCTGTAATACAAGTGAAATAAGTTAGATATCAGAAGACAACTAGTGATAGGATATTACTTAGGTTCTTCAAAGCAGAAGGCCTGGAGGAGGTGATGTTTGTGATGGTGTATTAGTGCATTCTCCCATGGCTATGAAGAAATACCTGATACTGAATAATTTATAAAGAACAGAGGTTTAGTTGGCTCGTGGATTTGCAGGCTGTACAGAAAGCATGAGCTAGTATCTGCTTGCCTTCTGAGGAGGCCTCAGGAAACTTAAAATCATAGTGAAAGGGGAACCAGGCACTTCATACATGGCTGGAGCCGGAGGAATAGAGGGAGGAGGGAGATGCTACACACTTTTAAATAACTATATCTCAGGAGAGCTCACTTGTTATTGTGAGAACAGCACCAAGGGTATGGTGCTAACCCATTCATGAGAACTATGCCCTCATGATCCAGTCACCTCCCACCAGACCCTATCTCCAGTACTGAGGGTTATTATTCAACTTGAGATTTGGTGGGAACACAGATCCAAACTATGTCAGATGGCCTTTTGAAGTATAGTAAAAGACTTATTTGTTATCTTGGTTATTTTTCCATTTCATTTCCCACCCCTTCTTTCACCCAAAGTCATTCTCATATGTACCCCTTTCAGCTACGTCACCAAATCAAGACAGTAATTCATTTAACAAAATAGGCCAGATCATCTCATATGATTCACATAGTACAGATAAACACAAAAAAGTTTGTTATTATCTTACAAGTTTCTGAGTAACCCTGTGAACATGTTTCTACGGACTCTGCCTATCCTAGCTGTTGGATGTGGTTTGCATTCAAGCATCTTGGGGGCAATGTAGAAGAGAAAGGGGAGGTTCTGCTTTGGGTCCTGATGGATTTAGTAAAACATTCCTAAGGCTCTAACACGTATTACAGCTACCAAGGACATGAATGAAGAGGGATAAGAATGTAGAATGTGGGCTAGCTCTGTATTGTAGGATGTGTTTTGAGAGATAGTACGGTATACGGATTGAGAGCTGTACTGACTTGCTTCTAATACCAGGTTCCATCTCTTAGTAGCCAGGGAACTATGGCAAGTTCATTTAAATATCATATTTCAATGTCCTCATCTATAAAATGGGGGATTTTGTTAGTACCCACTTCATTTGGTTGTTTTAATAATTGAATGAGTGTTTGTGTTTGTGTGTGTGTGTATACACTCATATGTATATAGAGTCCTCACATGTATTAACTATTGTCTGTTAGCTATTAAAACTTTTTATTTTTAATATTATTTTATTCTTCACTTGGCCTAAAGTGGCCTGGAATGGGACTCTATCCCTTCCGGCAGAAATTTGGGTTTAAGATTTTTTTTAGATGCAAGTGAGATAAGTGGCAGTAGTCAAAAGCTCTACCCACCATCCCTTTTTAGCTTGCTGCTTTCTAGGGATATGTATCCTCTGCTCTTTGAAAGGAACCATCTGTGACATTGACCTGAAAATGAACTTTGCTTAACCCTTACCTTTTATCTTGTTAAAAGCTTCTTTCCCTCTTCCCACATTTTTATACTTTACATTTGATTTGTGTTTTTACTGACTCCCCTCTTTGATGCTGCAAGAGGGGAAGTTCTAGGGTGCATTGGCTCTTGGACTGGTCCTGAAATCTTGAAGAACCTTTGAGGAAACAAACTAGTTCTTATTCTCCTAACTCTGAATAATCCTGGAATATTAATGGAAACATGAATTACTTGAAGTGATTAGAAAATCCCTGGGGGAAAAAAGGGTTGCTAGAGATCTACCTTCCAAATGGAGAGGCCTTGTTCTGAAAGATCAGGTCCAGGAATTGCTGGGATTCTGCTTTGTCTTCGGGCAATTTTTGTGGACTCTTGACTGTGTCAGCTTGGGAACTTCTTTCACCTAGTCTCATCAGCAGCTGATATCAACTAGTAAAGTGTTAGCTTTTGATTATGTGCATATTTATGAAACTCTTCACTCTTTAAATAACCTTTGAAAATATATAACAGCCCAGATATGGAATAAGCCTAAATGTTCATCAGCAAATGAAAGGATGCAATGTGGTAGATATGCATGGTGGAATATTACTTGGCCTTAAAAAGGAGGAATTCTGTCATTTGTGACATCAATAAATCTGGAGGACATTATGCTAAGTGAATTAAGCCAGACACAGAAAGACAAACACTACATGATCTCACTTACATGTGGAATCTAAAAAAGTTGATTCAAGAGAGTAGAGTGATGGTTACCAGTGGCTGGGGATGGTGGGATTGGATCATAGGGTACAATTTCCTTTAGATGATTTAAATAAATTCTGAATCTCTGTAGCATGGTGACTATGGTTAATAATATCATGTTGCTTATTTTAAAATTACTAGGAGAATAGATTTTAAATGTTCTCATCACAAAACAGTATGTGAGGTGAGAAATATGTTAATTAGCTTTACTTAATCATTATACCATATATATGTATAATCAAAACATTACATTGTATACCATAAATATATACAGTTTTCATTTGTCAATTAAAACATTTAAAAATAAGGATTTTCTTGAATGTTTCTCTAGCTTGTGTCAAAATACAGTGTCTTGCTCCTCTGCCTTTTTGTTCCCTGAATTTTATTTCTTCTGAGTTTCATAGAAAACCTGTGTTCTTGATTTTAACAGGGAAGCTGCATTTGTATCTTCTATTCAATCTGCTTTGCATTTCTAACTCTGATGGTTGTTAATTCTCTATTTCTCATTATATACAGAAAAGACACAGAGCCTTTCGGTGATTTCTGCCAGGTATTTATATATTTAGAGATGAAATATCCATTTGAAAATGTATTTACATGAAAGAAGGGAAGAAACAGAAATGAAAGACAAAGAGATTCTGGAAAATGCCCTAGGAACATGTAGGGTGGAAGGTCAGTTGTTGGCTGTTCAATCATTTCATTCTGAAGAGACATCTAGACTGTAGATTTTGACATGACATGAACCCAATTGTTTTCTGTCCCACTTTCCCATTGCCATCTACCACTTAATACTCAGATACTTCTCTCCTTAGTATTTTTATTCCAGTCATAGTTAGATCTTTAATTTTGTTGAGTAGCAGTTAAATTCAATAAATAACAAGGGAGAGTAGAAAGACATTAGTGGAAACAGTCTCTCCTTTAGGAGTTTTTATATCAACTTGTTGATGGAGAGAACAGAAACAACAAATGGAAAGTTCCAAATATTTGTGAAGGAACTAAGTATTTGTGATAAAACTGAACACAATTTGCAGAATGTTTAAAAACATACCTTGAATGTATTTAAATACGGAAGTAGCTATAAGAATAATTCTGGTCACAAGGCAGTGTTACTGGAAATCATTTAAAAAGTTGGGAAGTAAGTCTTACAGAGACCAATCAATATGACAGATTATTGCTTACTATTAGATGTTTGACATTAGAATATTCTTTAAATTTTTAACATTTTTATAGAAATTTCTTTACTTGGAATTTAGGAACTTTTAAATTAGCATGTTGTCTTTTAAGGGAAGACCAAAAGTTTTAATGCTGAAGAGTCTGTGTGTGTGTGTGTGTGTGTGTGTGTGTGTGTGTGTGTGTGTGTGTAATGGGGTAGTTAAATTGAAAAGATGTAAATCAGTATGCTTGGCCTAGCAGGATTCGTAATCTTCATTCCATGAATGGAATGATAAAAAACAGTGAATTAAATTGTTATGAAGTTTATTGGTTCGACTCTCAATAAAAGTTCTTATTCAAATATGTTTGTTTTCACTTCCTTTCTCAAAGGACAGAATTTAGGCAAGATTCTCTTAGGAGAAGTTTCCAAGAATATGTAGGATACCTTCATCCAGCCCTTAACCTATCTTGTCAGCTGAAAGGATTGTATATTTTATTTTAAACATAATTTTCTCATTTGGTTTTTTTATGGAAAAATAATTTGTGAAAATGATGGAGAAATTAGCCAAGAAGGTAGCATTTAAACAGACTCAAAAGGTCAGCAAAGATAAAACACATTTTAAATTAAGATTAATGCATCTTTTTGGACAAGGAAGAAACATAATTAGGAAGTATAAAATTATGCTTTCAGCTTTGTAACCATTAGACTTTTTAATCAGTTACAGCTGTATATAAGGATAAACAACAACAAATGAATCAGCCATTGAAAATCCAGATATAAGCAATTTTTCTAAGTTCAAAGAAAAACACCAAAAAGGATCTGTTTACACAGAGTGACAGCAAGAGCTGTAATAATTCTTCTTTTTTAAACAAATAAACGAAAGAGCAAAACTGAGCCAGTTCACTTTTCCATCTACCCCTTTCAGCCAGGGAGCAGATTAGAAATTTAACACTGACAGTTGCCCTACTTTTTAATATTTTCTACCAGAAGGCTTAACCTAAGCAACATGAAGTCCTTTTTCCCTCCTTCATCCTCCTATCCCCATTGTTGCTGTCTCCTCTCTCATCTTTACTTCCTGCTTATCACTGAGTACAAGTATAATTGGAAACATCAGAATAAGACTAGGTTTTATTAATGTCAGCATTCTGGTTTGTGCTATCATACTGTAGTTTTGTAGATGTTACCATTGGAGGAGACTGGGAAATGGCGCCAGGACTCTGTTCTTTTCTTACACCTGTCTGTGAATTTGTAATTATCTCAGTAAAACTTTCAATGACAAAAATAATGAACAGGTCCACTCTAAAAAAAAAGTGGGGTAGTCTGTCTATTCAGCCAGAGGTTTAAGGCATCATATAAAAATTGGCTTGATGAAATATTACTATTCTTGGTCACTTTTTAAAGATATTGAGCATAACATAATGACCAACATTTCAGATATAACTATTTAGCAGTATTAAAAACACTGATGTTTTAAGAAAAAGACAATGGGAATTATTTTGAAGAATTAAAAGCTGGCAAGTAACATGATCCTATGTTGACTCTGGGTGTTTGGAGAATTGTTTAGAGAAGTGGAAGTGGAAGGATAGTAAAATTGCAGTTGTCCATGTGAGAAGAGTGGTGGCTCGGATGCTGGTGGTGACACTATTGCAGGAAATATATTAAATATTGAATTGTTTTTAGCTTACTGTTAGAGATTCTGTTGCTAGACTGGTTTCCTGATTGCCTCTTTGTCCATTACCTGAATGAAGTAGGAGAGAAACAAAAGGTAGAACCTGAATTTTCTCTTCCTAGTTAATGTTTTGTCTTTTGTTTGTTTGTTTTTGAGACAGTCTGGCTCTGTTGCCCAGGCTGGAGTGCAATGGCACAATCTTGGCTCACTGTATCCTCCACCTCCCGGGTTCAAGCAATTCTTCTGCCTCGGCCTCCCAAGTAGCTGGGATTACAGGAGTGTGCCACCACGCCCAGCTAATTTTTTTGTATTTTTAGTAAAGACAAGGTTTTACCATGTTGGCCAGGCTGGTCTCGAACTCCTGACCGCAAATGATTCATTGGCCTCGGCCTCCCAAAGTGCTGGGATTATAGGCATGAACCACTGTGCCCAGACCCCAGTTAATGTTTGTTTGACCTGCTAGGTTGAATGTCATGGAAGGCTGTGTGGTGGAGTGAAATGAGTAGTCACAGATCTGGAAAGTAATCCCAATATCTTACCTTGACCAGGCAACTTAACCCTTTTCAGTTTTCTCAGGTATGACATGGGATAAAAATACCTTCTTCCAAGAGTGGTTGGGAGAATTAAATACGATAAGGTGTGTTAAGTGGCTAGCATTGTGCCTGTGTGGAATACACTACTTCTGACTGGGTTATGGAAGCCACTGGGCTCTAAGCCTGCTAGTGGCTAGTGATGGCACTTCTGGGTGATCACTTCACTTTGTGCTTGAGTTTCCTCATTTGTAAAATAAGATATCTCTCCTGTGCCCATAGTTTTCAGGTTTTCGGTTTAGGCTCCTGGAGCCTGTGTCCAGTGTTCACACATCCCTGTCACTGCTCCCCTTATGGTCCAGAAGCTTTTCTGTGTTTCTGTTGTGTTCTAACTTCCTCAGTTGATGTCTTCTGAGCAAAATATTACGTGGCAAAAAAGAAGTTGAAAAAACGTCACAGGGTGATCTTGTAAAGATCATTTCAGTCTAAGTGCTGTGCATTTTCTTTTTCTTACTTTCCTTTTTTCTTCCTCCCCCCGAGACAGAGTTTTGCTCATGTTGCCCACGCCGAAGTGCAGTGGCAAGATCTCAACTCACCACAACCTCCGCCTACCAGGTTGAAATGATTTTCCTGCCTCAGCCTCCTGAGTAGCTGGGATTACAGGCATGTGCCACTATGCCTGGCTAATTTTGTATTTTTATTAGAGACGCGGTTTCTCTATGTTGGTCAGGTTGGTCTTGAACTCCCGACCTCAGGTGATCTGCCCACCTTGGCCTCCCAAAATGCTGGGATTATAGGCATGGACAACTTCACCCAACCTGGGCATTTTCTTAACATCATTTTTTTCTTTGTAAATCCAAATCACATTTCTTAAAGTTTAACTCTCACATTGTATTTACTGGTTTAGACAAAGAACCATATACTTAATAATGAAGCCAGAGAATATTCAGATTTAAATACAAGAAAATTGCTTTTGTCATTGCAGCATTTTCTAAAGATTATTCCCAAAGGACTAAATGAGAGGAAGAAGCAGACCTCAGTCAGGAAAAAGGTCTGAACTTTTTATAAACGAAAAGCCTGAAGTGAATCCTCAGAAATACTTGATCTGAGTTATATTCGGAGTATGTATTTGAAAATAGGAACTTATGGGTGGTATTTAAGTGTAGCTAAAAAAAGAGCATCAACTGTTGCCTAGAGTAGGTGAGTTCTTTCCAAGAGAAGGTCATGGAAACCTGGTAGCAACAGTATCTATGGAGGAAAAGGGCTTGGATGCCTATCCTGGTGTAAGTCGGAGAGCCTTTTAAGAGAAAAGCTAGGTTTGCAAGCTTTTTAAGAGAAAACCTGTAAAGGTTCTGGCTTAAAACACAGAATATTGCTGCTTTTTTCAGTAAAGTAAATCAAGCCAAGTTATGTGATGAAAGGTTCGTGGCATGTTTCCACTTCTGCTCTCCGCGTGGAGGTCTGGCAGCTTGTTTTTGCTTTCAATCACGTGCTCATGATGGGCAGAATAATGATGCTGCTTTTGGTATGGTTCAGACCATGAATGAAAATGGTGACGATAATGAGGGTAATACTTTGAAATAACTGAAGATCCACAAGTCATGTTCATGGTTTAAAAAAAAAATACCAAAAAGAAGTCTATTAGAATGTTCTAACAGAACAGATGCTGCTTAAGAGTACAAACAGATTTTTCACCCCAAAAAAGAAAAAAGTTTGAGTGGTAGTAGCTGTGATCATTAAGGGTACTGTAATCGAGTACTAATGATTCCCAGTTAGATTTTATTTTCAATTTAATCATGAAGAAGTGCTACTGAATTTCCTATTCAGATGGATCCATAGACATTTGAATGTTTGTATGTTTTAAGCATTTTTATTTTTATTTTATTTATTTTGAGACAGGGTCTTACTCTGTGGCCCAGGCTGGAGTACAGTGGCATGATCTCAGCTCACTGCAACCTCCACCTCCCACGCTCAAGTGATTCTCCTGCTTCAGTCTCCCGAGTAGCTGAGATTACAGGTGCTGCCACCATGGCTGGCTAATTTTTGTATTTTTAGTAGGAACACGATTTCACTACATTGGCCAGGCTGATCTTGAACTCCTGGCCTCAAGTGATCTGCCTGCCTTGGCCTCCCAAAGTGCTGGGATTACAGGCTTGAGCCACCCTGCCCGGCCCTGTTTGGAGCATCTTTAAAGTGTCGTAACAGTCCAAAATTTCTGCGCCTCTCACTAACATGAACATGTATTATTGATATGAATGTAACTGGTAACGTTGTAAATGAAAACCACCCTCTTTTTGCTTATAATATATCAGAAAGAGGTTGCAGAGCTCCTTGGGATTGATGCACTCCTTTCAGCAGACCAGCAATGCAAGGATAGTTGGAACTATCATGATACATATTCTATCCTGAACATGATATTTACATAGCCAATAAGGATACAAAGAAACAGATTTTACTTTAAAAGCATTTATATCTCTACAGTCAAAACATCCCATAAAGGAAAACAATTTGCTGTTATAGTAATGCTTCACTTAGCTAATGGTCAATTGTTTTTTGAAAAAGACTCAAAAAGTTGAAAACAAGTAAAAAAATCAAAATAACTCTGAACAGCCAGCATAATTACAGAGTGCATGTATTAATAACTGACCTCACAAATTTTACACAGACCTTTATTTTGATCCTGTTTTTGACAATACCCACAATTAGTTTTTACTTTGAAATTTTTGGCCTGATCCTCTTCCCTGGCATTTCATAACCAAATGGGCCTGTAGACATTATATACTGGTATTCACCTGTGTCTATAGTCCCACTGCTGACCACCACTCAGCCAGCTCTTCATGGACAAGTTAATAGCCACATCCAACGAATTTTAATAAAACAAATTTAAAAGAACACAACACTTAGGTTATTACATAAATTTTTTAAATTGAATTTATTTATTTATTTATTTATTTATTTAGAGATGAAAGGATGGAGTGCAATGACATGATCTTGGCTCATTGCAACCTTCTCCTCCCAGATTCAGTGATTGTCCTGTCTTAGCTTCCCGATTAGCTGGGATTACAGGCACCCACCACCATGCCTGGCTAATTTTTGTATTTTTAGTAGAGACGGGGTTTCACCATGTTAGTTAGTCCGGGCTCTAACTCCTAACCTCATGTGATCCACCCACTTTGGCATCCCAAAGTTTTGGGATTACAGGTATCAGCCACCACACTTGGCCAAAATTGAAATTATTTTAGAGAAACAATTGTTTTCTCAGTGTGGCCGTGACTTAGAAGAATAGAGTTCAAGGAAGTGATGTTCGTCAGATAGAGAGACAGTAGCAAGAAGTGATTTGTTAATAAGGTAAAGAGAAAACGTTGAAACCTTAAAGGGCACTAGGTCTCTAAATGGAACTGCTGGAGCTGTTTTGAAGAGAGACAAGCAAATCTGTGTAGTCAGTGGCCTCTCAGCTGCATTACAGCACAGCAAAGTAATGGATGTACTTAATGAGTCATCAAAAATGTCACATTTTGTTTACTTAGTTTGATTAAGGAGACAGGGAGTGTGAAATAGATTGGAAAGATTGCCAATAATACTATTTTATAAAGATTTTTTGGCATTTAAAGGAATTAGCTTCAATCAGAAAATTCACTAATATAGGATAGTTCATTTCTCTATCCAAAACCATTCTTGAACTCTGTTCCCTGTCAATGTTGGATTATTGTTATTATAAGCATTTTATTTGCTTGTTTTAATGTTTTAACATTTACTCTTCCCTTAAACTTTCCATAGATAGTAGCATAGTTTTTGTTCTAAATTATTGTTTTCTCAGAAACACCAGAAGCCACATTATCCAGATCTTGCAAGGAAGTATTTGCTGAATGATGAAGGTACATGAAAATTCATCTTAACAACATACCCTCTAGTCAAAGAGAGTTCGCACATTGTTAGAGTTCTGCCCATTATCTCCCCAGACTGTCTGTTGAGAAGAATCCTGATACCTTCACACTTTTTCCCAGAAAAAATGAACTACCCTGTTCATTTGAAAATGATTACCATTTGTGGAAGACTACAAACGGAAGTCAATTCATGCTCCTGGGGCAAGTCATTTCACCATTAGGTTACCTAATCCTTTTTATTATTATTATTATACTTTAAGTTCTGGCATACATGTGCAGAACGTACAGTTTTGTTACACAGGTATACACGTGTCATGGTGGTTTGTTGCACCCATCAACCCATCATCTACATGGTACGTCTCCAAATGCTATCCCTCCCCTCACCTCCCACACCCTGACAGGCCCAGGTGTGTGATGTACATTGTTATTCTTTTTACCTCATTTCCATGCTCTTTCTTTCACTCCCAGAAACATAAATGAAAGACAAATATGTATCCTCAAAATAGTATCTCGAAAGGTTATTTGTGTTTCAGGTTGTTTGTCATATGGTATAGACTTAGACAAAAATATATATGTATATATTTTTTTGCCCATCATCTCCCCAGACTGTCTGTTGTGTATATTTGAAAAATTGGAGATTTTGAGAACATATTGATTAGACGGTATCATTGCTTATCACTTGCATTTGATCTTCTTCATTCCAGTATTCTTAAGGACAAGAGATACCCTTGTTGGTCATACCTGGTGTGCCTCATACCTGGTATAATTCTTAGGGCAGATCAGATATTCAACAAATACTCGTTAAAGACATCATTTCAGCTTTCTGTAAAACACAGTGACAGTGATTCTACGTGAACAACTTGATATTGTATGTAGAATTATTAATTTGTGTAAATATATACATAAATTTATCTTTTGTGGGGAGCTATTCCTATCATCAGGTATTCAAATGGATGCTTATTTCCCATAATATTAAGAGCCATAAGCTAGGATTTCCCAAGTGTGCAGATTTTTGTGCTAGTGGTTTAATGATAAAATCCTTAGGAGAAAGGAGGATTGTTTTTTCTTCCCAAAGCACACTTTTATTCATTAAGGCTCTTCTGTATGTCAGGCTCTATAGCTGGGTTAGAGATGCAGTTCTTATTATATAGGTCATACCATCATCTATCTCACAGTTTAGTAGATAACAGGTATTGGACAACTACACAAATTATGAACTGCTTTACTCAAAATTACATATTAAATGTTTAGGTACAATAGTCATACTTAATAGATTTGCTGTGTTTAGCAAAAGTCAGAAGCTGTATCAATATAAAACTGTAATCGGATTCCTGAGTTTTGGCTTTGGTAAAGGCTATGCTAAATATTTTGGGGGGAACAAAGATGAATAAGACATGAATTTTGGCCAGGTACGGTTGCTCACATCTGTAATCCCAGCACTTTGGGAGGCCAAGGCAGGCGGATCACCTGAGCTCATGAGTCCAAGACCAGCCTGGCCAACATGATAAAACTCTGTCTCTATTAAAAGTACAAAAATTAGCTGGGCATGGTGGTACATACCTGTAATCCCAGCTACTTGGGAGGCTGAGGCAGGAGAATTGCTTGTACCTAGGAGGTGGAGGTTGCAGTGAGCCAACATGATACCACTGCACTCCAGCCTGGGTAACAGAGAGACTCCATCTCCAAAAAATAAAAATTTAAAAAGACATGAATTTTGCCCTGAAAGAATTTTTAATCTAGTTCAGTAGTTTTCAACTCTGGCTACACATTAAAGTCATTTGGGGCCAGAGGAAAAAAGTAGGAGGCTGAAATATTCTCACTTGGATGGAAAACTGTTAAGATGATATAAACACTTTGAAGAAAGGTCTGGCATGTTCTTATAAAGGTAAACATACCTACTCCACGATCCCGTGATTCAAGAGAAACAAAAGCATATGCTACAAGAATAATCGTGGCAGCTTTTGCTAATAGCACCAAACTGGAAGCAACCCACAAACAGGTGAATGGATTAAGAAGCTGTGAAATATCCATTCAGTAGAATATTATTCAGTGACAAAAAGGAATGGGTTACTGAAACAACATCATGAATGAAAGAAGCTTTACACAAAAGTATGCACTATTTGATTTTGTTATTTGAAGTTTTAGGATAGACAAAAATAATGTAAGAAAGGGTCAGAAAACAGTGGTTTCTTCAGGGATGTGAGGATGGAAATCCCCTGGGTATAGGAATGCAGGAACTCTCTGGGTGATGCTAATGTTAATAAATTTTGGGGATCATATCATGTGGGGAGATAAAAGCAAAAACTTGCTATATTCTCTCTGCTTTTCCTTCTCCCTCATCAATTTTAAAACTCTGGGAATTACTCCATATGTATTTTTACAAAGACCCTCAGCTGATTCTAATGCCCACTGAGATTTGAACTATTAAATAGTATATAATATGGAGGAGAGTGTGTTAGTTGCATACTGCTACTGTAGCAAATCACCACAAACTTAATGGCTTGAAATGACACAGATTTATCATCTCATCATTCTATGGGTTAATGGTTTGGGTTTACTTGCCTGGTTCTTCTACTTTGGGTTTTTCCATCCCCAAATCAAGATTTAGGCAGGACTGTGTTTCTTTCTGGAGGCTCTGAAGATGAATCTACTTTAAGTTCATTAAGCTTCTTGGCAGAATTAAGTTCCATGTGGTCACAGGACTGTGGTCCCTATTTTCTTGTTGGTTGTTGGCCAGGGTCCTTCTCGGCTTCTAGTGGTTACCTTTAGTCCTTTGCTCGTGGTCTGCTACCTCCATTTTGAAAGCTAACAGGGATGGTCCAAGTTTTTCTCACTCTGCAGTACGGTCTGACCTCCTCCTCCTCCTCTTTTTGCCTCTTCTCTATCTGGTTTCCTCTTCTGGTGCATCTTCTGAGTGACTTTTCTACTTTCCTCTTTGAAGGTATTGTATGATTACACTGGATTCCCCCGGATAATCTAGAATAATCTCCCCATATTAAGGTTATTTGATTAGTAACCTTAGATCCATCTGCCAAGTCCCTTCTTAGCAGTGGCTAGATGAACATTTGATTAAACAATCAGGGGATGAGAGTCTTAGGGAGCCAGCATCTTTAAAATCCCGCATGAATGTGGAATTACATATAAAATACTGTAGGATTTCAGAATAAAGAGAAATTATTTTTAACTGGGTAGTATCTGGGAAAGCCCCTTTGAGATGGTAGTTGTTGTCTTTTGAAGGATAGTTCTGATGGGTGCTTTGGAGCAGGAGTAGAAGGGACTCCAGTTGGGGGTAACAGCTTAAATGCCTCTTAAATGCCTCTGTCTCTTGACCTCGTGATCCACCAGGAAGGGTGACAATGTGTGGTACAAGAAGAGCGGCCGTATCCCATGAGTGCACTCCATGTGCGTTAGTTACTATTTACAGAGCTATTCAGGCTACCAATGTCAGATTTTTCTAGATCAAAGTAAAAATAAGAGGAATATCCAGTTTATGAACACTTAGCATGCAAAATCATTATTTTAAAAGGACTAAGGCAATTGTGTGTTATTGTTTTTGTACCACCTTCTCTTTGGCTGTTAGAACTAAGTAGAGTTACACATGAAAACATAAAACCTGATTTTCATATTTCTAAACTCTTAAAAACTCCAAATCTGCTGATACAAACCAGCAAATGTGACCTTCAGGAAAAGTCTACCACTCTCCTTTTGTATTGCCCCACAGGGCTTACCTGTGGGTAATTATCCACCTAAAGCAGGGTACAAAGCTCATTTTTAGCGAGCTTTGTACCCTGCTTTAGGTGGATAATAGCATCAGTGTAGTCACAGCTTGTGGAGAGATGCTGAGGTCATATTGGCATGTCCTTGGTGTCTCTAAAAATTGCTGCCATATTATAATTGATTTTTTATAACAATTCTGCCTAAGGGAAAAATCTTTATTAACATTACTCTCTACCACTTACCTTCCTTTTCACCTAATTTATTTGTAAGCTATACAAAGAATTGTTTATGCCTTTTTATTTTGAAAGCATGCATCTATATACAAAGGATTCATAGAATACTTTCTGCCAACCTTTGAAAATCACAAAGGATATAACTGCCCACAGTTGCTTTTATTCAGCCTTCTCAAGTGTGTATACATAAGGGCTAAAATAACAAAACCAGTACAGCTAGCTGGTCCTTTTTTCACACACTACGTATGAGAAATAGATTAAAAAGGGAAGTTATGGTGGCAGAAAGCCAAGGGGTCTTTTACTAGAGATCAACAATTTCACTTGCCTTTGGTGAATCATATTTTGCCCTTAAAGCTTCTAGTACATACTAAGCCTTCCGTAGTCTTTCCAAACCTTTCTTCCTCTCTCTTGCCAGTGTTTGTTTTCCTTCCCTCTCTTCCCACCTTCCACCCAAACCTGAAGTGCTGGTCATGATGATTAGAGGCCTGTAAAAAGAAACCCGTCTTTTTCTGTGTCTTTTTTTTTACTCACTTTGAGTAGAAAAATAGCTTTTTCTTGGAGTTGCTCTCTGCATTCTGAGTAGACATTGGTACACGTGTAATTCATACAGTAGTTAATTGGCACTATTTAGCAGCTGGAAAGGAAGCACTACCTTCCTTACCATGTGGCAGTCTCATTCTTGTCACTATTCACCCATAATGTCTGCTGGTGTTCTGATTAAAGCTTTGTGCTTTCAGATTCAGAGACACTGGGAACTGTCTCTGATTTCACCTTTTCCCATTCATTTTCCCTCTTTAATATGCTAAGGTATACTTTCTGATAATTTAGAAAGATTGCTGTTGCTTTCACCTATAGTTCTCTGTTCCTGTTTCTATGGTACTTCTGACTTTGAAGATGCATTTCTTTGCCCATCTACTGTGTCAGTTACGTCTGTTTCTGGTTTCTTTTCTCTAGAGAAAATTGATTTTTTAAAAAATGAAACCAAGTAATTTCTTCCAGTTCTCGTGTTCTTATATTTTCCTTGTTTATAATACCTAATTAAAAGCTTATTATAAGGATCCTTCCAGTGTCATTAACTTCCAGTTAACTGTGTCTGTACTCCTGCAAATACCTACACACATCTTTATGAAAAGTCCAAGCCCCAATTTGTGGTACGTTTTTAAATTGTTAAGAACTGAAGATTTTGGGGCATTATTTGCATTTGAGAAGTCCTTTTCAACCTTAAAATCTATGGGTTTCTAGGTTTCACGTTATCTCATATGAACAAAGGTGACACCGATGTTTAAAAACTGAGGCTATCAGCGGGGCACGGGGTCTGACTCCTGTAATCACAGCACTTTGGGAGCCCACAGTGGGCAGATCACAAGGTCAAGAGATAGAGACTATCCTGGCCAACGTGGTTAAACCCCCTCTCTACTAAAAACAAAACGTTAGTTGGGTGTGGTGGCACTTGCCTGTAGTCCCAGCTACTCGGGAGCTGAGGCAGGAGAATTGCTTGAACCTGGAAGGCGGAGGTTGCAGTGAGCCAAGATTGCACCACTGCATTCCAGCCTAGTGACAGAGCAAGACTCCGTCCAAAAAAAATAAAAAAATTTCTGAGGCCATTCACACACAGGTACAGAGAGAGTGAGCAGACACATGTATGCGAGCATAAAGAGAAGTTTCTCTGCCTAAGGACATTTCTTCCAGTCCCTCACTGAATATCTGAATATGCCCTTCTACTCATTTGCTACATAAAAGCACAATCCTGGTGATTACCCGCTTAGGATACAAATTAATAATTAAGACCATCCAGTCCATAGGGGTGAGGGGGGAAACTCAAAGTAGAAAATATAAACAGTAACAAATGAATCTAACTGTATTACAAATTAAGTATTTTGTAATTTACACTAAAAGGGATGGGAAAGGAAAGAACTAACATAAATAATTTTGAAAAACGGCATTTTAACTGGATGCCATGTGGCAGAAGACAAAAAACAGTATTGAAACACCATACTCCAGTTAGTAAATTTGTTTTTTATAGGGGTCACTTTGCAAGCTGGGGACCCCTGGCCAGCAATGCCCCATCTGAGCCTCCCTCAGCCATGCTGACATGCCCCAGCTCACCTGTGTTAACAGCTTGTACCCTTGTTTTGTGGTTCCTGAGCTCGTAGACTAAGCTCAAGAAGAATGAGGATACAGGGGCCATGGAAGGGTGAGGAGGGTGAGGAAGAATTTTATTGAGTTATAAAAATGGCTTTCAGCAAGAGAGAGAGGGGATTCCCCTGTGTGGCTGTGTCTGGGGCCCTTTATGGACTCAGAATGGGGAGTGCATGCTGATTGGTTTGTAAGTATGCAAAAAAGGTTAAAGCAAATAACACCATTCAAAGGTGGGAAGGACAATGTAGAAAAACCAATTAGGAAAGGGTATATGTAAAATAGGTGAAGGATGGGGACCAATCAGAGGAAAGTATGCCAAGCAGGAAGACAGGTTCTCAATTCAGTCAGAGGATTTAACTTGCAGCTTGGCTTTCAGACTTTAAAACTGTCTTCGACTTGGAGGTGAGGTTTTGCTGGGGATCTGCCACTTTCTGTCTATGCATTTGTCTGCCTCTATCACTACTTTATGTTTATATTAGGATATGCAAATAAGCAAACATACTATAGATGATAAGAGCCAGTTTTCTGTCTATGAGAGAAAGAAATTATGAATAAGGAACGCTGTGGTATTGGATTGCAGTTGGCGTTATTGGTATGAACTCGTAATTTTTAATGTATGTATTGATGCAGAAATGTAGACAAGTGTGCATGATAGGTATGTATATATGTATGTAAATACACACTTGCATATATTTGTTAGCTCTGCCTGCTGAGGGGATCTGGAAGCAATGACACCTCAATACCAATGACGAGTATAGCATCCAGACCTTGGTTTCTAAATACCGTTTATGAGTAAAAGAACTCAATGCTCTGTAGAGAATTGGTTGGTTGTTGTCCTGGGTCAGGGAACATACAGGATGAGCCTAGAACATCTTGTGGTGCCAGAAAGTAAATAAGTGCTCAGAAAAGGGGGGTGGTATGCCAGAAGGCCAACCTGGCCAACCTGGAGGAGCTCCCAATGACCAAAGCTGGAACAGTTTGAGCAACAAAGTGGTAGTATTAGATTATACTCAGAGAAGAAAATGAATATCCATTGAATACATTTTAAAATTTGTAGGAAATTGACAGATTTTTATTACAGAAAAAAATTTAACAGTTGTAAAAGGAAAAAATGAAATGGCAAATATCACACTAATTATTGTTGCACATAGATCCATTGAAGGATGCTAAATTTAGTAGATGAAAGTTAGGGAAGAAACAGGATATTTGCATAGTCTCAAAGTATCTCTCCCAAGATATTTATTCATTATGAGGGGAAAAATAGTAACTTTACAGTATGGACAACCAAAGATACCATCTTAACCAAGTGATCAAGGTTAACATCACCAATGACAAGGCATCTCAACATCATGAAGCCTCTGATGCCCTAAGGAGAAGATAACATCACTTCTCTTCCTCAAAATGCCTAACTTCATTGTAAAAAAGAGAAAACAGCAGCCAACCCCAAATTGCAAGATAGTCTATGGAATAACTGGCCCATCTTCTTCTGAGGTGTCAAAGTCCTAAAAGACAAGGGAACCCTGAAGAACTATCACCAGTTTAGGAGACTAAGAAGCCATAACAACTGAAGGCATTGTGGGTTCTACAGAGAATCCTGGAATAGGAAAAGGGCAGTAATGGGGAAACTGGTGAAATTTGAATAAGGTCTATAGTTTAGTTAATACTTTACCAATATTCACAGTCTGGTTTTGATCATTGATGGGTATGTAAGATGTTAACCTTAAGGGAAGACTTGGGGGAGGATTTCCAGGAATTCTTTGTACTATTTGTATAACCTTTTTGTAAGTCAAAATTATTTCAGAGAAAAAAAAGATGCTTGGATAGCTAAATGGACCAAGGTGTGTCTACAAGGACATTAATTGCAGCATTGCATACAATAACAAAAAATTGAGAATAATACAAATCTTGGTCAGTGAAGGATTAGGTCAATTATACTTTATTTATGTAATTAATACAATAGTTAAAAAGACCACAGAGTTATGAATAGTGGTATGGATGTCAAAATGAAGAGAAAGGGTTAAGAGTATGGCTTCTTCATTCATGTTGCCTGGATTCTCTGATATTTAACTGTGACCTTCAAAAAATTATTCCTCTCTCAGCTTCCTCATCTGTAAATTGGGAACAGTGAATATACCTACTTATGAACCGGGAATGAGGTTTAAATATGAAAATCCATGTAAAGCATACAGGATGATACTTAGCACATAAAAATACTTGATAGAATGAGTACCTAATTATTATTTTTGAGGAATTGATGGAGGAAACTTCGATACAAAATTAAGTATGGAATGATACCATTTGTGTTAAAATTCGTATATGAGAATCTTGAAGATTAAGTGCTAATATGTTAATAGTGATGCTGTCAGGGGAACAGCATTTTAGGGAACTTCCGGGGTTTGTTGTTGTTGTTGTTGTTGTTGTTGTTTAGATAGGGTCTGCTCTATCACCTAGGCTGGAATGCATATAGCATTGCAGTCATAGCTCACAGCAACAGCAAATTCCAGGGCTCAAGCAAAGTTCTCACCTCAGCACCCTCCTCTCATGTAGCTGAGACTACAAGCCTGGCTAATTTTCTTATTTTTTGTAGAGATAGGGTTTTGCCATGTTGCCCAGCCTGGTCCCAAACTCCTGGCCTAAAGGAATCTTCCCCGTCGGCCTCCCAGTTAGGAACTTCCACTTTCTAAGTTAAATATTTCAAAATGTATTTTGCATTAAGTATACTGAAGGTACCCAGGAAACTTCACCCCAAAATATGGTTCCCTGGTATAATAAGTATTTTGAATTAAAGGTCTTTAGAGATCAGCAAATGTGAGAAGAGACTTTTCCCTTATCCAAGTAAAGACTGGACCCACCAAGGAGAACAATTGTTCTTCCTTAGCCTCCTTGTTACGTATTGCAACAGAGAATGCCGAAGAATATAACCATGCTGGAACATTTGCTAAAGAGGCCCATTTACAAGTTAATCTCTGTTTTCTCATCCATTCATTCTCCTTGGTAATCATTTATTGCCCTCTGACAGAATTCCCTATATCCGCTATCTCCCCACTCCTCTATGAGAAGAAGCTATAGGAGTATGTTGATCCCATTGGAATATTTGGGGAATCACTCTGTGATTCTCCCTTGTCCATGTTAATAAATTGTATGCCTTTTCTCATGTTACTCTGCCTTTTTTCAGTTGATTTTCAGTGAACCTTCAGAGGCTAAAGGGGAAGTTTGCCCTTTTTTTTCTGCTATACAGTTGAAGAAGTATGCATAGCAACTTTTAAAAGAAGCCTGCTATCAATATTTATTAAATAAAAGCCAGCAATGGAAACTTTATTTCTAAAGCTAAATGCCTTGCACAGTCTCCAAGGTCATATGACTTGTCCTTCACATTGGAAATTATAAGAGACCTGACTCTGTTCCGAGCCGCTTAAAACTAGTTGAAGTCTATAATTCTCTGAAATGTGGGTCTTAACATGGAAGATTAATTACTCTGGTATATAGTTCTAGGCTGTGAAAAGTTATGTGTAACCTAGGTAAGGATGGGTATGACTAGCTCTTTTTCCTCATGAAAAATAAAATAAAAGGCCTGAAATGTAGCATTTCACCAACAATAAGTAATTCCTAACATTTTTATTAGAATGATTAAACCCTGGAGTTGAGCACCAATGGTGACATAGTCTCCAGACCTAAAGTTAAAAATAGGATAGATATCAATTGCTTTTTAATCTTTAACTGGTGGTGGGCCACCTGAGTTATAGTGGGATCCAGAATTCACTAATATCCTCACAAAAGCCATCTATGTTTATATGTAGTGTAGGTAAAATATGTATGGAAATAACTACATGTTTTCAAAGAATATTCTCATACTTGTATTTTGGATATGACATCAGTTTTGTTTTATGATTGTGAAGATTTTTTTTTCCTGTGCTTGGTTTGATGCCTGTGTTGTCCTGAAGATCTATACAGTGCTTCCTTGGGAACTAAGCCTGACCATTCTGATTTAAGCATATACAGGTTACATAGCAAATTTAAGGCCCATCTGTCTTTGTGGTTTGGGTGATACTAGTTTGGTTGGTTGGTTTTTTTTTCTTTTTTCTTTTCTTTTTTTTTTTTTTTTCGCTAGATCATCTATAACACAAAGTATACCAGGTTTCTTTGCAAGGAAATAGGAAGACAGTTCTAAGATATTAGGATGAAAGGTGAAACTTTCTTCTGTTCTCTTGTATTTGTGATTCCTTTTTATATCTTCCCTATTATAGTCCTTTCAAATTTGAATCACCAAAGCTTCCCAAGAATAAAATGAAAATGTCGAAAGCATTATTTTCCTTATATTACTCCTGGTAATGTTTTTATGCATTTTCCATCCTGGTTTCTTAAACACTTTTGTTTAAGTATATATTACTGGTTGACCTGCTATTTTAAAATTGCTTAGATCTCATTTCGGTTGTACTTTTTTCTTCAGGCCTCCACCTGCTTTTTTATTCTGTTTGCAACAGACACTGTTTCATTTGTTGGTAACCATATGGCAGAGCATTTCTTTTTTTTACAATAAAATTAGATGCAATGTGTTGAAGCTCATATTGTTGTATCACAGTCTCTGGAGAGCTTAAAGTAGGTGGGAGAGGGCATCCCAAAATGCAGCATGCCACTGATAGGACGGATAATCTTAGCACAGGATTGGGTTTTTAAATATTGCATTTTAAAGGTGCCGACACATGTAGCTAGTGCCAGTACAAGAGTGGAGTCTATAGATGAATAGCACAGCTGCAGTGTTGGTGGAGTTTTCCCTCCTATTTCCCAAATACTTTGGTTTCTTAAATTCTAGGATTTTTTTTTTTAAACTCTTCTTCCTGCACACTGAAATTCCAGGATTTTAATATGACATAAGCTACTCCCATGGAACACTGTTGTGAAGTTGAGATCATCATGGTAACAAACTCCAAAGAAAGATCAGTGGACACTTCGACTCACATCATCTAGGTTAAATTTTGACCCTATCCCTTACTGGCATTGTGACATTGGGCAAATTAAGGAGGCTTTCTGAGGCCCCTTTCTCTAACCATAAAATGGAGATAACATCACATCTTGTGAACAGCTGTTAGAGGAATAAATGAGATTACATGTATCAAATGCTTCATACCTTCCCTGGGCTATGACTTGTACCTATAACTGTTCTTCCTTTCTCTCTACTACTTGTTCTCATCATCCTCTTACTCAGTATTTTGTTTTCTAAGGTTTAAAAAACAGACAATAGAAAACATTATTTTAATCCCTTTTTATGTTTTGATCTGAAAAGCTTTATGTATTTCCTTTCTCCCTTTCATTCCTTCATTCATTGTTGGCTTTGTGCCAGGACTACTTTTTATTTTTAGACAGTCTTGCTCTGTCACCCAGGTTGGAGTGCAGTGGTGTGGACTTGGCTCACTGCAACCTCCACCTCCAGGATCAAGCAATTCTCCTGTCTCAGCTGGGAATACAGGCGCACACTGCCATGCCTGGCTAATTTTTTGTATTTTAGTAAAGAGCTAGGTTTCACCATGTTGCCCAGGCTAGTCGTGAACTCCTGAGCTCAGGCAGTCTGCCCTCCTCGGCTTCTGAAAGTACTAGGATTACAGGCTAAGCAACCACACACGGCCACCAGGACTTCTTTCTTCAGGGTCCAGTAAGCCTTCTGGCCTCAGGGAGGCACCCAAGTTAATCCACACTCAGAGAAAAGCCAGCAGTCACTGGGAAACTCAAGTGGAAGTGCTGAACCCGGAGGCAGCTGAAAGGTGTGCAAAGTGAAGTCGGCCTCACAGAGCTGAGGCTCAAGGGACATTAGGAGGTACAGGGGACAATGTGGTGGGACAGAGGGAATTGTTTGTTCATTTGGATATTAGGATGAGTGAGAGAAAGGATGTCCAGGTGACTTCTGGGATTTAGGTACCTGGTGGGGTCATTTCACTGAGATTTGGAATGTAAGAATGGTTTATTAGAAATGGAGGTAATCTTAGAAGATTATCTAGATAGTCTTATATTCATAAATTTTTAGATAAGGAAACCGAGAGGCTGTCAAGGGTAAGCTCAAAAAGCAGTAGAGCTTCATCCAAGGTCACTCAGACTCTCCCTGCCATAATAAGGGGAAAATAATGTGACTGCAGAAGGACCCTTAGAGAACAGGACTGAAGGTATGATGGATTCTACTTGAGAATTTTGCAAATGAAACGCTGCACATTTTTCTCTTCGTAGCTAGGGAAGGTCACTGCAAGCTGTCAGAATTGAAGAGGAGAAGTGAAGTGGAACAAAAAGGGTGGAGTTGAGGTCAGATTCTGAGGAGAGAGAGAGTAGGTTGCCAAAACTGAGTACTTGTAAAGCACTGTAGAGGTGATCCAGGCTGAGTTAACACAGCAGGAGCTGTCAGTGTGGAACCTGTGTCGGTGTCCAGTTCTGGGGGCCAAGCAGAGGTCAGACCTGGGAACAGAAGACAGGGAAGCAAAGCTGTGCTAGGGTAATGTGGAGTGGGTCCAGGGCAACTCCATGGACAGCAGCTCCTGCTCCCGGAGACTGGCTGGCCTCTGCTCTGGCTGACAGGAACATCTTGCAGTTTGTTTCTGTGAGCTTTTCTATGCTGAAGAAAGTTACTACACAGTCTCTTATTCCAGATTCGATATTGTTTGTGAGCTCTTGACATTTCCTTTGGAAATAACTTATGTTCTAAAGATAGCTGATAATGTTATCTTCATCTAATTTCTAATATTCTTTAAAAATATTTGACTTAGAATGATAAAAAACAGATACTATACTTGATCTTAGCCAGAAAGCCAGGTAAATTTCAAATTTTCTCATTGCATAAAAAGTATTTGTGGTAATGGATATATTACTTTGTTTGATTTAATTATTTCACATTGAATTTTCAAATCATAATATCACTTTATAATCTCATAAATATATACATTTATAAGTTGATTTATGATAAAAAAAATTTGGTTTGTATTTTTTGCTACTATAAATAGGATAAATTAGAGTCCTGTGACCATGCTTGCTAATAGTGGTACTGTATTTATAAAAGAATGTCTTATCTTTAGCTATTAGACACATGAAAAATGGAAATTAGAAAATAGATTTCAAAGTATGTATTATCTTCTCCTTTATTTTCAACCCTATAATAAAACAGATGTTTTAGAACACTTTCTTGTTCTCTGTAGAGTTCAGACAAAGGCACTGTATTTACATGTGATGTTTTCCAGGTTTGCCCAGCCCCTTGTTTCTTTAAATACTCTTCGTATTTCAACAGTGAGTTTATAACTAATAATTAAGCATGGGAACACCTAGTTTTTCCCTCAAATAGCTTACCCTTTTTCTTCCAGAAGATCTGTTTATTGCCTACAATTCTTTACTTTTGTGGGAGAATCATCTGCTTCCTTGTTACTGATTATAACTGGGAAGGATTTTCAATTTAAATTAATTTTCAGTTGCTTAATGTTCTTCCTTAACTATATTTATTACCAAATTTTCATCCATCTGAATTTTTCCAGGTTTTCCGTGTGTGCCTTCCAAAATGATTTTTGAACCATAAACATGTATTAACTAAATCACTGGGAGAAATCACCCTGGAGTCCACGTTGTTCCAAACAATCTGTGATACCTAAGAGTCTAAGGTTCATCTTAAAAGGAAAAGTAATCATCCTTATGGTATTTTTTTGTCTTTAAAATATACCAAAAGAAATTTTAGAACAAAAATGATTAGAATTTTTTTCCAGATATTGTTGGGGTGAAGTTGGGATTTCTCATTTTTTGAATATAGCTTACTTTTTAGCCATCCAAAAATAGCATTTCTGGAAAATAGTCAATTGTAGCTATAGTCAGCCCTTCAATGTGTATGATGTCTATATCTCTCTTGTGGAGTTACCAGGTGACTAGTATGAATCTTCAGTGCTGAGAGTAAGATACCAGTTTGGCATTCAGCCTACTCATGTTAAGGTTTAACCTGTGATGGGATTCTCATTTCTGATAATGATTATCATATTAAAAATTTAACTTGTCATGGACACAGAGAGGGGAGCACTACACACTGGGGTCAGTTGGGGGGAAATAGGGGAGGGACGGTGGGGGGTGGGGAGCTGGGGAGAGATAACAAGGGAAGAAATGCCAGATATAGGTGATGGGGAGGAAGGCAGCAAATCACACTGCCACGTGTGTACCTATGAAACAATTTTGCATGTTCTTCACATGTACCCCAAAACCTAAAATGCAATAAAACAAATAAATGGGAAAAAAAAATTAACTTGTGATGTGTATGGTAGATCCCCTTTATAATATGGTTATTGTGTGGATTCTATTTAGCATCTGATAGATTCTGTTCACAGAAAAAGCAACTGTCCACAGTGTAAACCTCATAGATCGGCCCTGTCCATCTTGACAATGCAGACGTTGTCTAATCACATAACAGTGTAACTTCAAGTCCACCCTTGAGATGATCTTGATGAACCTTCTCATTTTATAAATGAGAAAGGGGGTTTCAGGGAAATAGTAACTTGTTTAAGGCCCTAATTAGCATGGGTAAAGACAGAATAGAGAGGACAGCTACTTCTCCTTCCCACTGCCATTGTTTTCTCACCTGCCAGGATGCTTCTATTTTGAAATGATAAGCAAAATTGGTCACCAGAAAGTCCTGATAACAGATTGTTATGTAGAGGCTGAGCTATGGAATTAACATTCAGTTCTGGGCTTGCTTTCCTTTCCCTGTGACCCCATGTTAGTCATTTGGATTTCCTGATTTCCATTCCTTTGCCCTTCTCGCAATTTCACACTGATTCAGACTTTTAAAAGTTAGCTTCTAGTTGGTATCATGTGTAAGCAGAAAATAATTTATAAGCAGTTTCTCTTGATCATAAATTGAGTAGAAGGAACCTGTTCCTGTTGCCTGTGTGATAAGGATGTATGCAAGGGCACACTTGTTCAAACAATAGGAAGTCAAGTTCAAGTAGGTCAAAATAAAGTTAAAAGTAAACCCCATGATACAAGATGAGTTTTGTGTATTTTTTCTACTGAAGTTCAGTTAAATAATTGCTTTAAAGTTAGAAAGTGATAATAGACTAGACAGCATTCTGTACCCTGGGGAAGAAAAATACTTTTCCCCAGAAAACCTATATTTGCAAGACTAATTTGTAGCCTTATGCATATTATAAAGCCATTGACTTTATGAGTATTTTAGTGTATTTAAAATAGCATAGAGGCCAGACGTGGTCACTCACACCTGTAATCCCAGCACTCTGGGAGGCCAAGGCAAGCAGATTGCCTGAGGTCAAGAGTTTGACACCATCCTGGGCAACATGGCAAAACTCCATCTCTGCAAAAATATATTTTAAAAAGTAAGTCCCAGCTCTTGTGGGAGGCTGAGGTGGGAGGGTCACTTGAGCCCAGGAAGTCAAGGCTGCATGAGCCATGAGCATACCACTGCACTCCGACCTGAGCTACAGAGTAAGACCCTGTTGAAAAGAAAGAGGGAGAATAAAACATAGCATAGCATAGTACCTGGGTTCAAATTATAGTTCCATCATTTTGTAGCAGTGGGCCCCACTTTTCTCATTTGTGACCTAATGCAGTGTTTCTCAACTGTGGCTATATGTTAGAACTACCTGGGACAATTACAACAGAAAACAAAAAAGCAAAATAATGCACAACCTGTATCCTCAGGAAGTTCTGATTCTAGTTGATCTGGGATGAGATTAGGATTTTTTCAGAAGCTCCCCAGGTGATTCCAATGGACAAATAAGCCACAAAAGCAGATGACTTTGATGTCCTTTTCAAATTTTAATATTCTACAATTCTGGGATTTTTTATGATGTCAAGTCCAGCCTCACACTCAGCATAATCATCTCTCCTTCTTGGAAAAGCACCATTTTGTTTTTAATGTTAACATGCATTTGGAAAGAATACACGTTGCCCTCAGAAAGCTTTGATTAAAAAGTTTTTCCTGATCATCAGCCACATTTATCTTTGGAAAAACAAATAATAAGTCTAATTACTGATTTAATTGATGACTATTCTGGTATTTGAAGATTCCTTCTGTGATTCAGCTAAGTTACTTCCTCTCAGGTGAAACTTTCCCAATTTTTTTCATCTCTTATTTTTGTGCACCATTATTTCCATATCTTAACACACTATTCTGCTCTGGAGGTAATCTCTCCTTATGTCTATAAAATGTTTTTCTGGAATTGAACTACAGCCCCATTGAAGATCAGAGGAGATAACTTAGGGATTTTTGGTGGTGATTCCCTTCTCAAACTCTTACTAAATGTAGGATTAATAAATAGACCCAGTTTTAGTAAACAGTTTAGTAAATGGTGTTTTCTAACACATATTCACCTATAAATATGTATTCTAATAAACACAGTAGATGATAAAATTCTCAGCGTTTAAAAATTTTCATTGTTAGCCGGGCGCGGTGGCTCAAGCCTGTAATCCCAGCACTGTGGGAGGCCGAGGCGGGTGGATCACGAGGTCAAGAGATCGAGACCATCCTGGTCAACATGGTGAAACCCCATCTCTACTAAAAATACAAAAAATTAGCTGGGCATGGTGGCGCCTGCCTGTAATCCCAGCGACTCAGGAGGCTGGGGCAGGAGAATTGCCTGAACCCGGGAGGCGGAGGTTGCGGTGAGCCGAGATTGCGCCATTGCACTCCAGCCTGGGTAACAAGAGCGAAACTCCGTCTCAAAAAAAAAAAAAAAAAAAATTTCATTGTGTACCAGGCATCATTCTAGTGTTTAAATAAATTAACATGTTTGATTCTTGCAATAACTCTTGAGGATAGGTACCATTATTATTTTTACTCTTTAGATCTAAAGGAGAAACTAAGGAACAAAGTAGTTAAGTGTCTTGCCTTCAATTTCACGGTAAGTGGCAGAGCTAGAATGCTGATTGCATAATATAGGGCATCTTATTCCAAAGTTTGTAAGTATGGAAATTGGGGGTTATAGAAATTATGTGAGGTGTATAAGGTTTATGCTTATACTTAAAAAGGTAAATTGTAGTATAGGACATGTGCTCATTTGTTTTAATGTACATTGTTTTAGGAAACTTGAAGTTTGTCAGAAATTACATGAAACCTATTTATAATAAGCACATAAATTGTTTTCGTTTATTTATATTTTTAATGAATTCTGCTAGACAATCTTGGTTCAATTTGCCAAATAAGTTTCCTAAAACTATTCAGATGTGTGTTTCTTAGTTAACTTCAACATTAAGTTTCCCATTATATATATGTATATATATATATATATATATATACATATATATATATATATAAATATATATATATATCACTAAAAAGTTATTTAAAGAACTGTTGGTATCCAGTATTCCTTTGTTTGCTTATTGTTTCATCAGCCTCATAAATTTGTATTGATTCTGACTGTTTATGATCATTATTTCTTAGTCTTTGTCTGATTCATTCTGAAAACTCAAGCTTTTTATGTGAGACTTACCCACTTGAGGTTACCAGTAAAAACCATGCTATGAGGAGATAGAAATGTGTCAGAGAAAAATTGTGCTTGTGGGACCTACCCTCCTTCTAACTACTATAGCCTTAGATATGTTTGTAAGGTGAATAAAGAATATAAAGTGTAAAGGCACAAATAAAGCATTCCTCTCCCCTATGAATCTTATCCTAGGGAGTAGTGTGTCCACTCTGTGCATTCATTGTCCATTCGCTGTTCGGTGTATTACTCTGATTGCAAATATCTCAGCCATTATTTCTGATTCTGTATGCTAAGGCATGGGTGGTCCTGTGCATATGTGCCAGTATTACTCTGTGAATTATTGGTTTCAAGGGGATAAAGGGCACAGTCTTTGATGTGAAGACCTAATTTTCCCTTAACAGTAGAATTTTAAGTTTTCATCTTAGATGAGGATCGTTTGTTTTTAGTGCAGAAAGCCTTTGTAATGACATTGCTGTTCTCTGGAACCTTTTGATTTCAGCCTGAGAAAGAATGATTTAACCTCTTACATAACATCAGAATGAGAAATTATGATCTTCCTTCTTTTTGTTGACTTTTATATTTACAGTTACAAGCTAAATCAGGAGAGGGTCTTGAAGACATTCTAACCCAGTCACTTCATTTTATAGAAAACACTAGCCAACACTGAACACTTATTTCTTTTAGGTCTCCCTATGGCTTACTGAATTCTATATGGGCAGGGATTTTATTTGTCATGTTTACTCTTGGTGCCCCCAAATGATACTCAGGTTTTCAAGCATATAAATGAAATGGAGAACTTGGACTTGTGACGAGAAAAGACTTACCCAGGATAATCTTGCCAGAACCATCACCTTCTGACAACAAATATTATATCTTTTCCATGATTTAAAAAAAGAAAAAGTATTTTTACTTGGGAATCATAATCAATTATTGAAGATCAGAATCATACACAGTTTACATTTATTAGATATGTTTTCAGACATATAAATGAATTTCATTGAACAGTTACAGTACAACTCTTTGAATGAAGATACTTTTATCCATATTTTTATAGACAAAGAAACTTGGGCTTTGAAACAAAAAGTAATTTTCCAAAGGCTATACATAGAGACAGAATCGAAATCTGGTTTCTGCCTCCAAGTTTAGTGATATTTTCTACTTTTGTCTTTTACATGAGGACCAATGTTTGTCAATATTGAGAATTATCCAGACCCATAAGTAACAGTCACTGAAATTATTTTTCTACCACCTTATATGTTATAGACTTTAATACCTGTGGATATGTTAAACAAGTGCTGACTTTGCCTATGGGTCTATGTTTAAAAGGCAGCAAAAAAGCCTGTAGCTTCTTAATTCCTTTCATCTATGGTTTTGGCCTTCTATGTGGTCTGATTTGAAGGGCTTTTCTGCTCTTTTTCTTTTTTTCATTTTCCCATAATTGGACTTGAATTTCCTCCTTTTGGTCCTAAATGATTTGCAGGCTTCAAAGCTTTTCTACTACATTGCAGGCATTGTCAGTATGGGATCTTATTAAAACTTAGTTGAGGATTAACATCTATAGCTGGAAGAAAGATAATTGCCTTTTTTTTGGTTTCTGTGAAGGAGTGGAGGGAGGAATGATGACAAACCAGGGCATGAGTGGAAGTCATTGTGACATGGCACATTTGTCAGTGTTCTGTGAAAGTAAAGAGCCTCTTATCCAGTGAAACTCTTGTCCAGGCTCAACTGGGCCAGTTTTGTGGGGACTCAGAATAATCTCATCACATCTCCACTTTGCTATGTAAACCCATCTGCCAGCCACTTTTTGGCAAAGGTCGTGCATGAGTAATACCCCCATTTCTATTCCCAAAGAGTCAGGATTTCAAGAGGGGCATGGTATTCTGCAGCACTGCACTTTAGTGCAGGAAAAAGGACACTGTCCACAGAATCTACTGTATTACCACCTCCATTTATCAATTTTATTTTTTACCTGTGATTGCTCTAGTGTTTCTTCCAGAAAGACATGCTAGAAGCATTGAACTTTTACAATTGCAACCCTAAAAAGTAGAATCTCTTATTTTGTTTAAAAAAAAGAACTTTTCTGTCTATCAATTTATATATTCTTTACCTGGTACTAAGTTCTTATAGCATTTCTTTTTGTGTAAAACATATTTAGCCATAAGTAATAAGAAACTTAGTGGTGGTTCTGGATACTCATTCATTTGTTCTCTTTCTGATTTTTAAAAACCCTAACAAGATGTTTTAACCAAGGTTGCTGTCTGTAATGCTGTAGTCTGCATTGCACCTTTCATTCTGTTCTTTCTTTTCTCTCCTTCATTGGTTGAAGAGTCAAGGGCGGAAGATAGTGGTAGTGGGGAAGGGGTGTGTATAGGAAAGACCAGAAAAGTCCTGGTCATCTTTTCTTTTTTCTAATTTTATTTTATATTATTGTGGTTCACAATAATGGGGTTTGTGGTAGATTATCTGTTTAAAAAATGCCCTGGTAGTTCTCCTATCCCTGTATGACCATGTTGTTCTATTCCTCAGGAGTGTAGTCTGTTTCTTCTCCTCCTGAAGTCTGGACTGGCTTGTGTGACAGTGTGGCACAAGTGGTGCTGTGCTAACTTCAGGCCTTAAGAGACCTGGCAGTTTCAGAGCCACCATGTAAGGAAGGAAGCTCAAGCTATCCTGCTGGAGAGAGAAGCCATATATAGGAGCATCAAGGCGCTCCAGCTTGCAGCAGGCACCATGCTCATACATGGAACTGAGGCATCTTGGATCTTCCATCCCCAGGTCAGCTCACCCAATAGCACATGGGGCTGAGAAATCCTGTTCTCACTGAGTTCTACCCCAAACTGCACATGCACAGAATCTCTAGCAAATGAAATGCTGATGATGTAAGGCCCCTGACTTTTGGGGTAGCTTGTTACAAAGCAATAGATTACTGAGATAGGATTTATAGCTTCCAAATCTTCCTTCTTTTCTCATATCTGTTTACTGTTTGTCTGGATAGTTCTGTGACTCTGTATGTCCATCAATATTTTGTTTTAGTACAAATCTGTTAAGCATTCTTTTGTTGCTATTTCTTACTTTGTAATTAGTGTATTTTGGGGTTTTTTGTTTGTTTTATTAGCTTTATATTTGTCCTCACTTGGAGCAGGTGACTATCCTGAAATGCTACTAAGGGGACATTTCTCTAGGGGGCACAGTGGCACCAATTTCTTTTGGTTGTATGTGAGAGACAGAAAATTACTTCTCTCTCTCAAAAGAAAAACACTGGAAAAAAGGATGACTTATTTTCCCTAAAGTATATTTCCTACTACCCGATTAGACCATACTGACCTCTCAGACTCCTTAAATAGCTGTGCATCCTCCTCACTGATGGGCAGAAAACAAAGTAGAAGGATCTAGGTTAAGCATTTTTATTTAAAAACAAAGACCCAGATGATCCAAGCAGAGTTTGCAAGGTATATTTTCTGTTCAAATTGCAAGTGTTCCCAGGAAAACCTAGAAGGTAATTATCTAGATTTATTTTAGATTTTCTGAAAGGATCTGAAATCATTTTTTAAAGTACAACTTTTAATTTCCTGAGTAGAACACATGCCTGTTCTGAGTCCTGGTTTCAGCTTCTACAAGCAATTTCCTTTGAGTGCACAAGGTAGTGTTTTTCTCATTTTGTTGTCAGTTTTTTGTGCTTAAAGATTTATTGTTTCTTCTGTTGTCTTTCTGCCTAGCAATTCCTTTCCTCAAACTGTCCTAAAGAGTTGATTAAAAAAGAATTACTGAGATCATGTTTGATACGGGGCAGTAAATTTTAAGTATCACATAGATAAAAGAGGAAGGGCACAGAGGATCTTAGTTGCCTTTCTTAATTGACAGAATCTTCCAATCTCACCTAATGATTTGTTTGCTGTTTCCATCCTTCTAGTCTTTATTTATTAACACTGACTCCATGACTTCATTAGCCCACAGTCAGAATAAATGTTTTGCTGTAATGAAGAACGTGTGTGTGTGTGTGTGTGTGTTTGAGACAGAGTTTCACTCTTGTCACCCAGGCTGGAGTGCAATGGTGCGATCTCAGCTCACTTCAACCTCTGCCTCCCAAATTCAAGTGATTCTTCTGCCTCAGCCTCCTGAGTAGCTGGGATTACAGGCGCCTGCCACCAAGCCCAGTTAATTGTTAGATTTTTGGTACAGATGGAGTTTCACCATGTTGGCCAGGCTGGTGAAGAGCATTTTTTTTGTGTGTGGTGGAGGTGAAGGAGTGAATTTTCTAAAGAGGACAGATTGGAATGGCTTTTAGAAAGACATTATCTTTTTAGATAATTTCTTTATCTAAAAAAAATTTATCTTTAATTTTTCAGATAATTTCTTTATCTAAAAGAAAATTTATCTTTTCTTTTCTAAAGAAAAGATGGCTTTTCTGACAGGCAGGTTCCAGTGGAATCGATGGTCACAACAGTATTGGGTTTATACCCTACCAAAAAAAAAAAAAAAAAGAAAGAAATTATCTTTTTTAAGTTTTATTTAAAAATAAACATTATTTTCAGACTGGGTGCAGTGGCTTATGCCTGTAATCCCAGCGCTTTGGGAGGCTGAGGCAGGCAGATCACGAGATCAAGAGATCGAGACCATCCTGGCCAACATAGGGAAACCTTGTCTCTACTAAAATACAAAAAAAAATTACCTGGGCATGGTGGCACACGCCTGTAGTCCCAGCTACTCAGGAGGCTGATGCAGGAGAATTGCTTGAACCCAGGAGATGGAGGTTGCAGTAAGCCAAGATTGCACCACTGCGCTCCAGACTGGCACCTGGAAACAGAGTGAGACTCTGTCTCAAAAAAAAAAAATAAAAAAAAAATAAAAAATAAACATTATTTTCAACCTTAGCTAGGTACATGTGAATTTTTTTTTTCGTAGCCATCTTGCCAACCCTAAAATGTTATTACAGGCTATTTATTTGTTCAGTGTTTTCATGTATTTCAAGTATACACATCTTGTCTTGTAGTTATATCTTAAATTTCTGAAAAACAGTGGCTACAGAATCTTAACCTCTAAGGCAGTGCTTTCCAAGGGACATATGGCAATGTTTGGAGATATATTTGGTTGTTACAGCTGAGGCAGTTAGCTGCTACTGGTATTTTAATGGATAGAAGCCAAAAATACGGGTACACATTCTACAGTGCACAGTATCTGGCACATAAAAGGTGATCAACAAATACTTTTTAAGTGGACGGATGAAAGGCCAGTGAATGTAAAAATGGATATAGTGCATCTTCCCTTCTTTCTTCTTTCACTTTTCTCAAAGGTACTAAGGGTCAGCCTTGTTAAAGATCAAATTGCTAGTTCAGATATAATGCATGGTCATCTCATTCATATTTATATATAAAGGGTTTTTTTATTTTCTCTACAATGACAGGTCAAAACTAGGTAATTTTTTAGTTACAACATGGGATGTCTATGTTTGTTTATATTGGAGAATAGTTACCACTTGTCAGCTGGAGAAAGAGATTTTACATATTAACAGATGAGAATTGGTGGCAATGTTGATGGTTGTGCCATGGTATCTTCATCTCCAGAAGGTCAGGTCCTCATTTTATTGTCGTGTGGTTGTGGAATGAATGCATATTTTTCACAGCTGTACCAAAGAAATATTTCATACTCAAAATATCTCAAAAGAAGTGCTACCTTGCGAAAAACACAGCATACTTCTTGTCATTAGAAAAAGACAATACTTCAGCGTATTTCTTATTTTTGCAAGTCAATAGCAAGTATGCCATATGATGTCCCTGTTTCAAAAGTGGGGAAGATTTTTTTGATTTATGGTGCTTTCTTTTCCAGTCTTCATGGAATTTAGACTTTGCTATCCTAATTAAAATGGAAATACATGAATTTGATAAGTAAGAGTTTTTACTCAGTGGAAATGTTGTTTAGTGCATTGTAGCAACATTGCTAAGAGAAATCAAATTAGTAATTTCCTCAGTGGAAGGTTTAGCATGAGGATATATGTAGTAGGTTTGAGATGGGGATATGAAGGATTCTCCCCCAGAATGGCATTCGTAGTTTCTCATAGTGACCCCTTTTCATTCATGGTCCAGAGAGAGTACAAGCTATTTAGAGAAAGAAGAGTTTTTGAAGGTAATGTATGAGACAGATGCCGGGTATCTTTTCTTAATATACAATTACTAAAAATTATCCAGTTAAAATCTACACCTTTCATAGAAACCTGCACCCTTTTTTTGTCTTAGGAGTTTTGATCTTTGTTTATTCTTTTAATAGTTGTTGCACGCTTCTTTTATTAATGTGGTGACATGTTCTTAGGAGAACTGTATAAGCCTAGATACAGCCCTCTTCATCTTGAAATAATTTTGGGTGAGACAGCCTTACACAAGGTACCACATTTGACTAAAACTTGATATTGAGTCTGGACTAATGTTAGACACTGCTGTGGATTAAAGGAGCCAGTTAATCTGATGCAAACGAGAAACTGAAATCACAACGACTTAGAGCTGTTTCCTTAGCTCATTGCTTAAGCTTTTACAGAATGCATAATTATGAGAATTTATAGGATTGTGGATTGTGGGGGAAGTCTAGTTCAGAAATCTCTGCTGACTAGTTCAGAGTCTCAAAGGGGAAGAAAATTGAAAGGGACATAAGGTTCTTATAGTTGATGAAGTCTCCTGCATTTAAAATTGCTTATTAGTCTCTGTTTAGTTGTTAAATTTTGCAATTACTCTTTTTCTTTGGATGGGAAAGGTGCAGGAAGAATCAAAGTTTTCAAATCAACAGGTTTTGTGTGTGTATGTGTGTGAATGCGATATTTTTTGAACAGACATTTTGAGATAGAAAGAAATCCTGAAACCAGGCTTCTGCTTTTCTCACAAGAAATCATCCTTTAGACTGAGGAGCAGAACTGACCTGTGAGGCTTCTACATTCTCTGTCTCCTTCCCCTTCTCAGCTTCCCTTTCATATTCATTTTCATAGCTGCTTTTTTCAAAAAAAGTTTTAATTGACACATAAAGATTATATTTATCATGTACAACATGTTTTGAAATATGTATACATCTTGGAATAGCTAAATCAAGCTAATTAACATATGCATTACTTCACATAATTCACATTTTTAGCTCATGCTTTGTAACTCAAGGTGACTTCTTGGCCCTCCAAAGTCTGGTCCTTGCCAACCCCAGTAGCTTTGGCTCTTTCCTGCCCATGAGCTCCGGAACCACTGAACTTCCTTCAATTCCTAAACACTTTTCCTAATCACTCTATCTTGCCTCTAGGTCTCCATCCATGCTCTTTCCTCTGCCTGAAACATTCCTCCCTTCTTTTTGTCTCACTAGCTCATACTCACCATTCAAGTGTTTGCTTAGCTACCCCTTCCTCTGAGAAGCCATACCTGTTGTCAAAGTCCAAATTAAGTGTTCTTTCTATGTGCACCTGTAGTAGCTGGTCTTTAGTTGCCTTTGTTGAATGTTTATATGAGACTATAAGCTTGGAGAAGGCAAAGACCATGTCTGTTGTGCAGAGTTCTATGGATACAAGTTTCTCAACTATTCATTGAATTCTTGGACTGAGTATTTAGGTGCTAAATTGTTTTTCCATGCAGAAATTCCATAGAAAATCAGAGAAGAGAGAAATCAGTGAAGGTTGAAGTGATCCGTGAAAGTAGAGACTTGACCTGAACCTATAGTGATAAACTCCTTTTAAAGTTTAACACTCTCTCCTCTACTTCCCTTTCTCTTTTTTTCCCCTCTTTTTCTTAAACTCATTCATTCAGCAAATATTTAAGGGCCCATATGTTTCAGGCATTAATCTAGGTGGTGAAGATACAACAGTGAAAAATGCCTGACCTCATGGAATATGCATTCTAATGGACTAAATGGATAAAAGTGGGTTAAATAGAAGTCTAGAAAATAGTTTAGTAGACTAGTAGGGCAATGAGGAGGCCAACTTGATGGATCAGATATGTTACAAAGTTGGACTTTGAATGGTTTTCCTTAAGAGCATATTTTTACTTGGGACAGTAGGTGAGTAATGGATAAGTACAAATAATTTCTGAGCAATAGAGACTTTTAGTCTGTAACCAGTAAGCAGATAGTGAAAATAAAAAAGCCAACTTAGACAAGATTGCCAAAAGAGATGTGTGTGTGTGTGTGTGTATTTTTTCTATTTAATTTAGCTATTTATTTACTGAGTCAGAGTCTTGCTCTGTCGCTCAGGCTGGGGTGCAGTGGCACAATCTCAACCCACTGCAACCTCCACCTCCCGGGTTCAAGCAATTCTCCCTGCCTCAGCCTCCCAAATAGCTGGTATCACAGGTACCCATGCCTGGCTTTTTTTTTTTTTTAGTTGGAGTCTTGCACTGTTGCCTGGGCTGGAGTACAGTGGTGTGATCTCAGCTAACTGCAACCTCTGCCTCCTGGTTCAAGTGATTCTCCTGCCTCAGCCTCCAGAGTAGCTGGGATTGCATGTGCCTGCCACCATACCCAGCTAATTTTCTTTTTAAGTTAGAGACAGGGTTTCATGTTGGCCAGGCTAATCTCAAACTGCTGACCTCGTGATTTGCCCTCCTCGGCCTCCCAAAGTTCAGGGATTACAGGCATGAGCCACCACACCCAGCCTGCCTAGCTAATTTTTGTATTTTTAGTAGAGATGGGGTTTTGCTGTGTTGTCCAGGCCACTCTAGAACTCCTGACCTCAGGTGATCCTCCCACCTCAGCCTCCCAGAGTGCTGGGATTACAGGTGTGAGCCACCACATCCAGCCTAGCAATTTATTTTCTAAAGAAAATTTCCTAGATGGTGGGCTGTCTGGATAGTGGAAATGAAGAACAGAGATGAGTTAAGACTATATATAAAGTTAGAGCTCAGAAGAGCAGTTGGAGTGTTAAGACTAGTTGTGGTATCATTGGAATAAAGATATTTTGCATAAGCTAAATCTGAGATTTCATTAGAATTAGGTTCATTCAATTGATGCCCATTTAGCATGTTCCAGGGGTTATAAAGATGCAACAGAACAGACATCGAGTTTATGTTCTAATGGACACCCCGATGAGAGGATAGAATTGTTTGGAAATCTTTTGTGATGTGTTAAAGTCATGAGAATGGATGGAGATTTGGGCCTAGTTCCAGGTAGCAGATAATCCTGTAGTTTATTTAAATTTTTATATCTAGGGTGTGATATAATAACATAATGATTATAATCAGCTATACAGCAGTTGATATTAAAATAAGGATACAAGAAAAATTGGGGAATTGCAGTGGTTCTTTTAAGCAGCTCTGTTCCTTTTCTATGTGTGGAAGGAGATAAAAGACATTTCTTTGTCTTTAAATTCTAAGCTGTCATTTTATTAAAGTTCAGTAACCACGTCTCTGGCTGCTTATTACTTGGCAATTTCTCACTAGCTCATCGATGTCAGTGTAGGCTGGTCTCAATAAATGCATAAAAGAAACAGAGGCCAGTGATTCATATGATTTTTAAGCAGATTTGGCATAGGAGTGCCTTTCTGGGTTTAGGGAACTGGTGGACAAGGAAGGAGAAAACCGCAGTCAGCTTCTCCTGTTGTCTTTGTCTTCTGTTTTTCAATAATGTCCATGAACTGTGAGGTTAGTGTCTTGGCTCAGAGATAAGCATGGCTTGGCATTGATTCTTCTGTTGTTACCTCAAGCTGTTTTCTCGTCCCCAAGAACAGCACTCTCAGTGGGTGTGGAAGTGGGCGGGACATGAAGCAATGGTTTTACATTGCATTGCCTGGCTACAGCTTGGCATTTCTTTTTTCTTTTTCTTTGCGTCATTGCCATTGGTGCCACTAATTTTGTTTCCCCTCTCTTTTATAACTTGTTTCTTCAGGAGTTGCCTAGAGTCTCCACATTATATTGTCTTTGGTATCGTGGCAGTGTCTTCTTGGTCAGTAATCTAGGGGTGATTATATCCATTTCATCTTACAGGTTTAATGCTAGAGGAATTCATTAAAAATAATAAAATAAAATGGAAAAATAAAAGTTCACCTCAGTGGGTCCTCTTCCTCTCCCTGGCTATCCTTTAGTTTGGGACATATACTGACTCCATTCCAGATGCCCCCATCTCTCAAAGGAGGAGAAAGTGGAATATGAGGTAGGACGGTAGTAGAAAAGAATGCCAAGCCCGTTGCCACTAGTGGTTCCCGAAATCAAAAGCTAGCCTGCTTGAAGGATGTGTAATGGATCTTTACCCCTTAGAACAAAGTGGGATTGAAATACTTTGTTTTTCATCTTTCTTCTGACCCCAGCCATGGAAATCTGTAATATTCATTTCTTCGGAGATCTGACCTTCCTTGTATTTTCTCCTTTAGGTATTTCTGTCCCTTGTCTGTTTGTAGCCCCTCTTACCAAAGCTGGATGCAGGAAAAGAGAAATGACTATTTCCTAATTTTCCTAAAGAAAAAAGAGTTCTTGGGGCTTGCATTGAGTTAGACTTGCAGGATGGATAGAATTGTGTTGAGTTAGTTTTAAAGGGTGGATGTACTCCAGGCATTGGATACATAGGAAGTATGGGGAGTCCATAAGTAGAACCCATTTGCTGCACCAAAAACTTTAAGGAAGATTATTTGGCAGATAAGAATTAGGGAATTAGATTTGCTCAATGATACCCAACATGGGAGAATTCAGTTCACTTTGTCTGTCTCTTAAAATCCTTTCATACGACCTTTCTTTCTTTTTTTTTTTTTCTTAGCTAATAATTTTGCCTAAGTCCACCACCCATTCCACATCTCCCAGGATTCCCAATTAGTTGTTATGATTGTTCTTTGACCATGTGTTTCTTTTTATATCCAGGGACTTAGACTATTAGTTAGTTTTATGTTATCTCCTTGCTGCTTTTATTCATGCCTTTATTTATTCATTTCTCCATTTATTAGTAAGCTCATTTGTTCTCGAATCATTTGTTAAGCCCATTTATCTTTCTCAAATGAAGAATTATATGCCCACATTAACTCTGTATATTTCCCCTCCAGGTCTCCACCAACAGAAAGAATTATTTTATTTTATTTTTTTTAGAGGCAGAGGCTCACTCTCTCACCCAGGCTGGAGTACAGTGGAGTGATCATAGCTCACTGCAACCTCAAACTCTTGGGCTCAAGTGATCCTCATGCCTCAGCCTCTGAAATAGCTGAGACTACAGGTGCACACCACCACACAGTTCATGTTTTATTTTTTGTTGAGATGGGAGTCTCGCTATGGCTGGCCTTGAACTCCTGGCCTCAAGAGATGCTCCCACCCTGGCCTACCGAAATGCTGGGGTTAGAGGCATAAGCCACCACACCCATCCCAGCAGTAAGAACTCTAAGTAGATTCCTGGCTTTAATATTACCGCTATTTGTTTTGCGTGCCCAATATGATTTTGCCTCATTTTTCTTCTTCCATTTTTAGACCACTGTAATAGCCTTGGTGACAGGCATTCTCCCTCTTCTCGTCCCACTACTGAGATCTCTAATCCACATGATTCTTCCACCCTGACCTGCTTACAAAGAACCCAAACCGTGGGGTCATATTTTCTTTTCTTTTTGGTATTTTCATTCTTCTTAAATCTATTAGCCCTCAAAAGAATAATTTTCTGTATAACTATAGACATGTAAGTTTACAGATCTTGACTTGCATTCATATGGCTGTGATAGTGTTTCACTGCTGTGGCTGTAGGAAGCTTCATTAGGTATTCCGATATGTATAGAAATGGAAGTTGCCAATCAATTTCTGCCTCAGGAAACATGAGAGGTTTGAAATCAGTACATGATTTTTTAGTGACAGTGTCTGGGAGAATCAACTCTTCCAGAAATTTAAGTTAGAATTAAAAATGTGCTCAAAATGTATTTATTTTTATGTCCTTGGCTTTCATATGATTGCTTATTTTAGAAAGGTTACTGTACTTTGCTATGTTTATACTTACAAATTTCATTATTCTGTAAACAATGCAGTACCACTGACATATTCTTTGAACTATTAGTGTATGGAAAGCCCTGGGAGAGATGGTATTGGAGATATAGAAGGAACAGGTTTTTTTTCCCCCACTCAAAATAGAAAGGGAACTCTGTCATATGTCTTTTTGTATTTCTTTCAGGATGTCGCTGGGTGCTAAGCATTTAATCGATCTTCAGTAGAGAAACGCCTATGGAACTAACTTAGATTATATTAAAATAGCTACTGAAGATCTTTTTAATGACTTTCTATAAAATGAGAAAGTACACTGGATGATGAATCCAAAAATGAAAGAAAAATTAAATCCGTATATGCACAAAGGCATTTGCAGAGTTTGCATGACAGCTCATGCCTAAGTATTACTTATGGCACTTAGTTTTCTGTGCAGATGAATAACAACAAAAGTAATATTGATCATTATACCTGGTCTTTTCAGAGGAACTGGAGCACATGTGTCATATGCAGCTACACGTGTTTCATGTACTCCTAGGTTCAGGCACTGCCTATGGAGGAAATACTATGGGTCACTCTTTAGAGGCATGAGTTTTGCTATGTTAATTCAATGGAGCATAGTTTGTTGCTTGTTTGTTTTCTCAACCACCTGTTTGTCCATTTGCATGTCATTCCTATGGAAAACATTTTAAAAGCATGAGTTATGTTGCAGGTTCTTCATCTTAATGGTTTAAATAGGGAAACAAAACTGATAACATGTAAACAGCTAGCAAGGGACATACGGCATTCTATAATTGTTACTTATTTGGGGTTCTCATAATGGGTGCTGAAATAGTTGAGAAAATTAGAGTTTGGAGGGTATATTGTACTCCAGTAACGCTCTTTGGGAGTGATAGAATTAGAATGGGGTCTATAGATAGATGAGATTTGGGCAGATGGAAGCGGGTGCTGGTCAGAGGCAGCCTCAGGGCATCCCAGGCCAGGGAGGTCAGTATGCTTTTCCCACTCATCCATTATTGCTGCTTCTTTCTCCTCCAGCTTGATTCAGGCTTTTGGAAATGAGATTGACATCTTTCTCTACTGATTATATTTAGATACATTTATTCACATCTGTACTTCCTTGGGCTGGGAATTAAAGGGGGAGGAAATAGAAAGAATTAATGTTTTCCATTTTTTAAAGATTAAGTTTATTCTTAGTGTGGATTACATATTACTCACTTGAAGGGAAACCTTTTACAAGGCCATCTAGATAAGAGAAATCTCAGATTATCAGCTGTGATTAGTGTTTTCACCTGCACTGGAAACTGAACATATAAGAACATGTATATTTTTAGATTCCGATTTAACTCTTTTGTTATATTTGCCAGCTTTAAAAAGTAGACTGAGCAAAGGTAAGAGTGAGCGTTGCTTCTTTAAAAAGGGAACAACCAGCTTCTTGTTGAGTTAGGGAATCTCTAAGACTCTGTCATATACATTTTAGTCCCACTGACATATTACTCCCACGTCCTTGTGGGTAGTAAAGTTAAAATGTTTTAAATGTTCTTTGATCTTCCACCCACTGATCTAGTAGACGTTTAAGTTCAATACTGCAGCTGGGAAAAAGGGGAGTTGAAATTCAGTTTTTACTGTTAAAAACAAGCCTCAACAATCATAGTCTGTATGTCTGCACTAGTTTAGAAATTACAACAATAAATTGGCTTCCGTTTTAAAATGTGTTGTTAGTCATCACACGTTAAATTACATGACATTACTATTTGTGACCTACTTAAAAATGGTTGTCCCTTCGATGGGAACGATATGTGTGTAGCCAGTGGTTGACTTGTAGGCCTTTTAAAAAGCTGTCTTTTAATGTAACATATTTTGAACATCAACAGATTAAATAAACATTGACTGTGACTCTTTACAGGCTGGATTTTATTGGGTAAAGAAGTGTGATGAGTCTTTTTATCTAGGGAATGATTTAGTAAACCGTTACACTAGCAAATGCCTCCCTCTTGCTCTGTGTTGTAGGACACATTTTCCAGAATAACCATCTGTCTATGCAGAGTGATTCCTGGAGCAGGAGTCCAAAGACCCAGGCCTATCTCTGGTCTTGTTGTTACACAGCTTCATAGTTTTGGGCATGTCACCTAACCTTATACAGTATCACCTTCCCCAAGTATAAAATGAGACATTGCATTATTGTCTCAGTAAATGTCAATCTTTTTACCTTCTAAGGCTTTTATGGTCCCAACTATGCTATAGAACTTCAAGGAAAAACAAAAAGATAAACACAGCAGTTCCTGGTCTTGGGTGGCTCAAGTACTTGATCCTAGTTACTTGGAGTACAGTTTGTTCATTCTGATAGATAGACATTTGTAGGCATGTCTCAAAAGGAGTGTTATATAGTAGCCCTCCAGGGTGCCTTCCCCAACCCTTTGGAGCCTGTATTGGAACATTGGCAGTTTTTTGTTTTTTTTTTTTTAAGAAATAATCCTTAAAGAGAAAGCAGTATTTGATAAAACAGTACCAGAAAGTGCACACACCTTGTTTTGCTAGCCAGAAGTGAGTTTTGAGGGGGTGTCTTGTGGGACAGATGGCAATGGCATGATTCACTAGGGCTCTTGGGGTGAGAAGGGCTTTTGCTCCAAGTGGGATGTGGATTGTGGGCTCTTCTGCAGAGCCTTCTTTCCCCAAGAAAACCAGTGGAATGCGAGTGATTTAAACTCCTTGTTCACATTGATGGATGAAGCTTTCCCCTCAGTATGAATTTGTTTTCTTCATCTGGTCTTTTTACATATAAACTTATTTTCGCCCTCAGATTCTGGGTGTTGGGAGAGAGTGTTAGCAGGAAAAAATGAAACCTTTAAGACATTGCTACAAATAATAAATCACTGCTTTGGAATGTGACCCTTTAACCTCATTTTATTTTCCTGAAGACTTGGATTGTTGTGATTATGTGTGTATTTAAAATGCATTGAGCAAGTGCATCCGTGCTCCTGCGACTGGTGTTGTATGCCATCTGCAGAGCACTGTGGGGGTGGCCAGGCAGGGAGGAGGGTTTCGTACTAAAGACTGGATTTTTCTTTTAATTTCACTGGCATATTCAGTATGTACTTCTTTAAGAATAAATTTTCATTTCACTTTTTGGTCATTTTGCATGTATTTTATATTTCTATTCCACTCAAGAGCTCTGAATTCTTGCCAATTGCTAATTGCTGTAAACACATATAATTCCAGGTAGTTTGAGGATGGATAGGGGTTTGTTGTTGCTGTTGTTTTAACTCTTGTTTCTTACATTGTTCATCTTCTACTTAACAAAATTATGCTATTTTCTCAGATATTTTATTAAAATGTGTTGTCAATCCAAAGAGTCGTCTTAAGAGGCTCAGAGAATATAATTGTGCTAAAACGTGTAATCCAGTAAACATCTGGTGGTTCATGTTGCTGGAAATGATTGGAATGTGCCTGGTACATTAATGCCCATTTCAACAAAATGTGGTTATGTTTTTGTATTCAAAGCAGGAGGTTTGAGGTTTTTTGTTTTTGTTTTCCAATCTACTCCTCTGCTTGCAAGGGATTATCTCTGCAGATTTTCTCTACATATATGAGTTTTCCATACGTTGGATACGGCAGTAGTCCATAATGAGTTGGGTCAGAATGGGGCAGTCATACCTGCCCATGGAATTCTGTTTTACATTTCGCGTCATTAAGAGCAAGAAAACTTACGTATCTGTACTTTTTTGGGTTTCAATATGAGAAATGTGATGCATATATCACTATGAGCAGAAGAAGCCTGATTTGTATTATTTAATCCTTTGTGTTTCTAGATTATGATATATAAAATATCTATTATCTGAATAATCTTTGACAAAGCAAAGTAAAAAATTCAGAGTTTTGCTATATAGATATATGATATATTTCTGCAGAGCTTTCTGGTTAAAATGAAACCAGTTCTAAATAATAGATTTGGGTAATTTGAAGATTAAAAATAAAATAATCTAGAACAAACGTGTCAGACTTTCTCAAAGTTGGAGGTGCCCATGGATAGATCGTACTATCTTAGGAAATAGTGAGTTCTGTGACCTGCAGATGTTCAAGCATAACTGTGAAATTAGTGGGGATGTTCAACAAGGGGTTCAGCTAGATGAGTATTTGGACTAAATGATTTTTAAAGTCTTGTTCAAGTAAGATTCCATAGTATCTGTTTTCTTATAGTTTTATACAAATATGAATATTGTTTTAAGGCAATATGACCAGTAGCACATAATAAATATAATGTCTTTGACCTGTCTTTTGCTTCTCCCAGGGTTGTGCATGTGGCTTTAGAAAACTTTTTTTCTCTGGAGTCCTCTAAAATATGGAATAAATCAAAAGTCTGGATTTAGTAGTTTGTTCAAGCCAGAAACTCAATTTCAGATATTTAAAATTTGACTTTTTAGAAAGTCAAAGTCAAAATATAGTCTTGTTTAAAGGAACTCTATGTATTGGACCCATCAGACTTTTCACTTTGAGAATCTCAGTGGCATCCACTCATATCCATCTTCTTGGGTGCCTTCTAGAAACTCACTTATTGGCCAAACAGATCAGAGTGATTCTGAAGTATGTTGCGGAACTATCAGAAGTCATAGCCACCTAATTTTCGATCTCTGTCGTAGTTCTTTCCTTTTAGCTTCTTTTTCCTGATCTAGGATAACTCTTGTTATCACTTACAGCCTTTAATCCTTTATTCTCACAAGATCTCTACATCAGCTGGTTGACAGCTTCACAGATATTTGTAGCAGCCGAGTGGAGACTAAAGGTCCATGATGTCTTTTTTTTGCAAGTGGTCTTGGCCTTTATGCTGAATTCTGTCCCCGTTGCCTCCTTTTCATAAAACCTGATTTTCCCATTTTAGTTTAGGTGGGATTTTTTTGCACCACACCCCTTTCAAACTCATATCTCTAAATTATAAAATTTCCCTGACTTCCTACTGTCTTCTGTCATCATTTCCTGTTTTTCTTGTACCGTATGTCGTCTCCTAAAGGTCTGTGGCATTTTTCTTCAGATTGTATGACATTTCAGGTCTTAGGAGAGTGCCATGTTCAAAGGCACAGCTAATATATAAATACATGTGATACTTTTAATATTCTTCTGATTATAAAATGTATTAAATATTTGTTTTAGCAAATCTGTAAAGTATTAAAAATGCATCCATACTCCCAAAGCTGAGATAAGTGTTTTTGAATATTCCCTTCTAGTACTTTATAGCTGTCTATGAAGCTAAATGATCTAATCTCTTTGTAATCCCTGCCTCTGCCTACTTCATTGCAAGAACAAACAGAAACCAAAATATACACACAATAGTATGCTAAAGCTACAAATCTTCTTTTATAATTTCCTACGGGGAAAAGTTAAGTTAATTTGAGCATGTAATGGATAACATGGGAAAATAGGTAAATATTGCTCTGATTCTAGATGAATGTGGATGTGTGAAGGAATGAATAAAATAAAAGAACTTGAGGATAAAAGACTATTACATACAAGGTAACCTTGTTGAGGGTGTTGTTTTAGGAAATGGTGAAAAGGTAGGGGTGTGGCAGCTGCTCCAGGAGGTAATATACAGTCAAAGCATCAAGGGCTCACTAGGGCAGATGTGAAACAAGTTCCATTTCTGCCACATGTGCTTGGAGAAAGGCTGTTACACCCTTGGACTGAAGTGGGAGGCAATACACAAGCACGTGAGTCCCGGGGGCAGGCCACTAGGTGCCATCTTGGAAGCTGGCCATCACCAGTCCCACTGAGCTAGCTTCAGCATTTAGTCTACTCCTGTGGAGCATTTTTTTGTATTCTTCTATGTACAAAGTCTCACTGCAGAGAATTTAATGTTTGGAAGGGAGCTAGAGCAGGCACAAGTTTATGAAATAGAAAGAAAATGAACAGTTCAAATTTATGTGTGAAAAGAATTACAAGACAAGTTGTATGGAAAGAAAGCAAAGGAAATATTTTGTTTTACTTTTTTATCTTTCTGACTCAGTCAAGATGGCAGGAGTTGATGCAAGTGGTTTTAGGGTGACCCTTCATCAAAACCAGTATTGTGGTTGCTTTGGAGAAAGTAAAAGAAATTAAATTTAACATACAAACACATAAAATACATAGTATAGCAAATTTGTTTAAAATTGATTCCCTTTCTTCAGTTTTGCTTCGTGGATTTTTTTTTAATTGGAGCAAAATATGTTTGGGTTCAAAAGCTTGAAACATTAACATTGTAAAAAGGAAAGCAAATTAGAACATTCAGACCACAGTTATAATGGGTGATCTCATAACAGTAATAAATGCTCCTGGCAGAAGCATAATAGTTGCTAAACTAGGCATGTACTTATGGCAAGAACTCCTCACTCCCATTCTGGAACAGTTTTGAAATTGACATTTTCTTTTAAGTGGTTCTACTCCTTAAGAAAGTGGCCCATTGCAAATGGATGTTAGTATGAAATGCTTACTTTAAAAAAATAATAATAATAAATGTAATTTATTTGGTTGATTTTATTTTTATTTCATTCTCTTGTTTGGGTTTGAAATGTTTTGGCTTTGAGCTGCATATTGGAGAAGGGAACAAAAAACCTTTAACACTAAGATTATTTAAAATAGGCTGATTTCAGTGCTGGAAGCTAATTCCATTTTTATTTCTAACTAGCAATATTTTTTCAGATTTAAAGACTCTCAGGTTTTCTAAGTCCAGAGGTCTGAATTTTGTTTTTTATATTAAAAAAAAAATCCCCCTTGATTAACCACATCTTTCTGGAGCCTGGCAAGAGGTAGATGTCCAGGCTTGGGCCTGCTACCTTTGGCTACTCCTCTTGGTCTTAGAGAAGGTGGAGATGACCAGGCTCAACATGTGCTGTATCTGTGTCGGAGTTGTAGATTGAGAAATATTACCTTATAGGCCTTTTTTTTTTTAATTGAAAAAGCTATTCCGTACAAGATCATATGAAGTCACTTTAAAAGTGTATGTTTTTAAGCCGTTGATATAAATCAGGCATGGAGAACTATTTATAGAACTAGATTGGTCTATTTAAAAGGTTATTTAAATCATGTTATTCCTCTGCTTAAAATCCTCATCCTATAACATCCTTCTTCACTTAGGAAAATAAATTTAGACTCCTTATCAAAGCTTGTAAGATTCACTTGACCTGGGTCTTGAATACCCTCCCTGCCTCATCTCTCATTATTTTCTCTCCCACTGCCCAGGCTTCAGCCACCCTGGCCTTCTTGCTGCTGTGTGAATACACCAAGCTTATTCCCGCTCTCAGCCTTTTGTTTCATATACCTGGAACACTTTCTTTCATTGGTTCTTCATTAATCAGGGACCTGCAAGAATGTTGTGTTTTCACAGAGGCATTTTTCCATTTATTCCACTGCAGAGCCTGGAAAGGCAAAAACTATATTTCCCTCTTTGCTGCTCAGGTTCTGGTTGTGGTTTGGTGCCACCATCAGACACACCGTGTGAGGTGTGTAAGGTGAATGTGGACCATCAGAGGCAAATATGGATGTGGGAGTGTCTTGTAGACATTCAGCCTTGATATTTTTCTTTAGCCCTTCCAGCAATCACTTGTCTTATACCTGATAAATCATGTTTGTAAGCTAACTGAGTGGATTCTCTTCTCTGCGCTTGTTCCTTGACTGATACTTGGGCCATGGCCGTCCTCTTCAAAATAGCACTTACCCACTTCTGCCATTATGCTCTGTCCTCTTACCCTGCTTTTGTTCATTCAAGCACCCAGAGCAACCTGAAACAACCAATGTATTTGCTTATTCATTTGTTAGCCACCTCCCTCACTCAAACCTATGTTCTATGAGGGTAGATACTTTGCTAGAACAATGCCTAGTACATAGTACGGACTCAACAAATATTTGTTGGATGTACTTATATGCTACAGTTTTTCAGTAGCTGCCTGAAGTGTTGGAATGAGAAGAAATTGAAGTCTGCAATGGGCTTCAATAAATGAGCAAGATTATTAGTAAGTGGTAATTGCCGAAGGTTCTAGAGCAACAGAGCCCTGTTTCTATGCCTGCCATAGATCATAACAACTGAGACAGAACATTGATAGCTGTGCTTGGGAAACATTTCCAACTGATTTGACTTTTTCAAAATTGTGTTTTATTTAGCTCCTGAAACTAAATCTAAATCCTCTGGTCTGTAGGAAAAAAAATCCGTTTTAAAATTGCTGTCAGCTTAGAAGTCATTAATTTAGAGTTTGTAGAGCACTTATTCTTGAATAATTTGAATCAGGATAATTCAAGGAATGCAAAATGCTGGCTTTTCACATAGGTGGAAAGTGGAGAGAGAGCAGTGAATCACCCCTGTACTGAGTTAGATGCTTTACCACAGTCTCTTATTTAAGCCTTTCCGTGCAAGGTAGAGGAATTACTGTTACTCTCATCCCTAAATCATAAGTAGGGAAAAAGAGGTTTTTCTGTTGTCTTTATCCTTATATCCTCTTTGCCATATGTATAAATGAGGAAGAAAGAGTAAGTCTGAGGTATAAAGTGAGCCCCATTAAAACTATAAATTAGACAGGATCCCTCTGTCTCTTTTCCCTTTCTCCTGTCTCCAGAGTCAGGCTGTGCACCTCTGCTGAGATTGTGGATAAATATTCCTTATGTAATTGGTCAACATTTCTTTAAAAGCAAGGTGGTTTATTACCTGGTACAAGAGCAGAGAAGGAGAATGTAGGTGACAGTGCCTAATCTTTCCTCTGTTGCCCTGAGCAATTCAGCTCTAGCCCCAAACTTTGATATTCTACTTGGCTGAATACTGCAGTCACTGTGACCTGTCTTCTGTAGAAGAGATTAGTATCTATCAGTTTCATTCAAGCTTACATTTTTGGGGCTCTTACTTCCCATTCCAAACTTTTCAATCTCATACTTTACTCTTTGGGGAAGAAGTATCAAAAAAATTTTCTAGCTTACTACATTTCTAGTGAGTCTTATTTCATTATAATGAGCTAAAATTGGCAGGAGGTAACAAGCATGGGCCCTGAACCCCAGCTGTACTCCTTCTGACTTCAGGAATGTTACAAATCATCTGAGCCTTGCTGTCTCATCTGGAACATGGGAGTGATGATTATATCTATCTCACAGTCCTGCACTTTTGTTTTTATAAGATAATTGATTAAAAAGCATTCAAAACTGCCTGACAGTCGTAGTAAGTGTGTGAGTTATGGGGCTGTCAACTATAAATCCCAATCCTCCAATCTTTCAAGATAAGTAGGATAAGCCCTGCCCTGAAGCTGTTGGATTAATTTGGTCAAAAATCAATTTTGTGGACGTTTTTTGAGAATCTGCTACTCACCTGTTGCTGTGGGGTTTGCATAGAAAGTTTCAAGGAGCTGATAGTCAACTAGAAACATCCCATAGACTTGACACATGAGCAGAGAAGTGTAAAGGGGTAGTGCTGCTGTTGTGAATTGTTGGGCAGGTTTTCTGGAAAGCGGAGGAGAAGGGTGAGCTTTGAGGCATTTTTGAATGATGGATAGGATTTGGACAGGCAGAGAAGAATATGCAAAATCAGCAAAATGAGAGAGTGAGGATATAATGTGTATATGTGTGTGGAGTGGCAAATGAAAAGAAATAAGCATAATAGGAACATAGAATTGCAAATGAGAAGTAGTCAAGATTGTGTTGGATAGAATGCAGTATGGAAAATCCTGATTTCCTAAATGAGAATTTGACTTAATAGTCAAGAATCTTTGCATATTTCTTTCCTCATTCCCTTTTAATAATTAAATTTAAATGCCCATTTATTAATTTGAATAAATGCTATCTAAGTTGATTTAACAAAAACTTGCTTTCCTAATAGGTAACTAAGAAACCATATAATATGGTATATTAAGAAGGTTTCTTAGCTGGTGTGGCATCAGGACAAAGGAAGCTAGAGATATTGACTGTTTAATGTCATCAAGCTTAGGCTTCTTATTGTAGCCATTTCCAATGAGAATAAGTTTGCCAAAGGACCACAAACCTCACGGTTCTTTAGTTACAGCTTCTATATCCATCTCCTTGCTAGGTGATTGCCAGCTGGATGAAAAAATATATCCAGCTTTTTCTTCCCTGGATTATGCATGGATGGGCACCACCAGTGTTCTTCTGTATGGCTTTTTTGCTATTCTTCTTTGACTTACAGTAGTATTTCTTACTATCAGTATTATTTGGCTAGTACTCAGTCAAGTTAGAATCAATTCCTTTTAGATTGTTGACCTATCCTGTTGTTTTAAGATTTTTTTTTTAACTAATGTGGATATGTGTAATACATACCTATAATAGAACAGTTAGGAAATATGAATAAGCAAAACAAGAGAAAAATTCTTCCATAAAGACATTCTACAGAGTAGTATTACATTGTGTATTTACTAAACAGCTTTTCTCAGTAACAAAGGACCCTAATATCTTAATGGGTTGAAACAGGCATTTATTTCCCTTTCCAGTTACTTTTTGGTGGCTGTGGGATGGGTGTGGCAGTGCTCTGCTCTAAGTGTCTTCTCATTGGAAGGTAGATCTTGAAATAGCAATTTCTCCTTGACAAACCCTTCCTGTGGTGGAAGGGAAGAACAGGAGGCTGAGCCAACCCACACAGTGCATTGAAAGCTTCTGCTGGAATTGGACATGGGTTCTATTTGTTCATGGTCCGTTGGCCAAAGCAAGTTACTATACTTCAGCCTGAGTGACAGATCCAAACCCTGTCTCAAGCAAAAAGGCATATAAAATGAAATATAGTGGTAAATATTAAAATTCTGTTGAAATACATGTTGAAGCTTTCATTGGGAAACCTTGGGAGTAGGATGTACAGTAGATATTTGTGAATAGTAGTATTTTTGATACTCTTGATCACTAATGTTCTGTCTCCATATCCAAAATACATTTGTATGTAGCAGTATAACAACCACATTCCACTTTCTTGATCATAAGTACTCATTCCCCTCCACAGGCAGAATACACTCAACTCCTCCCCAAGGAAGCGTTATGCAGACAGCCTATGTGTGGATATTTAAGTGTCTGTGGTTTTCTTTTTCTTTTATTTAACCTATTAGTATACTAAAAATATCTTTACATATCAACATGTATTTCAACATAATTTTAATATTTACCACTATATTTCGTTTTATACGCCTTTTTGCTTGAGACAGGGTTTGGATCTGTCACTCAGGCTGAAGTATAATGGCCCAATCTCAGCTCACTGTATCCTCTGCCTCCCAAGCTCAAGTCATCCTCCTATCTCAGCCTCCCAAGTAGCTAAGATTACAGGCACACGTCACCACACCCAGCTAATTTTTCTGTCATATGCCATGTTGCCCTGGTTGATCTCGAACTACTGAGCTCAAACAATCCGCCTGTCTTGGCCTCCCAAAGGGCTGGGATTATAGGCATTAGTCATCACGCCTGGTCTAGTCCCTCATTTGTAGATATTTTTATTGCTTTCAATGTTTGTTATTTTCAACAACTGCTTAAACTAAACATTTTTTCATTTCCTTAAGAATTATTGAGTCAAAGAATGAATGAAGTTTTTTTGTGCTTTTCATTGTATTACTAATACAATAAATTGTCATCTAGGAGGGGTGTTCTGTACTATTTCTGGGCCAGTTTGATGGATGAAAATATTATCTCATTGTCTTTATTTGCATTTTTAGTACTAGTTAATTTTTATTTTTATTATGTTTATGGAAAACTTGCTTTCTTCATTTTCAGGTTGGCTGTTTCTTTTTTCCAATTTTTAAATTAAGATGTTCATCTTTTTCTCAATTGATCTCCAAAATCTTTTTTTTAAAACATTATTATTATCTTTGTCATATATGCTGCTTATATTTTTGCTGGTTTGTCTTTTAACATGTTATTTTTCTACCTTCAGTTTTTTATCATAAGCTGGACAAAGACATATTGTAGGAAGCTGGACAAAGACGTATTGTAGGAAGGTAGTATGAAAAGAATGAAGCAATGGAACCAGAGAGAAAGTATCTCAGCAACTTAGCAGAACTGAGGTGGAAACTCAAAATGAGGTGCTCTTACTGGGGCCGGGCGTGGTGGCTCACACCAGTAATCCCAGCACTTTGGTAGGCTGAGGCTGGCAGATTACGTGGTCAGGAGTTCGAGACCAGCTAGCTTGGCCAACATGGTGAAACCCATTTCTACCAAAAATAATAAAATTAGCCAGGTGTGGTGGTGGGTGCCTGTAATCCTAGCTACTTGGGAAGCTGAGGCAGGAGAATCACTTAAACCCAGGAGGTGGAAGTTGCAGTGAGCCAAGATCGCTCAACTTTACTCCAGCCTTGGCAACAGAGCAAGAATCCGTGTCAAAAAAAAAAAAAAAAAAAAAAAGGAAATGAAAAATGTTCTCTTATTTTCCTTAATAAGCAGAGTTAAGGTTCTCATTGTCTAAGTTCATCTTCCTAGAACTGGTCCTCTAGTAAAGGGAGATTCTTCATTTAGAGTCTAGTAAGAAAAATAAATGTCCAGAATAAAGCAGATTTTTAGTTCAGTAGCAATAAAGTAAGGGTTGTATGAAGCTATGGCATTTTTCTTACCCTTTAGTTGCCAAATGGTCTAGAAGTACTAGTGTTTTAAAGAGAGGACAGAAATGTATCTGTTTTCAGTTGGGAAATAGCATTTTGGTACATTATGCTTTGCTTTGGTTCTTGCTTTTTCATCTTTTTGGCATCTTTTTTAAAGATCTTATCTGCCAGGAAGTTACTTTTTTTTCTCCTTTTTGATGGATCAGCTGCTTTTTGGAAGCAGTGCCACATTTTAGGACCAAATCATTGATGTTGCAGTATTTTCAGGGTTAAAAGCACTTTGGTTAATGTGAAATTCATGGTCAAATATACTTCAGGACAAATTATGAAAATGATAGCATTGAGATTCAACTGCATCCATTTCTGTTCATGGCTTAATGAATACGTTCAGGCTTAGTGTTATATAGTCTCATGAGAAACATATTCATGTTATTTTTTCTTATTTAAAAAAATAAAGGTTAGCAACCAACTTCTTAGAAATATTTATAGCATACATTGTACTGCAGTCATCCAGGCTTCTGTGGAAGTCAGTTGCATGTTATTTACTTTAACAAAGAATTTCATGTCCAAGGGAATTCTCAAATATAGGATCTCTTTTCTGTGGGTGATTTATTTTCACTGGCAAAATGGTACATTTCTAGATGTTTTCATGCTTACAAGTTTGGGTTAAACTTCTTGAAAAGTAAATGCTTGATCCCCTAAGAGTACAGCCGCCTAGTGATAATGAAGAACTGAAGGATAGTTATTTCAATTTCCACCTCATGAAAATGCTTAATCAATCAGCTCCTTTTCATACCTTGAAGGGGATCCTCTCAGTGTTACGTCTCTGAAGACTCTTCCTGAGCCATTGGTTCAGTAGCAGCAGGCTTATTTGCATCTTGGTCCCTGAGCTTCAGTGTCTTCTCCAGCTGCAGAATGCACTGGAAACTTCTGCCCCTTTGTAGACTATTAATTCATCAGGGAGAAAAGCCCTCGTGACAAGGCAGTGGCATCTGCTGGTGGCATTGCCTTCTTTTTCTTGCATTCCTTTTTTAACCGAAAAGCTAAGACATTTCGTCTAGCTCTTGACACTGTCAAATAAGGAGAGTTCCTCCCATTAAGATTTCTCACTGCTCTTGCCTCACAAAAACACAAAAATCAAGATAATATAAGAAAAGACACAGAGGAAGACATTTTAGGAGAACATGAAAATGGCCGTAGCAAGCACTACAGAAAACAATAAAATGCCTCTTATAAAGGGTACCTATATCTAACAATTTATTCCATATCTCAAAATAGCTAGAAGAGAAAAATTGTAATCTACCCAATACAAACCAATGATAAATGTTTGAGGCTGTGGATGTCCCAATTACCCTGGCTTGATCATTGCACATTGTTGAATACATGTATCAAAAGAACACACATACCCCCGTAGTATGTACAACTATGATACACCAATTAAAAAAAAGGGGGGGGGGAAGAGTACCACTTAAGGTATAGATGTTGTACCAGTAAGCTAACATTTTACATGATTTCCATCTTGTAACTCCTAGAACAACCCATATAGTAGGTTACCTACATACATATATACACACCTAAAATTTTCCTATTTTACAGAATTGAAAACTGAACCTTATTGAATATAAATAGCCTGGAGTTCTCCAACATCCCTACTCTGTCTTTCTTAATGACTGTATATATTGCTGCAATATGATTTTATTAATCAGGTGATGTTTTGAAGTCATCAGAGAGAATGTGGGTCTGAGAGACAGACATTTCCATCTATTTCAAAATGATCTTAAACATGTAGAAAGACCTGTTGGTTATAAATTGATTATTTTAGCCTTCCTTTACAGATGGACAAGTTATTGATGTAAATACATGGCAGCCATAAATATCAGTCAGAGTATCTGAAGTCAATCCTAGTATTCTTGGGAAACATTCTGCCTTGGGAAGTAAAATGCTGAAACTAATGGACTCTTAAAAGGATTTTGTTTTTGCTTCATTTTGTTTTCGGTTCTTTCAATGTAATTTCCCGTAATTTTCACATAATTTGTAGGCAAAAATCCCAAGAGCCGTAAATGGTCCTGTGAACATAGCATTTCACACCAATGACATTTTCATGGTTTTTTTGTTAGGTTAAAAAATGCTAAGATGAAATATTGTTCATAAATCTGTAGTTTGTAAGTAGATTTTTACTCCTTTGAGAAAGCTGATGGCTATGCAACTATAAAGCTCTTATATTTGATAAGCATTAAAGCAAATATTCACTTAAAGTCACACTCCAAATATTATGCATATCCACATGCACTGATTTATGCATTTAACGAAAGTTCATCTTGACAGAGACATGTGTATATCCTTTAAACATCTTGGAACTTATTCTGCACTACTAGGAAGGCACTTTTTTGTTTCCTTCAACAATGGAAGACTTTGCTTAAATGAGGAGACTAGTACATATACATTTGGTTTGACTGGACTGCAATATAAATGTTCTGCTTACCCTATTGATAATCAATGTGATTGTTCTGTATAAGAGGTTTCTTGATACATGGTGTATTTTAAATTGTGTAAGCTTCATAAAGAGACTTGTTGAAATAGGTTGCTGTATATGAATTTAAAATTTGTAGCAAGCTGAATGAAACTTGTATTGTCATTGAAATTATTTATACCAACTCAAGATATATAGCATTTCTTGTGGCCAAAAAAAGAAAACCTATTTTAGTTACAGTATGTAAGATAAAAATGTTTCATGTGGCCAGGCACAGTGACTTGCACCTATAATCTCAGAATTTTGGGAGGCCAAAGCAGGAAGATCACTTGGGTCCAGGAGTTCAAGACCAACCTGGACAACACAGAGTGTTTCTGTCTCTACAGGAAAAATAAATAAATAAATAAAACTAGCCAGGCATGTTGGCACACACCTGTGGTCTCAGCTACTTGAAAGGTTGAGGTGAGAGGATCACTTAAGCCAGGAGGTTGAGGCTGCAGTGAGCCATGATGACAGCACTGCACTCCAGCCTGGGTGACAGAGTAAGACCCTGTCTCAAAATAAATAAATACATAAAATGCTGTTTTATGAAATTATAGAGCTGTAAATTTCCAAAGACCTTAGAGATTATAATGTCAGTACAGATAAGTAAACTGAGGGCTGGAGGTGTAAAGTGACTCTTCCAAGGTTGTATCTCAGGATGGTGGCATTGCTTCAACTTCACTCAAATGTTCTGAATCTCAGTCCAGCATCCTTTCAATCCTACTGTGTGCTCACACCTAGGCAGAAGGAAAGAAATAAAAGACCAAAAGAAAGAAAAAGACTGAAGAAAAGGAAGGTGCAATATTCTATGTATTGGTCTTCAGTGTGATGGTGTGAAACTAATTGGTCTTTCAGTATAGAGGTCTCAGGGCTTGGCCTGTGTTCCTGGTTTCCCCCATCATGTCTGCTAAGAAACCAAGTTGTGCTTATGCTTATTCTTAGCTCCCAAAGAAAACTGTTGATCTTCTCAAATACAGTGTTCTACTTAACTAGAATTGTAGCCAAAAGGTTTAAGCATGGGAAATAGCCTCTCAACAGTGTTCACACTGTTTCAGTGGAAAGTTATAGCTTTAAGAACCTGATCCTGAAGAAACAATCATTCTCTGGAAAGTACATCATTTTTTCTATTACTAATAATGTGTATGATAACTCATAGGAATCTATGAAATATTCTTAGTTTTGGCAACTGATGTAATAAATTCTTGGACTTTATCTACCTTTTAAATTATAGCTAATTAAGTGATTAAGAGGTCTGTTTCTAAAGGAAAACAGGGAAAGTTGCTGCATTATTCTCTGGGTTTGGTTTTTGCAATGTGTATTATCTTTTATGTTAATATGACAGTCCCAAAAGATGGTTGCAAATTTCAGGTTCCATCTCTAATTCTTAGCCTAGAAAAGTGAAAACATTTGACTGAAATCAGATTCTGTTCCAATGCCCTTGCAAAGGAGGAAGCCTCACATTATCCATTTTTTCCAGGAATTTTATTGTTGATTAACAGCTGATGGGGAAGAATTTATAGTTGAGAGTAATTTTAAAAAGTTAATCACTTGCCAGTGGGCTTAGTAAAGAAAGGAAAATATAGTAGCAGAATCTGTAGCTTAATTTTTATTTTGTTTTGTTTTATTTCCAAGGGTCTCATTACTATTTGTATAATGTGTGTTACTGGGAAAACCCTAATGAGCTTTGGCTAAAATACAGGTAGTGACCAAAACTGCTCATTCTCCCAGTCTGACTACCCACCTATTCTATGGCCTACTATGTCTATCCAAAAGTTTATAATTTATTTTTATATCATATGAATTCCTTATCCTGTGTTGCCCAGCAGTCTTTATGCTGCCTGAGATTATTACCAGAAATGATAGACATTCCAGCAAATATTTTCTAATGGCACTATCCCTCATCTAGAGTATTCAGCCAAGGGAGTAGAAGGTTAGTCAAACTCATTAAATATAAATCTGTAGTTTTCACTACACTCTATGAATTGTTATCAACATGGAAGTAAGCTCAAAAAAGAAATGTTGCGTCCTCTTGCCTGATTGTGACTAGGTGTCTTCGTTTGGGTAGGCTACATTACTGTAGTAAATGATCTCAAGTTGTTGACTGGCTCAACCACAGTATACGTTTGTTTTTTGTTTACGTGGTTGTCAAAGCTAGATATTTCTGGAGAACAGATTGCCTTTTTTTTTTTTTCCCAAAAATAAAGCCGCCTCTTTCCATTTTGTGACTTTATCATCTTTGGGGACTTAGGAATTTGTCTGTATTTGGTCTGTAAAGGTAAAATGAGTACTGGTTCTTAAAAAGCTTGGCCTGGAAGTGGCAAATGTTCCTTTCACTCACATTTCTTAGGAGGAATCTAGTTGCAAGGGATGCTGAGAAATAGTCTCTGGATGTTACCAAAAACAACCCTGTACCATGGGAGGAAGAAGGGATTTAGGTTGACAAAAAGGTTTCTCTCCCACACCAGGTAACCTTTTCACTTATTTCCTAATGAGCCTGTTAAGTGAAGTTTCATCTTTGGGTCTTCAGATGGATTGATATTAATACGGATTTACTATCTCTCATTAATGTTAATTTTAAATGACAATGTTTCTACATATTTTCTAGAAAAAGCTAGTGCAATTTTTATTGAGACTTATGTGTTATTGTTGCCTTACATAAAAGCTAACACAGAAATCCTTAATTCTAATTAAATAGAAAGACTAGTTTGAAATCAATACACCTACTTCTGGCAAAGAAACCACATAGATACATCATCCTAGATGTTACCTGTATGATTATAGGTATATCTGTTTGCTATTGCTGCTGTATCAAATTACCATAAACTTGCTGTCTTAAAACAACACAAATATATTAGCTCATAGGTCTGAAGATCAGAAGTGCAAAATGGGTTGGCAGGGCTGTGTTCCTTCTGGATGCTTGAGAGAAGAATCTGTTTGCTTGTCTTTTCCAGCTTCTAAAAGCTGTCTGTATTCCTTGGCTCATGACCCCCTTTCTCCACCGTCAAATCTTTTGTTCCCTTCTGCTTCTGTCATCCCATCTTCTCTTACTCTGAACCTCCATCCTCTCTCTTATAAGAACTCTATGAAGCTGAACATGATGGCTTGCACCTATAATCTTAGCACTGTGGGAGGCCAAGGTAAGAGGATCACTTGAGCCTAGGAGTCAGAGACGAAGCTGGACAACATAATGAGACCTCATCTCTACAAAAATTTTCTTAAAAATGTTGAAACTAGCTAGGTGCAGTGATGTGCCTGTCAACCTAGCTACTTGAAAGGTTGAAGCAGGAGACTCAGTTGAGGCTATGAGTTCAAGGTTACAGTAGCTATGATTGCACCACTGCACTTGAGCCTGGGCAACAAACTGAGACCCTATCTCTAAAAAAAAAAAACAAAAACAAAACACCTTGTGTGCCAACTGAGACAACCCAGGGTAGTCTTCTCTCCCCAAGTTCCTTAACTTAATCACATCTGCACATTCTCTTTTGACATATAATATTCACAGAGTAACATAAAAATCTTGTGATCTGGGAATTGGAACATGGACATCTTTGGGGGAGACTATTATTCAGCTTTCCACAATAGGTAAATGATGTACAGACGTTTTGTCAGAGAAAAGAGATGCAACAGTGAAATGGATTTTTGGTTGCTTTTCAGAAAACAATTTGCTAATCAGACTGTGCAGTGCAGTGCAGTGACAAAATATTGATGCCAGAAGGAACTGTATAGGTTATTTAATCCAGCACTCACATTTCCTGGTTGAGGAATCCAGGGCCTCTAAAAATTGATAGATATTTGCCCAGAGGTTATTCACATAATCACAGGCAGAGCTTTGCAACCTTCTGGGAATTTTAAGATAAAGGAGGAGAGAAGGTGCCATGTTCTTTTCTTAGAACTCCATTTAAGACTTTTTTTTTAAGTAATACTAATATTCTAGAATACAAAATATTCCCAAGTCAAATTCTGATAGCAAGGAAATGTTTTAGTGAATCATGGACCTCAGACCTTAATACTGTATATAAAAGAAATACTTCTCTCTATTGTTCTGCAAAGCACTCTTGTTTAAATAGACTGTCAATGAGATGGGCTCCATATTTGAGAGAAAATGTTTTGAGGCTCATCCCTTGACAAATACTTTGTTTGGCTAGTCGGGAGTGGATTGTAAAAGTGCTAGAAATTCTCTGATCTCATTCTTAGCCCTTTGTTTCCTACCCTCTCCCCCTGGCCTGTGCTAACCCAGTATTGTAGCCACTCATCCCTTGTGCCTATTGAGCAGTTAATACCTGGCTATAATCCAAATTGAGATATTCTGGGAGTGTAAAATATACACCACATTTCAAAGACTCAATACAGAAAAAAAGAATGTAAAATATCTCATTCGTTGTGTTTATTGGTTACATATTGAAATGATAACTTTTTTAAATTTTGTAAAATAGAAATAGAATCTTACTAGGTTGCCCAGGCTGGTCTCAAACACCTGGGCTCAAGTGATCCTCCCACTTTGACCTTTCAAAGTGCTGGGATTACAGATGTGAGCTACCATGCCTGGCCTGAAATGGTAACATTTTGGATTTATGGGGCAAACAAAATATATCATTAAAGTTAATGTTATCTCTTTTCTTCCTACACATTTTAATGAGGTTACTAGAAGTTTTAAGGTATATATGTGGCTTTTATAGACTTCTATTGGACAGTGCTATTCTATACTTCTATACTTTTCCCCAGCTCTGATGACGGCCCGATTTGAGGCACATTACTACTCCCTTATCCTATCAGAATCAGATTTCTTAGAACTAGCACAATAAAAATAGAATATTTCTTATTTGTATTCACAAGCTAGTAAGCTCATCGTATCTTGATGAGTAATACTTATTGTAACGTCATAAAACCTTGATAATTCTGGAGAAAATGCAATTAGTAATATCCAAATGAAAGAATGTTTTAAAAGAAATGCACTTTTTTTTGCTCCTGGGAATGTATTTTAACATAAGCTGCTTAATAAAACAGGCCACACAGAGTAATTGAAAGAGCATAGTCTTGAGGACCCAAACAGATTCAACATTGAATCCAAGCTCTTATCTTAGCTGAAAAGGTTTAGAAAAGTTAACTACTTTCTCTAAAACCATCTATAAAATGAAACTAATCACATCTATCTAATAGTGGTTTCATAAGTATTAAACGAGATAGTGTGAAGTTTCTGGCATATATGGAATTATCTGGGGAACAGACTGAGTTGTATGGAGGTGAGGAGGAGATGGAAAGGAAGCAGAACTGGGTAGAGAGGAAGGGACGGTGATGCAGTCTCAACAAAGGCCTTGCTGAGCTCTGAAACTTGAGGTGGGTAGAAAGAGCTAGAGAGGCATGGACTCATCCTCAGATGCAGGTCCTCTCTCCCATGATCTTGGGCCAGGCAGTTTCTACATCTCAGGGCAATTCTCAGAGACAGCTGCCAGGTGAGGCTAGATGTGCCTTTCATTCCTGAAGGGGCATCTGGGCAGCTCAGCACAGAATCTACCCAGGAATGTTCACTCCCCCAGCTCCTACTACCAGTTTGCATTCCAAAGAGGAGGGTACTGTTATAGTCACATGAAGTTATCCCTGTTTTTTTAATCCATTTGACTTGTTTCATACTCTTTCTTGGTTACAAACAGTATTTTTGAACTCGTCTCTTCAGAGTTTCTATAATAGTTTTTCTAGAGTGTAGTCTTTGGAAAAGAACTGTGAGGTGAAAAAGTAGACAAATTCAACTTCACAGGATAATGCCAAATTATTTTCCAGTGTGTGTTTATACCCAGGAAGAGCAAAACAGTTGAGATTGGTGTCCTCAAGAAGTTTGATGATGATGATTATGTTCTATTTTACATATTTAGAGGAATGTTTAAGGGTGTTCTTTATTATTTCTAATATATTGTATAAATATTGTATGTATTGTTTTTTATGTGTCAGTTATTACATAATAAAAATGCCCCTTAAGGGGGAATATATAAAAGTTATCCATAGTTCTATGTAATCCTTCAGGGGTCTTCTAACATACATGGAAGAAGTCTAATAGTTTGTTTCTAAAGTATTTGATATACTGCATAGCTTGGTTTATGACATATGACAGAAGGCATGAAAGATGCCGTTATCTTTTTACCTCATGCATGCACTTTCTGGTTTGCAAGGCTCATTTAAGGCTGACAGGTTTCAATGACTGTTGTGTCTGCAGTTTTCTCTAAGAGATTAAGATTTAATTTAGATTGTCAGCCTTCACCTAGCCAGCCCAAGTAGCAGTCTCAATATTACTATAATATTGGCTCTCATCAGGCCTTTGTTATTGCTGTTCTTTGTATGGAAGCTTTCTCCCTTTGCTAGGGATCTTTAGAAATCTAGAAGACTAAGGATCCCTAGTAGAGGGCGAAGAGGTAATTGTACCCCTAGAGAATTTGGGAATTGCACAGCCTAACTCTGGTCTCTTTTTGTCTTAGAGTCTCTTTTCTCCTTTCCATTTATTGCTTCCTTCTTAAATAAAAATGTGTTAGATTTTTTTTTATATCTCAGAGTTAGTATTTTTATGCTATAATTTTTCTCCATACCCTTGGCCAGTTCCAAGGATCTCTTGAATCAGTACTACCATATGAAAATAGCTTCATATTTTTTCATTTTTATTTTTTTAAGTAGAGACAGGGTTTTGCCGTGTTGCCCAGGCTGGTCTTGAACTCTGGAGCTCAAGTGATCCACCTGCGTTGCCCTCCCAAAGTGCTAAGATTACACATGTGAACCACTGCACCCAGCCTATCAGAATAATTTTAATTTATTATTTAAGAAGTGAAAGAAGCTTCCATCTAGAGAATGTTCTGCTCCATCTAGAGAAGAAACTTCACTTTTAACTTAGTTAATTTGAGTTTTGTGGAATGTTTTCTCCAGAGTCTTAGGGATCACCATGGTGGTAGCAGATGAGGAGAGTTGGCTGGCAGGTTAGGGCTCAGATGGGAGTGGTGGGCAGGTATTTAAGGGAACAGAAATTTTTATTGATGATGATTTACGGTTTGGTGGCTCAGGCTTAAGTAGGTACCAGTGTCTTCTTAATCTTTGTCACTGAAACCAAACACTGGCTGGAGGTGCTCTAGTTAGCTTATTGTTTCATGACAGTTGGACAGGACTATTTTCAGATCCCAAATTCACAGATCTTTCCTACCATTCAGGGTCTGCTGTTACTACCCATTATCACAAATATGCTACTTATATATCAGATGCCATGCTAAATGCTTCATCTCTGTTTGCTCTCCACTATCTAAGTCATTTGTAATGGCCAGGATTCCTGGCTCCAAAAACGTGGAAACTGACCTTTGATAACTTCAGAGGAAAAAGGAATCTATTGAAAGGTCATTAGATAGTTCACAAACTGGGGGAAGAGGCTGCTTTGGGGAGCACAGTAGAAAAATAGACTTGAACCAAGGAGGCTGACTACAGAGGAAAGAGCTGCATTGTTTCCATGGGAAAAGTGTGGGGCTAGTACCCTGCACTTGCCACCACAACTGCAACAGCGGGGGAGGGGCTCTGTCACTGACTCTTGAGTCTTTATGCCACTTCTTTGAGAGCATCCAATGGCCAGGCTTAGGTCACATGGCATATACCTTTGTTGCCAGCTTACAGGGACAGGGAATATCTGAAGATTTCCACTAAAGCAGGATGTTTGGTAAGTAGCCTAAAATCAACAAATGTTTAATACAGTAGATCTCCCCCTGTTTTTAAGTGAAATACAGAGAATTCAAATAACTTAATGTCACTGACAGTAAATGATGAAGCCAAAATATGAACACAGGTCTAGTTGGATCATAGCCATTGCACTTTGCTGCCACCTTAAGAGCTGTTGATCTTGTAGAAACCACGATTTGCGGCTTGGCCACATTGAAATTTGGATGAGACAGAGTATTAAACAGCAAAACAGTTGGATTTGTTTTGTTGTATTTAAGATCGTATGTGTCAAGCTGATTTGGCTCATAGAATCCCTCTTCATTGAGGAGTAGCAGCAAGATAACCAGCAGTTGGGGGACATGTGTTTAAAATAGCCCTGTCTCCACCAAATTTTGTAATGTTCTGCTCCATTTGAGAAGCTCATCATCTAATACCATGTTGTATATAGCCTGGCCTTTACATATTTCAGAATCAGTTTCAGATTTTTCAAAACCCTTCAGAAATTTATTTGAGGTTGAGCTAGTACCAGTCCACACTCCCACCTGGACATCCTATCCCTGGTGGTGAATTTCTGCAGCCCCAGAGCTTAGCTTTGGCATTAAAATTTGAATTTTAATTGTTCCCCAACTATCTGTATTCCATCCTTAATTCCAGGGAGACCTTACCAATTGAGGAGTTAAAATAACATGTATATAATATAGAAAGTTTGGTTTACTGTCCTTTTGAGAATAAAGGCCAAAGATACACTTGGATATAGAAAATGTGCCCAAAGTAACAATTCTTGCAGCTAGCAAACATCATTTACTGGGAAGGAAAAAAATGAATAATCCCCTCAAAATTCCAAACACGTTCTGTTACTACTTTTTAAAGTCCCTTTGATAGCTTTTCATCATCCTTAAAAACGCCTCTCATCATTCTTCATAAATATATTTCACAGCTCCTTCTACCTATGGTCTCACTGATTTTCTTTTGGTTGCCCCTGCATGCCTTTTACCCCTCTGTCACAGGGCCTTTGCACAGACCACCATCCCTTCTTTTTTTCCTGTTCATTCTTTAGGCCCTATCTCATTTCCTAATGTCCTCAGGGAAGCCTTCCCAGACTTCCTTAAGGCCAGGCCTATTCCGAATGCTGTTAAAGACTTCCAGAGTGCAGTACCTTGTGATTCTCTTCCATTGTATTACTGTTTTATTTACATTTGTTTGGTGGATTATTTGATTATTAATTATTGATGAAATAATGTCTGTCTCAATGTCAGCTAAGTACCAATAGCATAGGAACTGGTCTTGGAGTCCTAAAAAGTATGTGACAGCTCCCTGTCCTTGACATGGCAGAAGTGAGGTATGCATCCTTCCGTTCACAGTGCTATTCTTTTCCATGCAGTAACTTGACTACAAAGCAAGTGAATCTTTCAGAGAATGATCAGGAGCAGGAATCTCTCTGGTTTTGCTTCATATTTTATTATCCATGCTTGTCATAGTGAGTGAGGGAAATTAAAGTGTTGAACAGAATTTAACCAGATGTTTTGTCTTTTGCACCATAGCAGTTACTCTTACGTTGTACCAAATGGTCATCATTTTTTGGTGAAACTAAATATGGCTTGACATTATTAAGGACTGATAGAAATTCATGAATGACCCAGACTACCAAGCAAACTAATCAAAGAAATGAAAAATGAAATGGTGATTTTAGAGGACTTTAGAAAAATGAAAATGAGACAGCAAAATGTGGCTCTCTGTCTCTGTTCAAATAATCTTTTTTGAAAAAAATGCAAGTAGGGTCATGTACTTTGATTGGCATTGTTTTTTACTTGGAGAATAACTTGTGTTTGATGTGAAGCACAAGGGCAGGGATCTCTGATAGTGGTATTCCCTCCTAGCTTCAATGACTGGCATGTATTAGGCACTTGGGGAATATTTGTTGAGTTGACGCTAGATGTTAGAAAGAGCTGATTATGGACGGGCTTATTGGATTAGCTTTTGGAACAGAGTATTTTCTCAGCACTCGCCCTCTTGTATACAATTATTGGTTTACTCATCTTGATGAACAGCCTTTGGGGCTGTGAAATAGCATTTCTGTATTTGCATTTTGTATTTATTTTAGGCTAGAATTAAGAGTACCTTCTTATAGCACAGAATGAAGAGATTATAATACCTCAGGTATATAGGGTAGGTTTTTCTGCTCTCCAGAAGGCTCTGTAGCTTCACGATTCTGTGTTTCTTTTCCGTATAATAGTTGGAAAGGTCTGAGCTGACTGTGGCGTCGTCAGCTACACAGAGTTAAGTGTATGAACACACAGAGGCTGTCTTTGCTCTGCATTGTCCCTACTTCTAAATAGCAAATCTAATGCATGACTCTGGCCTAAAACATCTTACATGGCTGATCTTGTTAATGAGGGGAAAAAGTGATGTTTTTTTCAAGTTTAAAACTGTTTCACTTATACGGGTGTTCCCCCCACCTTAAGAATGTTATTTAATTTGAAATGTAAGAAGGTACTATTTAAAGATTTTTCCCCATCCTGTTGCTTTGTATGGTTGAGGAACAGATGGAACCAAAAGCATGTGATGCTCCAGGAAGATTGAAGCATGCTGGAGCGAGGTGATGTGTCCTTATAGGTTGTACAAATCAGGATTTTTTTTTACTTCTAACCTCCAGTTCTTATAGTGATTGTTCATTAAGGCTGATTTAGTTTACATCCTAGTGATGCCCTACAGACTAAGGAAATCCATAGCTCCCACTGCTAGAGGAAATTTTTCAGTTTTGTATCCAGTTGATATGGGTAAAGGCAAGCCTTACTGGACCTTTGTGAAAAGGAGCAGGGGAAATAAAGGGGAGGGTGTATGAAACTGGCCCAGCAGGCTAGGGTCGAAGGATAAGGGACCAGAGAATGAGGAAAAGGTAGCCTGGCACTGTAGGCGAAGTGTTAATTCTGGGAGAAATGGTCTGAGTCCCATTTAGGAATGCGGTGGTGTGTCCATCAAGGTGGTGGGTTAGTGAGTGACACATGGCAACAGGGTTCTGGTGCAGACTCAGATGTTGAGCGGTGGAGCTGCATAGGCCTCATGTGGCTAGAGCATCTGGGGGATCTGAATCTCATCCTGGGGTATAGCGTGTTAGAAGAACCTAGGCTGCCACCATCTGCGGGGGTTCAAAATAGATCGCTAGACTAGAAAAATATCAGCAGGGAATGCCTGGAAGAAGACAGGAAAGATAAAGCAGTATGTTTTTATCTAATGTATCTGTTTTTCCTTGTGATCATTTATGTGTTTATGGATTCTTAAAAACAGTAGTAGCTATCATTCTCTGGAAAATTCATTTGCTTTGTAGTCGTGTTACTGCATGGAAAAAAAAATAGCACTCAGAGAACAGAAAGATGTGTACCTCCCTCCTGCCATGTCAAGGACAGGGAGCTGTCACATTCTTTCCAGGACTCCAAGACGAGTTCCTACGCTATTGGTATAGTTGATTTTTTTCATGTCTCCTTTTCATAGTTCTTATGAGTGGCCGGCCTCCATTTCACCTCTCGAGTCAGTTGCCCAGCCTTGAACTTTCCATTTCAAGATAACTCTTCAAGCCTTAATGTAATCTGAAAAAAAATTCATCTCTCAGCTTTGGAGCCCCCATCCCTCTGTCTCTACATGGGAGGTTTTTCTTTCCGTCTTCCCCCTTCTTTCTTGCCTATTAAATTCCCTGCCGCTTAAAACCACACACACACACACATACACACACACACACACAAAGATGTGTGTTCATGGAATATTTAGCTTTCAAGAAATAAATGGCATAGGAGGAAAAAAAGAAAAAACCTCTGTGTTGGTAATTAAGAAGCCTGGGCACAAGTCTCAGTTTTGTCACTGAATAGTTATGAGCTCCTGGACAAGTCACTTTGCTTCTGTGACTTGAAGAATACAGAGATTGAAGATGATTATTTCTGAGGTCTCTTCCAGCTCTAATAATAAGTCCAAAGGAATGATCCAGAAAGAATTAATCATTAGGATCTTTACAACAGCAGCACTAGCCTCTTGAATATGTTGGGCCACGTGACAAACATGGACAGAAAGTCTTGGCGAGCCCCTGCCCTCTCCCAAATCAGCCCTCTGTCACTTTACTCTGTTTCACTACAAGCAAATAATAATCTGAGGAAACTAGGGACCGCCATGAGAGCCTTTTGAATTAACTGAATGTTACAACTGCCATTCTGTTGTGAAAATAAGCTGAAGCTGAGTTCCTCTTCACACCTCAGGCCTCTCTTCCCTCACCAGCCCTTCTTGGTATCCTGCTAATTGTACCTCTAGACAATTGGTATATTTAATCCATTTCCACTTTAGCTTCTCTCCAGAGTTCATAGCTCAGTCTTCAGCTTTTCCTACTAATGATTCTGTGATAATCTTCTTAGTAAAGAGGGAAGCATCTACTTGGGTGTTGCTTGATACTCTCCTGTCAATCTCACTTGGGATCTGAAAGCCTTTCAGTTCATTGATACTCTGAAGATATTCATCATTATAATCATGGCAACAGAATTTCTTGTTTCCTCTACCTCTCACCCCCGACTGAATGTGAGCTGCTCAAAGTTATGGGTCTGATGGTATCAGTGTTGTGTATCCCCAGCACCTGGTACCTAGTAGACACACCAAAAAAGTACATTGAGTTATTTCTCTGGTACTCTGTTGAGAGGTTGAGAGAGTTTGTCTGATGACCATTAACTAGGCCACCTGTTAGAAGCCTTTTAGGGCTTATCTACCAAATGGCGTCCTTAGAGAAAGCATCAGAAGGTGAAGTGCCAGTTTCCAGCCTTCCTCTTAATTAGTTTGCTTCATTAAATTTTTCCTGCAATTTTGATTTGTTATGGAAGTCACCTTCACTTTCTGCTAAAGCTTTTATGGAAAGTTATTTCGTACCTTTAAACAGCTGCTTCTCTCCAAGAAGCCTGCTTTTATTTTATGTATGGCAAGCCAGCCGGACTGTCTCAGTGACATGTCTATAAACAGTCAAGGCCTCAGAGCCAGATGGGGCAGGACAGGGTCATCCAATATGTCTTTGAAGTGATTATTTCATATTGAATCTAGTTGTGAACCCCACATGTACCTAATACCATGATTGTGGGCATTGAGAAATAATGTAGGAGGAAGAAAGTAAGACTTCTTCAGAAAACAATTGGAAAACCTTATTGTAACGTTAAGATGTGATACATTGCAGGCATATTGTTCACTGCATCATTATTTATTGTAGCAAAAGACTGCGGACTAAATGTCCAATAATAAGACCCTGATAAATATTCCACCTATTGGAATACTATGATGCTATTAACAAGAGTAACATGGCTTTGTGTGTGACAATGTAACATGATCTTGATAAGGGATAAAAGAGCAAGAAATAGCAAGAAGGCCAGGCCCAGTGGCTCACACCCATAATCCCAACACTTTGGGAGGCTGAGGCAGAAGAATCACTTGAGCCCACGAATTTGAGACTGGCCTGAGCAGCATAGCAAGACTCTATTTCTACCAAAAAAAAAAAAAAAATGGTCTGACATGGTGGTGCCAGGTCCATGCCCGTAGTCCTAACTACTCAGGAAGCCGAGGTGCAAGGATCACCTGAGTCCAGGATCTTTGCTCATAGCTGCAGTGAGCTATGATGGCATCACTATATTCCAGCCTGAGTGACAGAACAGGACCCTGTCTCTAAAATTAAAATAAAAATAGCAAAAATAGGCCAGGCATGATGGCTCAAGCCTGTAATCTCAGCACTTTGGGAGGCCAAGGAGGGTGGATCACCTGAGGTCAGGAGTTCAAGACCAGCCTGGCCAACATGACTTAATCCTATCTCTACTAAAAAACATAAAAATTAGCCAGGCATGGTGATGGGCACCTGTAATCCCAGGTACTCAGGAGGCTGAGGCAGGGAGAATTGCTTGAACCTAGGAGGTGGAGGTTGCAGTGAGCCAAGATCATGCCACTGCACTCCAGCCTGGGTGGTGGAGTGAGACTCTAACTAAAAAAATAAAAAATAAAAAAATAGCAAAAATATATGTCATGCTTCCATTCATAATCCATGAGAAGAAAATAGATGGGTGAGCATGCACACACACACACACACACAGGCATGTGGATAGATTATCATCATCTCTGGAAGGATGCATAGGAAACTGGGATCAGTTCTTGTTTCTGGGCAGAGGGACTGGGCAGGAAAGTGGTATGGGAAGGAAACAAATTTCACTGCATGCTTTTTTGTATAGCTGGGGGAAAAGTTCATTCTATATTTACTGTATTTATTTCTTAGAAAAATTAAAATCTGCTAAATTTTCTTTTTTTTTAAACAAGGTCTCATTCTGTCACCAAGGCTCGAATACAGTAGTCTGATCACAGCTCACTTCAACCTGAACCTCCTGGGCTCAGATGATTTCACCCCAGCCTCTTGAGTAGTGAGGACTATAGGCACTCACCATCTTGCCAGGCTATTTTTTGTATTATTTGTAGAGATGGGTTTTTCACTGTGTTGCCCAGCCTGGTCTTGAACTCTTGGACTCATGTGATCTGCCTGCCTTGGCCTCCCAAAGTGCTGGGATTACAGGCCTGGGCCACCACATCACGTAGCTCATGCCTGTAATGCCAGCATTTTGGGAGGCCGAGGCAGGCGGATCATGAAATCAGGGGTCGAGACCAGCCTGACTAACATGGTGAAACCCTGTCTCTACTAAAAATACAAAAGTTAGCCAGGTGTGGTAGAGTGTGCCTATAGTCCCAGCTACTTGGGAGGCTGAGGCAGGAGAATTGCTTGAACCTGGGAGGTGGAGATGGCATTGAGCCAAGGTTGCACCACTGCCCTCTAGCCTGGGTGGCAGAGCGAGACTCTGTCTCCAAAAAGCAAGTTGTATGACATGAAAGCCGATGGAAAACTTCTTTATTTGAAAGGTGGTCATTGAGCTCCTGCTCTTTACCAGGTGCTGTTGCGGGCTCTGAGATGCAGATAATTTCAAACAGCTACAAGTACCCTAAAGTCACAGAAGTGGAGGTTTTGGTGGAGAATGAATGATTAGGGGTGAAGCAGGGCTGTTGTGTAAGGAAGGATGGTCACAGAAGGTCCCTTTGAAAAAAGACACTGAGTGGACTTCTGAATGGTAAGAAGCCAGCTAAGTAGGGAATCAGGATGGCGCAACAGAGTTCCAGGCAGAAGGACGGCAGATGGAGGGTCATTCGGGAAAGCTTCAGAAAGGAGGCAAGCTTGCGTTCCATGCATGGGCTGAGTGGAAGCTAAAGTCCCACACAGTCACCTGGAGCGAAGAGTCAGGCCTGCCTGACAGTTAGGAGGAGTGAGAAGTGGTAAGGATGAAGTTTATATCAGTAGGATGAGGCATAAGCCCCAAGGGCCCCTGGATGCTGGAGTCTGGCCAACTTTTTCAGGTACCTCTTGAGACACACTCAGATATGTTGCAGGAGTCATCTGCTGTGAAGCCTGAGACTGCTAGTGGCATTCTAGGGGTTCTCTTCACTCTGTCCACATACAAATATGTGTTCTGGAACAGAGAATGAATGGCAGGAGCAGAAGACAGCTTTCTACCCCTGACTTGCAGAGAGGCTCATTACAGGTTTTAGAAGGACTGGGCAATGAAGACAGCTGTAGTGTGAGGGAGGCAGTGTGGCTCCTTGTATACTTCATGTGAGAATGTGAATGCATGCTCTGTGATTGTGTCCTAAACCGACTTTCCTCATCTGTAAAGTGGTGATTGCACTATTAGCTCCACCCACTTCACAGAATTGTCAAGTTGAGAATCAAAACGAGAGAACAAGTGGCTTCTGTTAAGTATTAGGTGTTAAACAGGTTGTTGACAGTGGTTATTAGTGGGGACACTACAGGATTAACATCAGTTGAGCAGTCTTTGAGTAAACACAGTGTCCTGCTAAACCTCCCAGAAGTGATGTGTATCAGATTCCATTTCTGTACATCCTAGTATGCGGTTTTAGTTGTTTTTTTTTTTTTTAATCTAACTTTTGGTGGACCCAAGAAAATAAAGTTCATCAGGAGATATTTTGTAATTCATCATTATGATGACTAGCAAATATCCAAAGGACATGTTTCTTTTAAGCCAGTGCTGTCTTTATCCCCACACCGAGGCAGGCTCTCATGTCTTTTACACAGGACTTTTTGAATTTTTGTCTTGATTATGCTGTTAGTTTCTTACTTTGTTCCACCTCAGGCTTACTTTTGTTAACTGAAGATCTTCACCCACAGAATAATCATCTGCTTAATTTAGAACTGTGTTTATTCCAAATGATCAATTTTATTTTACTGCTACAGCACACCACTTTATGTCTTTGGAACTTGCTTTGTAAATACTAACTTTACAGAATTTTTCTTAATTCTAAGAAAGTTATTTACTAGCTTCAGTTTCCTAAGAAGAGAGGAAAATGTACCTCAAAGGACAGTAGGGCTCCAAGATCTTCCAAAACCTATAATATATTATTATTTTAGATGATAAAATTTTGCCAATATTAATATCTTTGTCTTCCTTATAGCACAGTAGAAGTACCAACTACTTGCTGGGCGCAGTGGCTCATGCGTAATCCTAGCACTTTGGGAGGCCAAGGGGGGGCGGATCACCTGAGGTCAGGAGTTCAAGACCAGCCTGGCCAACATGGTGAAACCCTATGTAGACAAAATACAAAAAATTAGCCAAACATGATGGCAGGTACTTTTAATCCCAGCTACTCAGGAGGCTGAGATGAGAGAATCGCTTGAACCTGGGAGGCGGAGGTTGCAGTGAGCCAAGATTGCGCCATTGCATTCCAGCCTGGGTGACAGAACACCACCATCTCAAAAAAAAAAAAAAAAAAAAAGGTACCAAGTGCTTTAGAAATAGGAGATGGAACGTAAATAAAATCTAAAGGAGTTGGGGAGAAAGCCCCTGTTATGAGGATACAACAGAAACCAAGGCTCAAACGTCACCCTTTCCTGGGCCTGTTGACAGTAGAGGGAAGCAATTAACTTAAAACATAACTTTAGTCATTATGATTTAATAATTACTTTAAAACATTTTTTTAAATTACCTCAAATAATGCTCAGGAATATCAGTACATTGCAAAATTTGAACAATACATTGTAAAAAAAAATGTGTATAAATGTTTGAGTTATAAAGGAAAAGTTTAGATCTGAGGGGTGGGATGGATTGAGGCTGACCTTTTTTTCCAGATTGGTCTTTATGAAATGTGTTTAAGTTTTGTTATTTATACTAACACAAAAGCCTCCTTTAACTGGAGAAGATGCTAATGTGGTGGCTGAGCCTCTACCTCTGGGATGCCAGATAAGTGAGGCATTGCAATCTTGAGTCTCATGCTCAAAACTCGCTTACTATATCAGGACCTAAAATGGTCTTGTTTTCTAGTAATCTCCAGTTTGTGATTCGTACTCAGAGACTTGCTCATTGCTATGTTGAGTGAGAGAACATTTATGGCTTTTGAAAAAGGTGCTTGCTCCTTCTTGTCCGGAGTTAGCTTTATTGGTCTCACTCCGAGCCATCTTGAAAGTTAACATGTGCTAACCCCCCAGTCATTTTCTCAGTCTCCTACAGAGGTAACAGAACATCTTTATTCTGGATTTGCCATACGGTGACATGATTTCTGTTTAAATATCTGGCTGTCGTAGTCTAAGGTCATAAGGCACATTTAAACCTTCAGAATGGCAACACCATTTGAATTGCTGTCAAACAGTATGTGGCCTGAAACAGGAAAGAAAGGAAAATTATTGATCATTGACATGTCTTTGTGTCTCGCACTGTTTCACTAGCCTGTAATTAATTGAGCCTTTTGACGTCCATCCATGGTTTTTTTTTCCTCCTTTTGGAAATTCAGCTCCGTTCCCACCCCACATAGTGCCTTGCAGATTACTTGAGACTTTTATTTGTGGTATCTCTATTTTGTTGTTGACGTTAATGAGCTTACTGCACAATATCACAAGAGAAATAGTGTTGCCATTTGGAATGTTAATGAATTGCTTGCCTGGCCAATTGCCATTTGTTCCAGTGTGTGAATATGGTTGGGTGTGTGTGTGTGTGTGTGTGTGTGTGTGTGTGTGTGTGGAAAAGAGAGACGAGTAGCAGGGGTGGATTGCATTTTTTTCCTCTTTGCAGCCAGTGACGTGAGCTGTGCCTGGAACAATCAGAGTCGCTGCAAACAGGGTAGTTGAAGATGCTGGGGGAAGCAGCCTGGTGCTTCTTAAGCTAACGCGGATCACAGCGCTCAGGAGCTGCTCAGGCACAACCCCGCAGAGTTTCTCCAGCGTGAGAGCCTTGGAACGGTTGGAAAGTGCCTTTTTATTTCTCCAAACCCCTTCCTTAGTTGACCTTCGAAAATGATTGGTGTGAATAGTGTTCAGAGTGCCAGCAAGGTACGGGTGAGGACCTCAGGTTCCGTGAAATACTCCCGGGAGGATTCTATCCGGCGGCAGTCTCACAGGTCAAAGTCCATGAAAATTTCCAACTCCTCAGAGTTTTCTGCTAAGGAGAACAAGGTAAAGATATACCACTTCAATCTTATTGACAGCTGTGTGGCAAGGCAACAGAACTGGATAGTCTTTGGCAGTGTCTAATGTGTAGCGATCGACTGAGAAAGTAACGAGGAGTATAAAATGGCTCTAAGAGAATCAGGTGCGATCAGGTGAAAGGGACGGGACCTGGACTCCAGATACAGAGTGGCGTGGGTCAGTTTTGTAAAGAGCCAGATTGTGGAGGAGATGGGTGAAAGCAGTGGTCAAAATGAGATGACTGTGGGAAACTGTTGTTTGGCACATAGATCTTTTTCTGGTCTCAGAAGGTTGCTTTGACAAATGATTTTTCAGAGGAGGGTATTTTTAGAACATCAGGAATATAGAGATATTGTATCTCTATATTCATAATTGTATATGATTTTATCTTTCAGTTGGTTCCTTTTGCCTTTCCTCTTCTGATCTCCCCCAACCCCCAATCTGTGGAGCTGATATACAAGTCTGACCTGGTCCTATTATACTACATTCATGTCAGGTTTAGAGTTGTTAGCCCCAGGTATATTTAATGAAGAGAAATTTCTTCTTTCATGTTTCTTACACATATATGTGCTGATGCTATGCTGCCATTAAACCACTCGTGGTTTTGCAGCTGTCTTGAAGATAATATAATCTTTGTTCGTGTGAAATGTGAAGGGAGTGATTACGTAGTGAAGTGGGCATTTACTACATGCAACATATTCTTGAGATTCTTCCCACCACCATCTGTGTGAGCAGGGTACTCAGAAACACTCCCACTCCACAGGTTTAAAAATGGAATAATAGAATCATAGGATCACAGAACTCTAGGGCTGGAGATGGAGATGATAATAACGGAGATTCATGTGTTAGATAATGTGCAGAAAGAGCCTCAGGAGGTGGATCTCAGTGTCATTTCAGCCTTCTCGGGGTTATATCCAGACCCACTGAGAGTGACATCAGGCTTTCTCCCTCAAACCATTCCCCACTGCCCTCCTCCCCTGTTACCTCCTTGTCCCCCATGTGACATAACATTATTGAGAGACTTTGGCAATAACAGTTTCCCTTCAAAATATGGCAGGGGACAGGTGGCAAAATACCTTAGTGTGACTTTAAGAAATATGTTGACTTCCTCTTCACCCCCTTACATTATGACATAGTAGAGTCTGACCCCATCCTTCATTAGCGAATTGTCTGGTTCCAATAAGTTTTCCAATGTGGCTTTTTCCTCCTCACTGTTTTTTAAAAGGCATTATCTTTAGAGAGAAATGTGTCTTCAAAGCCCTTTAATGTGACCTGTATAGGGATGTGTTGACTTCTACTGAAAATGTTAGGAGACTGCCTGTGGTGTGATGACTATGGTCTCCTGCTGAAATAGACCTGAATGGTTTATTATATTCTTAAGTAAATAAATGTGAGCTTGTATGTAATTGTCAACATGGCTGTAAAATTGGCTTCTATAAAGAACACTGAGAGATCTCTGGATTTTGTTTTGTATGTTTTAATTTGGATTATCCCCATAGTATACAATCAGAGGCTATGGGAAATTAAGACCTCATCCTCCATAACTCTGTTGTAATCCTACTACCGGTCCTTATGATAATTTAAGCATTGTTACATTAGTGGGTTTACCCATAATTATGGTTGTATAGTGTAATATTGGAATCTAGCATAAAAGATTATCTACTATCCTCTGTGTTTGTCACACAGTACAGGTACTCTTGTATGATATGTATCTGTGCAAGAGAAGGCCAAGCACTTTTTAAAAAATATTCCAAATACTGCAGGAGTTAACAGTATAAAAGACCACTAGTAGAACTGTTGTCAGTAGGCCATCACATGGTATCTTGGAGATAATAGTTTTTAAGAGATCATTAGTATTTTTTTAAGGCATATGTGGTCTCTAAGTTCCAGGATATGTAATCAATGATATATCCAAGTTCCCAATATCTCACAAGAGATTTTTTAAATTATCTAGTTGCTTAAAATTGAACACCACAGCTAAGAGAAAATCATTAGAACAGGAAGTTAGATCAGAGTGGCCCTAATCATTCACTAGCCATTTATGTTCCCTAAATGAAATAAACTGAATAATATGATAGGCTTGTACCCTAAATTAATGAACATAATTATACTATAATAGACATGTGTAAAATGTTGATTTAAGTGTCACTTCTCCCATTTTTATCCACAGTTATACATTTTACTCCAATTTTAATCAGAATTTTCATTCATCTTACTTAGTAGTATTTTTTAGCCCTTAAATCAATGTTTCTTCTTTTTTTTTTAAACAGAGACAGTGTCTCACTCTGTTGCCCAGGTTGGTCTCAAACTCCTGGGCTCAACCAGTCCTTCCACCTCTGCCTTTCAAAATGCTGGGATTACAGTCATGAGCTACTGCACGAGCTAGTGTTTCTTCTTGCTAATCATGTAAACAGCATTTTTGATTATCTGACTTTTTTATCCAAAATTCAGGATCTCTAATCTGATGATTAGAAGTTCCCCCTTGCCACCTCATTCCACCCCCTCACCTTGTCTTCCCAACCTGTAAAAAATAAGATACCATTAACTCATGGTTTGCTCCTGGGATTTAATATTATCTTTCTAGAACTCTGGCTCTTTCTAGAATAGGTGTAATAATTGCTTCTCCTTGTCAGAGTTGGAATTACATGTTTTGGATTCTTTGAAACTTTTATCTTTGATATTTCTAGCTTGTTTTCTTGGCCATTAAATACATAATGGTTTATTCAAATATTGATTATCTGTGTTCCACACTTGTTCTCTGATTTATTCCTTTTTTTTAAATTCATTTGAAAAAAGTGTTAAAGGATTGTTGAAAGAACTAGAAGTTTTGCCTTTGATTTTAGTGAAATATCTTTAATGCTTTTCTTGATCTAATTATTTCAAATTAAGAAAATTGAATTTTCCAATCCTTTGTGACTCATATTGACATCGTCTGAAGAATATTATTTAGCCTGACAAAATTCAGCCTATGGATGTTATTTTTTTTAACTCTATTCTCTGTATATACTTTTTTTCTTTATTCTGTGTTTAAATCTTATTTCCTCTAAAGAGAATGTGACTTTGACTTTTTCCAGATAGTAATGTTCGTATCAAACTCTGAAACAGGTAATATGGGCAGGATGCAAATATGAATATGTTTTGGAAGTGTACGTGTGTGTTTTGTGGAGACCAGCATTCATTATTACAATGTATTAATTAAGTATGACTGGGTTCAACTGCTCATTGGGTGTCTGGTATTGGAAGAGTTACCAGCAAGGCTTCTGGCCATGAGGGGGCAGTGCAGACCTTCCTGCTGTCAGATCCAGCTGGTTGCTCTGCCTTGGTCAGAGTAATATTTTAGAATCAATTAGATTCTAATTGATTTCTAATTTAGAAACAGTTTCTTAAAAGTAGAATACAACCAGCCCCGGGTATCCAGGTACCCACAGGATTTCAAAACTCGCAGATATGGAGGGCCAGCTGTACTCCAGAATTTGGGATGTGAAATATTAGAAAATGTTGATTTAAGCCTCACTTCTTCCAGACATTTCCACGGTCCTCCTCTGAGCCTAAGTATTTGTCAAATATAAACTATTTTGGTATTGATTAATTTTTAAGGTTTAAAACATAAATCTGTAAAATTTCATGTTGATAATATCACTTTTTTCTTCCCCATCTCTTGCCAAACTGATACCATTTAAATAAAGGGGAGTCACAACCTCTTTTTGTTTCTTCATGTTGTTGTAGGTGAATATCGCATGAGTGGATAAATATAACATGGGTGGCGGAATCCTCAAGGCATTTTTTGAGCAATAAACATGATGCTAGAGATTAGATCAAGAATTCTCTAGTTAATAATGTTGATTCAAGTGAACTGTTTAAAGCTATTATTCAATAATATAGCAAATAAATCCATTTCTGTGGCAGCAAAATTTCAGGAACTTCCAGTAAACTACTGGTACTTTAGGTGGTGCGTAGTGAAACATGGGCCTGTTGGTTTCTCGGTCAGGATGCTGCATCCTGATGGTCTACCCTGGTTTTGCTTTCTAAGTAGCAGTGTGCACCTAGGCAAGTCACTTCACCTCCCCAAAACTCATCCCTAAAATGCAGGGGTTTGATAAAATTATACCTTTGTTCTGAGCAATGTTAATTTTAAAAATCTTGCAGAGATTGGTGGGGTCATTTCCTCTGTGAAAGAAACCTTAGAGACTGAGCTAGATTAACAAGAGTTTTCTGTGTCTTCTGAATAAACCTCTTCCTATATTAGGAGATGTTAACCATAAACGTATTAAAGGAAAATGGAAGTCCTTTGCTCCAAAACTCTGCTAAGTGCCTAATCCATTGCTTTTTAAGAACCTGTTGCCATAATATTGAAAGGCACCCTCAAGTCTAGTCTCTTCATTCTTCATAGGCTTTGCTTGCTGTTTCCTTCGCATTGTTAGATAAATGCTAATCATTGCTCCCTCTGTGAGTTAAAGCTGTACACAAAGAAACCTGAAGAAATCATTACAATGGTCCTTTACAACCTCAAGTTTTGGTGGTAGGCTTACAAATTGTTGTCATTTCTTCCTAGATCACTTTTGTTCTTTAGACTAAAGCTATAGCCTGGGAAGGATATTCTGCTCAAAGGACATTTATATCTGCCTATTTCAAAATGGAGAAAATTCTTAGTCATAATTTGAAAATTTTCCTGCAAATGTCTCTATATATTTTTGTTACTCTTAAGTTGGGGGAGAACATTTTTCACCTCATAAATTCATCCTTTAGCTGAATAGACTTTGTTAAAAGAAAACCTTAAGCACATATAATTTTCAAGTTCATTTGAGCATTCAGGAATGCATAAATCAGGGTTGTACCAGACCACAAGGGGCTGGCACTCTGATGAGAGATGCAAGAGGGAAAACTTTTACTTAGTATTTGAAGAAGCAAGACAAACAGTTTAGATGGCTAGAAGTTAGTTGACAGAATGATATGCAGAGAAAAAGAAAACAATTGTTTTAAAAGAAGTTGGTGGTTTCTGATTAGTATATTTTCCAGTTTCCATTTACTGTTTACATTGGGCTTTGATTTGTTCATGTAAAAATTTAAAATGCCAAAGCTACCTGAGTCTAATGAGCTCCCAAGTAGAGTTTTTTTTTAAACAACTTAAATGATTAGATCAAAATATCAACATCCTCCTGCATTAGTTCTGATCCTGGCATATGAAAGAATTAGGGAGGAGGTGTTTTTGACAAAGTAAATCTGAAAGTGCAAAGATAAAAACAATTTTATCTCCAGAAGTCTATTTTACTTTTTTGGCTCTCCTGTCTTTACACTGTACTACTTCTTGTGTTCCAAGAAGTTAAACTTTTCCTCCAGGTGTAATTCTGCCAGACTAACAATTCTGATGTTTTAATGTGATCCTTAGCCAAAGGAGCTCTTAAAAGGGAGGTAGTTCTACAGATTATCATTATCCATATCATTTTTATTATCGATAGCTGTTTATTCCCCTTAAGTTGATGACTGGAGTCAGACTTGACCCATAATAAAAACTTTCACTACCTGCACAATAGTGCTGTGTCTCCCAGGCTGGAGTATAGTGGCATGACCCGGGCTCAATGCAACCTCCGCCTCCTGGGTTCAAGCAATTCTCATGCACCATCACACCCAGCTTTTTTTTTTTTTTTTTTTTAATTATTTTTAATAGAGATAGGGTTTTGCCATGTTGGCCAGGCTGGTCTTGAATTCCTGGCCTCGTGTGATCTGACCTCCTCTGCTTCCAAAAGCGCTGGAACTATAAGCATGAGCCACTGCGCTGCCCTTTTATTTTTGTTAGGAAAGCTAGCAACGTGACACTGGTTTTTGTTACTTGTTTGAGCTACCCACCACACACCAACTCTTAATTTCCCTCCTTCCCCCAGTTCCTTTGTGTCTGTGAATTTCTCAGATCCTGCTGCTACTTTCATGTAAATTAATGTCTTTTTTAAGGATGTTGAAATCATTATTTAGAAGTAAATATTGAACAAACTGTGCTCCTGATAGAGTGATATTTCTTGACCCTTGAATATAATTAAAAGCAGATCTTCACCGTCACTATTTACCCATTTTCACTTGAGTAAAGAAAGTGTAGGTGATTTGTTTGGTTTGGCTGTCTCTGTTACCGATCACAGGCTCTTTCGCTTCCCATGTAATGGAAATTAACACGGAGCCAAGCAGATTTCCCAGACAAGGTTTTTAAATCGGGGCTTGTGGTCAAGCTCAAGGGAGACAGTGGAGGTGAGGCACGGGATCCTCTGACTGACTCTGCAGGGGGCAGCAGAGGGGAAGCTGGTAGGGATTGTTTTTTTTAGGCAAAGCACAGGAAATATCATCTGGGCCAAAGTATACAGGCTGGGCCAGACAAAGCACAAAAGAGGGCTAGGGTATGCAGGTCAGCATATCTAGTTGTAATAGTTATCTTGAGTGATGGGCTACTTGGTCTGGCCAGCAGCAACAAGGCTATAAATCAACTGTTCGTCATTTGCTATACAGGGTAAGACACTCCACAATTCTGGTTTCATGTTAAATCTCCTAAGGCCAGTTTCTAGAATTCTCTAAGTAAAAGATGTGTTTACACATTATGAGAGCACAATGGCTGTTTTCTTTGGGTGAATAAATCCTCAGGGTTAGCAATGAGGTATAGGTGTGGATTTTGTGAAGAAAAGAAGAAAAAAATATGTGAAGGAGAAGCTGCATGCCACTCCTCTTCTGCATCATCTCTAAGTAACTCCCAATGTCATACTGCATTCTTGCTCCGCTACGCTTATGAGTAGACTGTATTTGAACACATTCTTCTGGGGAAGGTGTACTAAAGCAGGTGTTTGAGAAATTCCATGCAATATTGGAACATTGTAGAGAAAATGCTGGTCCATGCTGTCATTCCTGGCAAGCTTAGTGTAATATCCTTTTCAGAATCCAGGAAAAAGAAAAATCTATGCAATAATGACAGGAATTGAGAGAGAAAAATTTTTATATATATATATACTTGCATTTTAAAGATAGTCACTGCTGAAGATCAGGGAGTTTCGTAGCATTATGATAACCTGTGGTTAACGATCGTGAGCGTCTGTGTGGGAATATGTATGGTGACAAGATATTCTGCAACCTTTTGTTAGATCATGCCTGGTTTAGAGTTTGGGGATTGCATTCAGCTTAGAGTCTAATAGGAGATTTTTTGGAAAACATTTTTTCTTTGCCCATCTATAGTGAAGCAGAGACCAGGAGTAGCTGAGCAAGATGGCGTCCTGCTCATTAATTTATCATATTAATTTATGAGGGAAGTTACTCTTCTGTCATTATTTTTTTTTTGAAATGGAGTCTTGTTCTGTCACACAGGCTAGAGTGCAATGGCATGATCTCAGCTCACTGCAACCTCTGCCTCCTGGGTTCAAGTGATTCTCCTGCCTCAGCCTCCCAAGTAGCTGGGATTACATGTGCCCGCCACCACGACTGGCTAATTTTTGTATTTTTAGTAAAGATGAGGTCTCACCATCTTGGCCAGGCTGGTCTTGAACTCCCGACCTTGTGATCCACCCGCCTCGGCCTCCCAAAGTGCTGAGAGTACAGGCATGAGCCACCGCACCCAGCCTCTATCATTAATTTTAATTACGATTTTTAAGCTTTGCCTTAACTATCATTCAAGCAGATTGTTTTTTCATTTCTTTTTTTAAAATCCAGTCTGCCATGTTCTGATGGTAACTTTAGTGTACCTGTTTGGGCACATAGATCACCTGATTTCAGTGGAATTTGTTTTTCTAGGTAGATTCTTTGAAATGCTTCATGTCAAAATTTTTACAAATTGGCCGGCTGAGGCTCTAGCCCTACCCTGAGTCCCCTTATGATAGGCCATTGTCTGTAGACTGCAGTTAAGTTTTACAACATGAAATGCCACCCAAGGTACTGGAGACATCGGTGTACTTACTATTGCCACATTAAAATCTGGTGAATCAATGTGTGTTTGATTTCAGTAAATAAATAAGATTATGTAGCTATCCTAAACAGTCTAATCACCTTGCACTCAGCTGCAGTTTGGTGGAGTCAGTATCAGCTCTACTACTCAAAAATCCATTGGGACAGGGTGAGTTGTTTACAGAAAGCAGTAAGACCCTCTCTTAATCCTGGTGCGCCATTGGCTCATGACAACGGAATGAATCCCTGTTGAGTTTTTCATTACAGTTTTCTTCTACTATCTCCTAGCATAAGTAAATCTAAAGAGTTGGGGTCCTACCTAACTAGACATACAAATACAGTAAAGTACTTTGAGAGAAGCAGCTCTATACTGTCACTGAGAGGGACAGATAAAGTATCAGCAGATTTATATAGATTTATGATACTTTTCTTTATTGTTTTATTCTTTTTTTTTTTTAATTGGAGACAGGGTGTCATTCTGTCACCCAAGCTGGTGTGCAGTAGTGAGATCATAGCTCATTGGAGCCTTGAAATCCTGGCCTCATGTAATCCTCGTCCCTCAGCCTCCTGAGTAACTAGGACTACAGTTACATGTCACCGCTCCTGGCTAATATATTTTCATTTTTTGTAGAGACAGAGGACTTACACTGTTGCCCACTCTGGTCTTGAACACCCGACCTCAGTTGCTTCTCCCACCTCTGCCTCCCAAAGTGCTGGGGTTACAGACGTGAGACACTACATCCAGCCACACTTCTCTTTCTTAATACACCTTCTTAAAAACAGGTAAACTAGAAAGGCCATTTGGAATACTCTTAGTATGGTTGGGCAGTGTTGTGAGGAGCATTTGTGTGCCTCATCAACCCCCTGCTGTGATCTCTTAGACTGTGATTCAGTGGTATTTAGATACAGCAGAAAACTTAACTCTTAAATTAGAGGTTAGATAACAGTGTGCTTTTATCTTTACACCCACCTAAACTCCACTAAAATGACAGTAGGACTCATAGACCTTCAAGGACACGAAGAATGAGCGGATGTTCTCAAGACGTCAATGAACTCTGAAGGATGGAAAGCAGATAGACCTGTTAACTATCTTAGTTCCACAGAAAAAAACTGGGCCACACATATCATGGCTCACTGCATCCTCAACTTCCTGGGCTCAGGCGGTCCTCCCAAATACTCAGCTTCCAGAGTAGCAGAAGCTACAAGCATGCACCACCATGCCAGCTAATTTTTAAATATTTTGTAGAGATGGGGTCTTGCTTTTTTGCCCAGGTTGGTCTTGAACTTCTGGACTGAAGCAATCCTCCTACCTTGGCCTCCCAAATTGTTGGGATTACAGGTATAAGACAGTGTGCCCCCTCACCCACCTTATCATTGTGTTTTCTTCCTCTTTGATGAGTTTAATCCAGAGGTTTCGGACTGAATTAAGGCCACAGTGAGATCCCTAGGCTCAGTTGAGGCCCACAGTGAGATCACCACATTGAGAAAAGCAGGACTAAGTGAAAAGTATAAATGTTTCACAGCAGGGAGTCTCTTCCCTCTCTACTTTCTCATATACTTTTTCTCAGTTACTTAAAGAAGTGAAAGAGAAGACATGGTATCCAATAGACAGGAAATTTAAGAGCAGAGAGGGAAAAGGAATCCCCAGGATGATGGTAAAGGGAAACCCTGGGATAACAGCTGTGCAGGAGATAGAAACCAACCAGGTTAGAGGACTGGGAGCAGAGACAATGCCAAGAGATATGCTTCCAACCATGGCACTGATGAAATGCCTGCTGGAGGATGTGAAATTGAAGTAGGGATATAGCGTCATAAGAAAAATTAGTACGCAACAACAAAATAAGATGATGATTAACTCCTGGGAAATCAAAAATCTTACAGAAATTGGAAACGTAGCCTAGTGTACTGCACATGAATAATATCTATATAGTCATAATAATATGGGGACTGAAAATTCGTGATCCTCCAAATTGTGATTGTGGTATGATTTTAATAGAAGTATTGAAGTGGGAAGAAAGAGAGAGAAGGGCAGGGTGTGTGTGCCTGTGTGTGTGTGTGTGTGTGTGTGTGTGTGTGTGTGTGTTAAGAAAACTAAGTGAATGTTCTCTTTCCAGAGTCCTGCAATTGTAAGCCAATAGTTCATATTGAAAATAGAAAAACCAAAAAGGTGTTGACAGTGGTTGTTTTTGAGCAGCAAGAATCAGAGGTGAAGTTAAAAGATTATGTTTTATTACCTTTTAGTAAATTTTGATTATATAAATGATATACATATATTACCTTGAGAAAATTTTTTTAATGAATCGGAAGGAATATAGACAGCATATATAGGTACGTATGAGACTTGAATAATTTTCAGTGACTAGAATGGCTTATCTTAATTAACTTTGTGTTTAACAAATGCCAGACAATAGAGACTACATTTTTTTTCTTTTTTGACACAGAGTCTTGCTCTGTTGCCTAGACTGGAGTGCAGTGGCATGATCTCGGCTCACTGCAACCTCTGCTTCCCAGGTTCAAGCAATTCTCCTGCCTCAGCCTCCCCAGTAGCTGGGACTACAGGCACGCACCACTAGGCCCAGCCAATTTTTGTATTTTTGGTAGAGATGGGGTTTCACCATGTTGACCAGAATGGTCTCGATCTCCTGACCTCATGACCTCGTGATCTGCCCGCTTTGGCCTCCCAAAGTGCTGGGATTACAGGCGGGAGCCACCGCACTTGGCCTGATTATATGAATGATACACATATATTGCCTTGAGAAAAATTTTTAAATGAATCAGAAGGAATATAGACAGCATATATGAAACTTGAATAATTTCCAGTGACTAGAATAGCTTGTTTATCTTAACTTTTTGTTTACCAAATGCCAGATAATAGAGATTACTTTTTAAGAAAAGCAAAAGGCTGAATTTTTCCAAGACTTGATACTCCTGCAGTTTTCAGACTAGAGCATGTTCTGCTCTCAGTTGCTGTCTGAATTTGTCTATAGAGAAGTAACAGCGGAAGACTAATCTTTTCTAGAGAAACAGTTCTCTATTCTGAGATTGTCCATGCAACTTATTTTTATGCAACAATGGTGATAGTAGTTAGTGCTTTGTTTTTAAAAAAATTTGTTTCTTCACTTAGCAAAACAAAAAACTGGCAATTCTGTTTAGTTCCCTAAAATTTCTTTTGCAAATTTTCTTGTTTATGAAATTTGAAGCCTGCTATCTATCCACTGGGTGAGATTATTTAATTTGTCTGTATTGATTGCTTTGGATAAAACCTATTTCCATTTGGTTTGTCTTCATTGCTTTGTCTAATGCATGGAAATGACAGGGAACAAATGCCAGGCCTGGCATTCTCTCTAAATGTCAAAGAGCCCCAGGGATTGTTTTTTTTACAAGCCATTTATTTATGAGGGTTCTGCTTGTTACTCAGCAAAGTTTTTTTTAAACTGTGCATGTTAACTTCATCATGTCCATAGTCATTAAATATAATTGATCATTTTTCTTGCGTATTTAAAAAATATTGCATATTTTGCAAGATCACTTTAAATTTCTGTTTTCCTTACATTTTCAAATTATGACGCATTTTTTATTATGGTACATGCCTGCTACTTTCCAACAATTAAGGCTTACCAACAAGAGGGACATAACAACAAATTACAGCAAGTACATTGCCGTTATGTTTATTGAAGATACTGGTTACGGTTATATTTTTAATTGACATGGCTTAGCTTTATAACTAGGCAAGTTTTTGATTAATTACTAAATTACTGTTTCAGAGGATCAGGGTATAAAAGTTAAAAACAAAATCAAGAGTGAACACAATGACTTTTCGAATCATGGTGCTTCTACAGGAGAATAGTTACATATGCTGAAGAATACTTTGAAAGTTAACATTTAATTCATTTCATAAGGAAGAAGGTGATTCACTGAGCAAGACGATATACCTTTTAGTAATTTTTGATTATATAAATGATATACATATATTGCCTAGAGAAAAAATTTTTTTCAATCAGAAAGAATATAGACAGCATATATACATACATATGAGACTTGAATAATTTCCGGTGACTGGAATGGCTTGTTTATCTTAATTAACTTTGTGTTTAACAAATGCCAGATAATAGACTGAGACTGTAACAGCATAACCTTTTTCCAAGCTATTAGGCTGTAAGGATTTCTGCATTATAGCACCTCCTCATATTGTTTTTTGGATGATTGTTTTTAGTATCTACATGGGATTAAAGAAAGATGAAGGTACTTTCATGATGTAAGTTGCTATCTTTCCATCTGTCAGTGAGTTCAATGAGAATACCTTTTATTCGTGGAATACATATACCTTCTGGAGAGGATTTTGAAATAGTCATGGCAAGTCTATGTTGGGAAGGACATGAAAAGAGTGTAAAGTCGTGAATGAAAATATGGGCTCCAGCGTGAGACAGTCATATATTTGAGTTGTTGCTGGTATAGGGTTGCCAGATTTCACAAGTAAAAATACAGAACACTCAGGTAAATTTTAATTTTAGATAATTTTTAGTGTGTCTCATGTAAAATATGGGGCATCCTTATGCTAAAAATGTTATTCATTATGTATCTGAAGTTCAAATTTAACTGGGCATGTTGCATTTGATCTGGTAACTTTCATCCACCACCAAGTAACAATCTTTCTCACCTCCAGCTCCTAGATCAGCAATGTGGGGTAACCCTACTTACTTCCTAGGACATAGAGGCAGATGTGAATTCAGGTCTGCTGCTTTCTAGTTCATTGCTTTTTTTTTTTTTTTTTTTTTTTGAGATGGAGTCTTACTTTGTCCCCTAGGCTGGAGTTCGCATGATCTCAGCTCACTGCAACCTCCGCCTCCCAGGTTCAAGTGATTACCCTGCCTCAGCCTCCCAAGTAGCTGGGATTACAGGCATACACCACCAATTTTTGCATTTTTAGTAGAGGCAGGGTTTTACCCTGGCTAATTTTTGCATTTTTGGTAGAGGCAGGGTTTTACCATGTTGGCCAGGCTGGTCTCGAACTCCTGACCTCAGGAGTCCACCCGCCTTGGCCTCCCAAAGTGCTGGAAATACAGGTGTGAGCATACCATGCCCAGCCCCTAGTTAATTGTTCCCTTTTCCTGTCTTTGGCTGCCTCCCATCATAATTGTGTTACACAGCATTATCCTCTGAGTGAAGCCCTTGCCTTCTCAACAACTGAAACACTTGCTGTGATCAAGACAATTTCTGAAGCATTATAGAGACTAAAGGGAGATGGAAGACTTGATCTCATCTGCAACAAGCATAAAATCGAATGTCATCTCTATTTTTCATTGAAGAAGCAATGTGTACACTGTGTTGTCACCATTCAAATTATCCAGAAGGGTATACATTGAAAATTCTCCCCATCCTGCTTCCCGAGTTGCTGTGTCTGGAGTCAGTCATTGTCAGTGGTGGTGTTTATCAGCCATGTTCTATTGGTCCCCAGATAGATACTCACATTTTCCCCCGTAAAATGGAAACATACCATAATGATGTTTTGCACCTTACTTTTTTTTAACTATATATCTTAATGTATTTACTTCCTTCTTCTTTGCTTCAATGACTTTAAATATTCATGAATAACAGTGTATTTCTTGTGCTACATATATCTTAATGTATTTACTTCCTTCTTTGCTTCAATGATTTTAAATATTCATGAATAACAATGTATTTCTTGTGCTACTGTTGAAACTGTTCGTCATACCGAATTTTGTATTTGTGCCTGAGGTATTTGAAAATGGTCCACCCTTCTCCTGTAATTTAGAAAAACAGCCTGATCTGTACCAAATCCGCCACTGCCTGCCATCACCCCAGTCAAGTTACCTCATCTCTCACCCAAATTCCACCTGTCTCGCTGCTAGTTCCCTTTCCCTCTTGCAATCATTTCTCCACACACAATTGGGAACACTCTTTACAAACGTAAATCACGACAGGTCACTCTCCTGCTTAAAATCCTTTAGTGGTTGCCTGGCCTGCACAGAGTAAACCCCTAACTTTTCTGATGTAAAAGGCCCTTCAGGCTCTGCTTCCCCATTTGCCCTTGTCTCACACCACAGCTCACTGCTGGGCCCACGTGCTGCAGCCGCACCAGCCTCACTCAGGTTTCTCAGAGCTGCCGGCTCAGTGGTAACGCAGGAGCTGCTTAACTCTCTCCCCACGCCTTTGCGTGGCTGATCTGGTCACTCACGTCTTACATTTCCTTGCCAAGAGGCCTTCTCTGATCATCAAGGCTACTCTTTCCAGTGACCTTATTTTAATTACCTTATAATATTTATCTGGTAGCCTACCAAAAAGTGACAGAATTATCGTCACCTGTTTGTTTTCTTATTTATTGTCTGCTTCCACCCAACTCAAATCTAAGTTCTATGTCTGTTCACCACTGGATTCCTGATACCTAAATAGGTATCTGGCAGTTAGTAACTGTTTGACTGAATATATGAGTGAATAAATGAATGGTTTGGGGAGTTTTATTTGTACTATTTTAAGTGTTACAAACATGAATTAGTCTTCTAGTTATTATAAAATACTTTACTGTGTTAATACTTATACCATATGCTATACTATTACAGTATTTCCCCCTTATCTGCAGTTTCAGTCATTCATGGTTTCACTTAACTGCCATCAAACACTGTCCAAAAATACTAAAAGAAAAATTTTAGAGAAAAATCATTTCCTAAGTTTTAAATTTCAAGCCATCTTATGTAGCGTGATAAAATCTGACTGTCCTCCATCCCACATGGGACGTGAATCCTTCCTTTGTCCAGCCTCCACATTGTCGACGCTCCCTGCCCTCCATCACTTACTAGCCAGCTTGGTTATCAGATTGGCTGTCGCAGTATCACAGTGCTTGTCTTCAAGTCACCCTTATTACTTAATAATGGCCACAAGGTGCAAGAGTAGTGATGTTGGCATATGTTATCGTTGTTCTATTTTATTAGTTATTGTTCATTTCTTTCCGTCCCTAGCTTACAATTAAACATTGCCATAAGCATGTATGTCTAGGAAAAAAACCATAAAATATATAGGGTTTGCTACCATTTATGGTTTCATGTTCCACTGGAATTCTTGGAACATACTCCTCCAAGGATCAGGGGACTGCTGTATCAGAAAAAGTATATTCTAATTAGTGTCTAGTAGTTACAAAAAAATTTCCCTTGATATATCAGCATTTGTTATGATAAAATATTTGTTGTGGTCATTATAAAATAGAGTAATACAATGAGGATCAATTAAGCAAGGTATGCCATGTAGGCAGATGGAGCAGACAAGTTATAAACAATCAATGATGTGTTAAAGGAGAATTTGAACTATTCACCATCAATTCATGTGCACTGTGATCATAAGTTTTCTTAGCTGTGAACTTTGGATCATAAATATCTTTCCCTGTGAAAACATCATTTTCTAAATAAACTAATAAGTTCTAAGCTGATATAACAGCAAAAAGCTAAGAAATGTAATAATATGGATAGCATTGTTTGCTTTTAACTTTATTAACTCTGATTTCTAGGGAAGACATTTATCAGAGTTGCAAAATATATTACTGATGATCTGTGTATGTTAATTTAAAATATGTATATATATGTATGTATATATATGTATGTATATATATACACACACAGGTGTGTATGTGAACAATACACATAATGATGTACATATGTGGTGACAATATTGTGTTGTGATTAGGGCAGTTAAAAGCAGAGACTATGGCTTAGGAAAGACCTGTCTTCAGATCCCCAGCTCTGCTGGATGACCTTGGCAGGCTACTTAACCTTTGTAAGCATTAGCTATGTCACTCTAGAGTGGAAATAATAATGCCTCTCTCACATACAGTTTGCTGGGAGGGTTCAGTGAGATTAAGTGAAAGTCAACCTCTTAGCAATGTCACATAGTGGGGCTTTGTTGATAGTTATGTTATTATCAGAGGAAGATGAGTTATTTGAAATGGCTAGACTATCATCAAAAAGTCAGAAATGTCAGGTGAAACATCAAATATTCCGAAGTTCATGTATAAATCAAAAATTGGAAATTTTGCCATGTTTGTTCAGTGATTCTTACTGTTTCCTCCTTACAATTTCCAATCATATCATTCCAATCTGTTTCAAAATTGGGGTCCTCTTTGACAATAGATGTGCTTGTCTGACCCACAGTACATTGCTCTTTCTGTTGCCACACTTGAAAATTTGCCAGCCTTGAATAATTTGTACTTCTAGCTACTTCTCAAAAAAACAGCAATTGTGAAGGTACATTCCAACTTGGTTGAAATCAGGCTACAGCTGAGTGCTAGCTTTCCTTCTACGTGGAGCTTTCTCCATACTCTTAGAGTCTCTCCCAGGCCTTCCTGACTCATTTGTTACCTGCCTATTTCTATAGATATCTGAGTTGCAACTCTTAGTTTGCTTTTTGATGTTGAACCAGTATTTGGACTTAATATTCTAACCAATTCATTAGAAGTTTAGAGCTGTAACTAGGAGAAAAATTCTTTAAACAGGCAGACCTTGGAGATATTACAGGTTCAGTTCTGGACCATAGCAATAAAACAAATACCACAATAAAGCAAGACACAGGAATTTTTTTTGTTTCCCTGTGCATATAAAAGTTGTGTTTACATAACTGGGTGCGGTGGCTCAAACCTGTAATCCCAGCACTTTGGGACATCAAGGCAAGTGGATCCTGAGTTCAGGAATTCAAGACCAGCCTGGCCAACATAGCAAAACCCCCTCTTTACTAAGAAAGACAAAAATAAGCTGGACACAGTGGTGTGCACCTATAATCCCAGCTACTCAGAAGTCTGAGACAGGAGAATTGCTTGAACCCAGGAGGCAGAAGTTGCAGTGAGTGGACCATTCGACCACCATTGCACTCCAGCCTGGGAGATGCAGTGAGACTCTGTCTCAAAAAAAAATAAAAAAATAAAGTTACGTTTACCCTGTACTATAGTTTATTATGTGTGTCATCAGAGCCCTTAGCAAGTTGTCATCATCTTGCTTATGGAGGGTCTCACCTTGATGTTGATGGCTGCTGACCAATCAGGGTAGTGGCTGCTGAAGGTTGATGTCACTGTGGCAATTTCTGAAAATAAGACAATAATTAAACTTGCCTCATCACTAGTTTTTGTGCTTGTTTGTTTTTTAAGACAGGGTCTTGCTTTGTCATCCAAGCTGAAGTGCAGTGGCACGATGGCAACCTTGATCTCCCAGGCTCAAACAGTCTCTCACCTTAGCCTCTCAAATAACCAGGACCATTGACGTGCACATCACCCACACCCAGCTGTAGAGTCTTTCATGAAAGATTTCTGTGTGCTGTAGAGTCTTTCATGAAAGATTTCTGTATAGCAGTTTATTCTGTTTGATAGCATTTTACCCACAGTAGAACTTCATTCAAAAATGCAGTCAGTCCTCTCTCAAACCCTGCTTACTGCTTTGTGAACTATGTTTATTTAATATTCTAAGTCTGTTTTTATCATTTTAACAATGCTTATAGCATCTTCACCAGGAATCATTTCCATCTCAAGAAACTACTTTCTTTGCTCATCCTTAGGAATCCTCATCTATTCAAGCTTTACCATGAGGTTGCAGCAATTCAGTCATGTCTTTTGGCTCCACTTTTAATTCTAGTTCTCTTACTATTTCCACAAAATCTGTAGTGACTTCCTCCGCTGAAGTCTCAAACCCCACAAAGTCATTCCGTGAGGGTTGGAATCAACTTCTTGCAAACTCCTGTTCATGTTGATATTTTGACCTCCCATGAATCACAGACATTCTTGAAGACATCTAGGATGGTGACTCCTTTCCAGAAAGTTTGAAGTTTACTTGGCCCATATCCCTCAGAGGAATCACTATATATGGCAGTTACAGCCTTGTGCAATTTATTTAAATAATAAGACTTGGAAGTTGAAATTACTTCATGGCCTGCAGAATGGATGTTGTGTTAGCAGGCATGAAAACAATCATCTCCTTGTACATCTCCATCAGAGTTCTTGGGTGATGAGGTGCTCTGTTAATGAGCAGTAACATTTTGAAAGGAATCCTTTTTTCTGAGCAATAGGTCTCAACAGTGGACTTAAAATATTTAGCAATCCATGCTGTCAACAGATATACTGTCATTCAGGCTTTGTTGTTACATTTAAAGAGTAAAGGCAGAGTAAGGGCCTTAGGATTTTCAGAATGATAAATGAGCACTGGCTTCAATTTAAAGTTACCAGCTGCATTGCCCCTAACAATAGAGTCAGCCTGACTTTTGAAGCTTTGAAGCCAGGCATTGACTTCTCTCTAACTATCAAAGTCCTAGATAGCATTGTCTTCCAATAAAAGGCTGTTTTGTATATATTGAAAATCTTTTGTTTAGCATAGCCACCTTCATCAGTGATCTTAGCTAGATCTTCTGGGTAATTTGCTGCAGCTTCTCCATCAGCACTTGCAGCTTTACCTTTCACTTTTATATTATGGAGTCAGTTTCTTTCCTTAAACCTCATGAACCAACCTCCCTTACCTCCAAACTTTTCTTCTGCAACTTTCTCACTTGTCTCAGCTTTGGCAGAATTGAAGAGAGTTAGGGCCTTGCCCTGAATTAGGCTTTGGACTTAAGGGAATGTTGTGGTTGGTTTGATCTTCTATCCAGACTATTCAAACTTTCTCCGTATCAACAATAAGGCTGTTTCACTTTCTTATGTTTTGTGTGTTCACTGGAGTAACACTTGATGTCCTTTGAGAACTTTTCCTTGTCGTTCACAACTTGGCCAGCTGGAGCAAGAAGCCTCACCTTCAGCCTAGCCTTAGTCTCACTAAGCTTAATCATTTCTAGCTTTTGATTTAAAGTGACAGACACACAACTCTTCCTTTTACTTGAACAGAGGCCACTGCAGGATTACTAATTGGCCTAAGTGCAATATTACTGTGTCTCAAGGAACAGCTGGTTAGTGCAGTGCTCAGAACACATAACATTTGTTTATTCAGTTTACCGTCTTTTATGGGCATGGTTTGTGGCTCCCCAAAAAAATTACAGTAGTAACACCAAAGATCACTGATCACCATAGCAGATATAGTAATAATGCAAACGTTTGAAATTGTGAGAATTGTCAAAATGTGACACAGAGACGCGAAGTGAGAAAGTGCTGCCGGAAGAAAATGGCACCAATAGACTTGCTCAAAACAGGCTAACTACACACCTTCAAGTTGTAAAGCAATGTAATACATGTGAAACTCAGTGAAGCAAAGCACGATACAGTGAGATATGCTTTTACTTAAACCTTTGCTCTACAAGGAACCTAGCAGCATTCTTAAAATTTAATGTTTTGTTTACATTTGGAAGTGTGTTATTCATAGTAGCATATTTAAGATACTGTCTGTGAGACACAACAGCCAGTTCAGTAGAAATTAATCCTAAGGTGAAGCAAAAGTAGTTTAGGAGGAATGTGCTGTGTTTATATACATCTTATTGATTAAGTCCACCCAAAAAAAATGAATGAATGAATGAATGCATACACACATTAGTAAAAGTTTGAAGTATTATGTTAGTACAAAAGATAATTAGCAGTTACATTTTTATTCACTTCTCTTTTTTTGCTTTTTGTTTTGTTTTGTTTTAAGACAAAGTCTTACTCTGTTACCCAGGCTGGACTGCAGTGGCACGATCTTGGCTCACTGCAACCTCCGCCTCCCCAGTTCAAGCAGTCCTCCTGCTTCAGCCTTCAAGTAGCTGGGACTACAGGCACGTGTCACCATGGCCAGCTAATTTTTGTATTTTTAGCAAAGATGGGGTTTTGCCACGTTGGCCAGGTGGGTTTTGAATTCCTTGGCTCAAGTGATCTGCCTGCTTTAGCTCCCAAAGTTCTGTGGTTATATTTCTGAGCCACTGTACCCAGGCTTCATTTTCAAGTTTGATTTTGTGCTTCTTCAGAGCTGCTGGCCATATTCTTTGACAGGGGTGTTTCGTTAGTGTTGTCTTTGGCTACATTATTTTTCCTCCATAATAAGGAATGGTGGTTCAAACTATTGTAACTCAGAAAGGTGCATTTGACAAGAGGCAAAGTCCCACTGCTCCCTTTCCCCCTCCTCAAAACATTTCTCTGGCTCTCTTGCTATAGTTCCTACTCCCTCTCCTGTTCTTCTTCATTCATTTGCAATTTTTAAATATGCATTCATTAATTTATAAAAGCTATGTTTAGGATTTGGGAGCAGGTAGTGATGTCATTGATCAATAACCATGGCAAAAAATACATATATAGTGAGGAACACAGGAAAAGGGAGCAGAGACTAAAAAAAGGACTAGTTAGGGAGTTTGGCTGAGTGATAGCTAAGGTCTTCCTCGAGTAGAATTGTAAAACTATAGATCTGGAAGGGGGCAAAGAATACTAACTTTATGTAGCACTGTCCTATTGCATATAAAGAAAATGAGGGTCCGGTAAATTGATTTGTCTTAAATGTGCAAGTCAGCAGCAGGTGCCCCAACCACCTCTTGCAAATTCTTTGCTCATAAGGTTGGATCTGTTTTCTCTATTATTAAATTTTTCTCACAAGAAAACATGTATAACATAATGTTACATATTAATACCGTGTGTGAAAGTGTCTTGCACATTGTAAGTGGCAAATAAAAAAATCAGTTGACTCCGTTAGCTGACTAATTCTTCGCCTGGTAAAGTTCAGTCAGGGTTAGCAGCACATTTTGTATTCCTTATATAAGAGGCCTCTGAAGGCAGAATGGATTCATCTGTACCTAGCATAATGCCTCCCTAGCCTCTAGAATGTGCTTACAAATGTTGATTACATGATGGATTATACATATTAATTGTACTTTAGACTCTCTTTCAATAAGATAAGGGCTTTAAAATTAATTTTCTAGTGTTAATTAATACGAATTTTTGCTGGGACATCTGTTCATGGTTAGATGGTTTTGCGATTGTGACTGGATTTGTAAGTACATCACAACACAAGATTAATTGTCCAAGATACAGATTTCAGCTCTGTTTACGTGTTGACGAGATTCCAAAACTACATCTGATCATAGAAATGAAAAAATAAACCAAATTCAAGCATGTTCTGTCACCCTAAATAAGAACTGAAAAAGATGAATGTTGGCAAAGCTGCTTATGAATATACACTCTCTAATATGGTGCTGTTTGAAGTTGGATGTATGAAAACTGTCCAGCAGTTGTGGGAGAACACAGATAGATTAAAGGAAATCAATTTCTAGAAATTCATCTTCTGTGTATACTTCTTGAAATGAATCTACCTGTGAATTCTCTTGTGATCAAGGCTTCAGGCTATTTCTCCTTTTGCACCTCTGCTTAACAGTTGCCCTCTGCCAAACAATTGCCCTCTGCCACTTTAAAAAAAAAAAAAAAAAAAGACAGCCCTCACCTATAACCTTATTTGGTACATTGCAAGGTGTAAAGACCGCCACAGGTGGGGAGGCAACAAACAAAGAGTCAATTCCAAATACTGGTTTTGGAGAAGTTTCCTAGAGTGAGAGATAGTGCGGTTTTTCAATATTATTTTAAGGCATAGAGAAGATAATAAAAGTTGAAGACCATTACAAAGTATGTTGAGGTTTTTCTAACCATTTTGATATTCATCTAATAACTGGTTTTATCATTAATTTTTAACCAATGTTTTTTTCAAACATACTCTTTCTCTGATAACACTGCCAAAGTGGCGCATATTTTATTCTATGCTTAACAGTCTGCTTGATCTGAGTATCTGCATGAGAGCCAGCATAGCATTTGAAAGAGGGAATCATGGTTTGGATGGCGTCGTAATTCTTTCTGAGTACAAACTCCACTGCGGTCACTGTCAGTTTCACTGAAAATGGAAGCTTTGATATCCTCCATACTTCTCATAATGATTCAGGGACCACAGAGAAAAAAAATTAATTGGAGTTTAGAGATGATTGAACTGAAATACACGAACTCCAGAAACTGTGCAAAATATGTTGGAGAAAGAGACTCATGGTTACACAATGCATGGTAATATAGAGAAGCTTCAGAGAGCCCTGTGTGGGCTGGCAATGACGGCACTAAAGCCTTGAATAAAATTGCATTTTATCGTCTCTGAGAAGCAACCAAAAGTGCGGAACAAAGAATTACAAGTAAATTTAGACCAGAATACGTTTACTTCTGTAATTTAAGCAATTTCCTTTGCTTTCTCATTCTTAAAAATGATTATGTTCAAATTCAAAGAATCATTCTGTCCTGGCCAGTGTCAAGAAAGGTACATATGATTGTTATCTGGCTCCTGGGTTAAGTTACAAAAATTGCAGTTAGATAAAAGGTTGGTAAGCTGGCAAAGCAGTGATTTTTTTTTTAACTAAGGCTTCCAATCAGAGTTACATGTGGAGCATTTAGAAATATTCATGCAGTTTCCTGATCCAAGGAGCTGACTTGGTAGATCTAGGACAGGGCACGATAATCAGTGTTTTAAAAAATTCCTCAGCTGATTTTCCTGTGCACTGTCACATCTTTAGATAAGACCACTGTGGTAAAAGACTATTTTAGTTAGGGACTGGCCCTGGAAATATTTCCTGAAATAAGCCTATGGGTTTATCATCACTCTTTGTTCAGGTATCTGCCTTTCTCTTGTACCCTGGTGTATTGGTTTCCTCGGACTGCTATAACAAATTACCACAAACTTGGTGTCTTAAAAAACAGAAATTCATTCTCACAATTGTGGAGGCCAGAAGCCTGAATCAGGATATCAACAGGGCTCTATACCCTCTGGAGGGTCCAGGGGAAAATCTCTTCCTCGCTGCTTCTAACCTCTGGTGGTCGCCAGCTTTCTTTGACTTATGTCGGTAACTCTGATTTCCATATTCCTCTTCATGTCGCCTTCTCTTCTGTCTTTCTTAAATCTCCTTCTGCCTTCTTCTATAAAGACGCTTGTGATTGCATTTAGAGCCCACCCACGTACGTTCCCCATCTCAAGTTCTTTAACTTAATCACATCTTTAAAGTTTTTGCCATATAAGGTAATATTCACAAGTTCTAGAGATTGGGACTTGGACATCTTTGGGGAGCCATTCTTCAGCCTTCCACAGTGTTGCTTCACTGTATGTATTCATATGGGCTGCCCTGGCATATTAAGGTCCATGTGGTAACTTTCCCCACTTATTTCTAACTACCAGTCCATGGCAGTGTTTCTCTACAAGCCCTGCCCTCTTGGGGCTAGCCCATATAACCCCTCACATAGCCAGTGATAAGTTATTTTTCTGAGCCATGTACTACTACGCCTCCAGTTTTAGCCATTGTCTTAACAATGCCTTTGGTCCTAAATGGACTGAGATTATAGGATCAGTGCAGCCAGCCCGTCATCCTCACTGACAAAGGCACTTCAAGCATGTGTCCTAGCAACGGTGGCTCTTTAAAGCTCATCTTTTAAGAATAGAACATTACCAGATTATTTGAATATATTCTAAGAGAGGCACAAGTCTTACTATCTTTTCAAATGGGGTCTGACTTAGGCCAGGCATATAAGATTATATAAGGTTTGGTCTTAGGAGGAGAGAATATAGTAGTTGATGTAAACATGAAGTGTATTTACTTGAGTCAGTGTTTGTGAAAAACAGCTATGGGATATAGAGAACAGTTAGTTAACATGAGATTTCATTCCCTCATCTATATAAGGAAACCATTGTTTCCTGATCTCTGATTTAAGTTCTGAAATCCATTTTGTTGGTTCTCCCCTTATCATCAGAAAGGAGAAACAGGTGCTAGTGCAGATGCATTTTAGAGGAGATGGCAAGAAGAGGCTCATGAATGAAGACCCTGCTGAAGTTTGAGTTGATGAATATTCAATGGCATTAATTTGTTCTGTTGTTTAATTTTCTCTAGTAGTGCTGAATTAGTCACATACTAATTGGGGAGGCTGCGAAGTTCAGGAGATTATACTAGCGGCTAGGTCAGTGCTACCCCTCATTAATACCCACCTTCCCCCAAACCCCTAGTCCCCTTGGCTTCAGAAATGGGCCCAGTCACAGCACTGTATCTCCTAGCCACACAGATCTGTCCATGGGAAGGATAGGGACTCTCCTGGGACTTTTCATACTGGAGCTGGGAGAAAGAGCCAGTTTGCAGTTGTTGTTGTTGTTGGAGGCAAGCTGGGAAAAGGTGTTGCTTGTTTTGGATGCATTTCTCGTGTAGCGGAGATACAAGGACTGGAGATGGTTGGGGTAGAAAGAGGAGAACTGAGAGGAGAGAATTAAGTTCCTGGATCCCTGAGGCTATTACATGCATATTTTTTTGATGATCTGACTACATTAACTATTAGGTCTCCTTACCCTTAAGGTAGTGTTTAGGTATTTGACATTTAAAAGTAAAGGAAATCTTAACTAATCTTTAGGATTTTCATGTAGAGAAATCAGAGTAGAATTGATCAAGAGTTATATGGGTATAACCACAGCTACTTACAAGGCTAGGACAGGAGGATCCCTTGAGCCCAGGATTTTGAGGCTGCAGTGAGCTATGACTACACCACTGTACTCCAGCCTGGGAGATCAAGCAAGACTCTTTCTCAAAAAGAAAAAAAAAAACAGAATTACATAGTATCTATTAATATTTTCATGTACAACAGCAGAACAAAGAAGTTGAAGATATTAACTAGACTGGTTGAAGTGAGAGGCCATGGTGTCTAGGCTGCATGAGAAAGGAATTAATGACTGTCAGGCTAGAGATAAAAAAGAATCAAGGGAATTCAATTCTTAACTAGGCTGAGTAGATAAAAAGATGGGAAGTTGTGTTGAGAGTATATGTAAGTCTTAGATGCATTTGTAAAGTGTCTTCCTTTTATTAAGAAAAGTAATGGATCATGATAAAGCACTACAAAGAATCAGGAAGATTCCTTTGCAATTTTGCTATTGAAAAGAAGAGGGACGACATCCACTGTTTGGATTTGGCATGCTGTGATTAAAAAAAAAAATCTATTCTATATTATTTACAAGGAGAGAGGACTTGACCTACAACACTGAGAGTCTGTGGAATTCAGCAAGATGCTTTATAATAGATTATCTTCATGAGATATCTAGCTGATTGAATAGCAATAATTTTTCAACTTAGAATTTCACTTCTCTTTAAGCAAAATATTCTTGAGGGCAAAAGTATTTGAAAAAAAAAGTGTTAGAACAGAAATGAATGTATTAGAAAATTTTTAGATGTTTAGATGTCATTTAAACTGTCTACTTTTATGAACAGATTTTTTTTAAAATGTTTGCCACATTGTGAATTACTCTGGGTAATATTGAGTATGATAGTAGTATCTAAAGAACCTTTAATGATCTATCTCTTTTCATTTGTAGTTTCTCGGCCCACTGTTACTTATGGGTTCAAAATGGTTCATGCAAGTAATATAATTCATTTAAAAGGCATTTATCCAGGAAAAGTCCTACTGAGACTTGAGTTAGTTTTTAACTTTTTGTGCTTCCATAGGTGTTCAGTCTCATGAGACATTAACTGTATTATAGATTGTAGTTCTTCAGTAAACTTGAGTTCTTCAAAACGAATATTCAATTTGTAGCATGGTCTTTGTGCCTCAGTGTACTCCATATTTTAATTGTATGTTATATCATTTTTGTGTTGGAGAATACATATCGTGTCCTGAAAAATACAAAATGTGACCTGGTTTTTATTAGCTACTATAATTCCTCAATAGTTGAATTGACTATTACAGCCACAATGGAGAACTTTCATGAAGTTTGTCAAGATAGTGGCTAAGAATACATGTATTGAATCGTAAATAATATCAAATCTGCAACTTAAATAAATTTGTACTGAATTTGGAAGTATTTTTCTGAAAGTGAATGCACTATTGGTGTGTGGTGTTTGCTTACACACATGTAAACATTTGGATGAGACAATGTTAAGGGGCAAATGATAGAAATATAAGGTAGTTCTCTTGCTCTGCTGTGCTGCTTGGACATCTTTCTGAACCTGCCTTTTCTTGTTTGAAAGATAAGAGGTTGGATGACATGTGATCCCCCTTTTTCCTGTCTCAGAGTAAGTGAGTAAGTGAGGTCTTTGCTAAGCCTTCAAGTTCTAATTGATTTAAGTCATTCTTTGAGGAAAAATGTTCCAGTATCATCATAATACAGTTACTCTTTTGTTCAATACATTTTGCTATCGTGGTTTTATATCTTAGAAATGCATTTGTGTGTTCCCTGTAACATTTTATTTAAAATGTAAAAGTAAAGCCAGACACTGTGGCATGTGCCTGTAGTCCCAGCTGTTGAGGAAGCTGAGGCAGGAGGATCACTTGGACCCTGGAGTTTGAGGCTGTGGTGCGCTATCATCACAACTGTGAATAGTCACTCCACTGCAGCCTGGGCAATGTAGCAAGACCCTGTCTCTTTAAAAAAATGTTTCTTGGTAGTTGGTATAGTGGAATAAGCTGACTACAAGGGCCTTTGTTAATGCTAGAGCTGAGAGAATCAGGGAGGCAGTCTTGTGCTGATTTAACTATAACATTATTGTTACCAAAGGTCTAAAGAAGCTTTCTATCCAGTCTACCATGACCATACACACACCTCAGTGTAATACGTGACTGTAAGGCAGAATTAGAGTGCTACAGTTATAATAAAAACTAAAGTCAGTAGTGTAGAAACTCAAAAACTATTCTAAGATGCTTTTCCATTCTGGCTTTAGTCCCCCTACCATGTATCTTACTCTTTAAATTGCCATGAAAACAATTATATTTCTCCTATTAATTAAGAAACAGTGGGGGGGAATATGGCCACGCATGGTGGCTCACGCCTGTAATCCCAGCACTTTAGGAGGCTGAGGTGAGCGGATCACCTGAGGTCAGGAGTTCAAGACCAGCCTGGCCAATGTGGTAAAACCCTGTCTCTACTAAAAATACAAAAATTAGCCAGGTGTGGTGGTGCACGCCTGTAATCCCAGCTACTTGGGAGGCTGAGGCAAGAGAATCACTTGAAACCAGGAGGCAGAGGTTGCGGTGAGCCAAGATCACACCATTGCACTCCAGCCTGGGTGACAGAGTGAGCCTCTGTTTCAAAAACAAAAAAAGAAAAAGGTATGAGTACTCCACTGTCCAACTGAGTGAAACTACAAGACCATATTTTCAATATGAGAAATGGCGTGCATAGTCTAATTTTAATCGCATTGTAATATTTTACTGTAGTGAAATGCAATACGGCACTGTGCCTTATTGATAACAGTTTTACTTTGTGAAAGTCTGTTTCATGAAATGCTGTTCACCCAACGTTCATTTGCCTCCCCATGTATTCCTCACCTTTCTAAAACCAAGATGACTGACAAGAGGGGCTTCCTGCCCATCCTGTTGGGAAGGAATTGCTTGGTCATTTACTGAATTCAAAAAGTGGAACAGAATGGAAAGAATAATTTGATCTCGTTTTCTCTCTTTACAGGCTCTGTATAACTCAATCAAGAATGAGAAGCTTGAATGGGCAGTGTAAGTATGCTGGACGTCAGCCTTTTAATAATGAACTACTCACTTTTTTCCTACTGTCTTTCTTTATGCCTTAGAAGTGATCTTAGAGAAGGATTAAATATGCATTGCCAGTTGTCATTTTACACCACATGTCTTACCTACTTTGGTTTTATACAAGTAAACCCAGATATAAGTAGGGCATATTTTGGTTTTGTACAGGTAAACCCAATACTTTCTTACAGGTAAACCCAGAGTATCTTGCGGTTTTTGGGTCCTCATTGTGTTCCTATTCTGCTTTTAAAATGGTTGCTATACTTGTAGGTAATTAATTAGCTTTTTATCTTTTAAAAATAACATTCTAAAAGAAAAATCTGCTGATGAATAACTTGTTTTCCAAAAATTAATACAAATGTTTTTGGTATCATCTACTTACTTCAATTCTTTCCTTCCTATTATCATAGATCATGGTTTTCAAGGTCTGTTTCCTGTGATACTAATCATACTAGGTCATTAATAAATATTAAGCACAAAACAACAGCAACAAAAGAAGGTTCTGTGAATAGAATAAGCTAGGGAGATGAGGGATTGAATAAAGCTAATTTTATTTTTAACTGCAGAACTTCTAGGAGCTTATCCAATGCCAATGTGTGTTATCAGTCCCCAAGAGACGAATAGAACGTGTACTATTTCATGACTCTCTTTGACAGCAGAATGTAAGGTTTCAAGGTACATACTTTGGGAAATATATTAAAGATGAGTTACATCTAAGTCTATGTAGAATAATAACACTCTTGTTAAAATTTTGCTAATCAATATAACAGTTCAGAATTTTAGTTTTTTTAAAATTATTATGGAAGAATATGAAATTTTTAGTCACATTACTAGGAATTTAGGTCAAAATGTGTTGTTTTTTTTGTAATTAAAACTTCATGGATTTTACTTTTGGTTTTCACTATGTATTCATAATTATTGTTTTACCACATGACCTAACATAGCATTCTGCAATGAACTCAGGTTTACAGAATCATAACTTGGGAGATAAATCTTGTTCTATCAGCAGCATGCTAGGGGAACGTGGGTTAGTAGTTGACTATGTATTACGTATAATGCACGGGAATTAGTTTTTAAAATATTAGCACCATTTGTATTGCTTCCATTCACTGTAGAGTCATATGATACCATTTCAAGTTAGGGAGTCAAAAGTTAAGTCTTTAATATTTGCATATATATCTGTGTGTGTGTGTGTGTGTGTGTGTGTCTGTGTGTGTGTGTAACAGCTTATGTGTTTGTATGTATATACATGATGAGACTCATTTAAAGACAGCATGTAGGGCTGGGCGCAGTGGCTCAAGCCTGTAATCCCAGCACTTTGGGAGGCCGAGGCGGGTGGATCACGAGGTCAAGAGATCGAGACCATCCTGGTCAACATGGCGAAACCCCGTCTCTACCTAAAATACAAAAAATTAGCTGGGCATGGTGGTGCGTGCCTGTAATCCCAGCTACTCAGGAGGCTGAGGCAGGAGAATTGCCTGAACCCAGGAGGCGGAGGTTGCAGTGAGCCGAGATCGCGCCATTGCACTCCAGCCTGGGTAATATGAGTGAAACTATGTCTAAAAAAAAAAAAAAAAAAGACAGCATGTAATTTCAAGGAAAACTGATTATTAAGAATTCATGGTCTACTATTGAAAGTGATTATTCTTGTTTGGGCTTACTTCTCATTAACAAAAGTGAGTTTTATAGAAAAAAAAAATTGTCAATGATATAGTCAGAATCTTGCTGAAATGCAAAAAGGACATCCTGACATTTGCAGAATATGCAGTCTAGAGAAAATAAATTTTAAAAAAAGCATCATTATATTCACTCTGGGAGAGAGAATACACTGAAGATTCTTTTATGAAGTTATTTTACAAAACAAATGCATATACTCTTGAGGACCTGTTTTGTAAATCTAAGTTTTTTTGAATTTATTACAGCAGGTTTTATTTATTCATTTATGGGTAGTCGGAGTTTGATGGAAGAAAGCTCTAATCTTGTGTGTTATCCAAGAGTGGAGGGTGGGAGTTTTCCCAGCAACTGGCTTCTTCTGTGGTCGTCTTGAGAAATTAGCAGACCATCTTATTCAGAAGCCTGTATTTCAGAGTCTGATAAATTTTGGTGTGAATTACAGCTTTTTCATGTAGTAACTGGTTCACTGACCAAGTTAACCTCTAGCCCTCAGTTTTTTCTTTTGCAAGAGTGAGCAATTATTGAGCCTCATGTAACCTTCAGGGTGACACTGTGAAATGTTTGAAAACACTGAACATAATAAAGCAAGTTGTTCTTCAGTTGACACTTGATGCTGTAGCTTTTAAAGCCCCAATTTTCTTTTTGCTGTTGTTGTTTCTTTCTTTGTCTCTCTTGTTCATATGTATATACATATACTACATTTTTATACTTTATCAAGAATTAGGAGAAGACACTATAGTGGTTATCATATAATTAACTTTCTGTCTTCACCTATAAAATGAAAGAATTGGATGAAATGACCACAAGTATTTTTCGAGTTATAATATTCTATAAATTTCTTATTTTTACTAATACCAATGTTTCCTCCTGTGGAAGAAGTACTGCACTATCAAGCAGATATAAAACAAAGGGCTTAGGGGTCAACTAAGTATTGGAATAAATACTAGCTCAAACAAAATTAAACAGATTTCTCTGTTACCAGCCTGTTCAATCGATGTACATCTTGGATTTCTGCAGGAAAAATTTGAATTTAAAAATCTGATGTACATCTTGAATTTCTGTAGGAGATAAAGGGCCAGTACCCCAATTTATTAAATCACTGAGTCTTTTTTTAGTCTTAAAGTGCCTTTTAACATCTACTAAAACTGGTGGGGGTTTTTTAGAACACACTTCACAGAACACTGACATATATTAATGTATGTGATCCTTTAGAAAAGGAACTAACTGGCTGGGCATGGTAGCTTATGCCTGTAATCCCAACACTTTGAGAGGCTGAGGCAGGTGGATCACTTGAGGTCAGGAGTTTGAGACCAGCCTGGCCAACATGGTGAATCCCATCTCTGACAAAAATTAGCTGGGCATGGTGGCACAGGCTTGTAATCCCAGCTACTCAGGAGGCTGAGGCAGAAGAATTGCTTGAACCCAGGAAGCAGAGGTTGCAGTGAGCCGAGATCACACCACTGCACTCTAGCCTGGGTGACAGAATGAGACTTGGTCTCAAAAAAACAACAAAAAAAAGGTTTTTCCTTGACAAATGCATATGTACATGGATATAATTATTTATAACACTGTGTTCTCCCAGTTCTCCCATACCTCTCTAACTACACTTTCTCTGACCCATTTTCTTCGTTATTATCCGTCAGTGTTAGATACACAGTTATAATTGTCTTCTTCCTATGTAGTTTCCTCCTCAGCAATCTAAATTCACTCTTAAAACTTGTTCTTCCATTTCTGTAAAAATTCTTCATATATATATGTGTGTATATATATATATATATATATATATATATATATATGGCTGACCTCTTTCCCAAGTTTCAATTCAATGTTTGCATTTTCCTGCAAGATGTTTCTGCTGGTGCTAAGCACTCATCGTCTGTCTCCAGATTTTGTCATGTGTGCTCCATTTCTATTAATGACACCAGCATTTCCAGCTTACCTGGATTTTAGCCTTTACATCATCTTTGACACCCTCCCACGTCACCACTTCCAACCTCCGCAAAAATGGCTCCAAACAGCATCTTTCCTCTTCATTGCTGCCCGTTTTTTTTTTTTCCAGGCACTGTTTGCCTCCTTAGCAAGGGCTACCATCTCTAGACTTTCCTGAACTTGAACCTCTGTGACACTCCCTGTGCTGTAAAGCTTTAATTAGGTCCTTCACATTCTGCCAATAATTGATTTTGTTCTCCATTCTTGTCTACACATAGCCCCTATTTCAACTAGGCTCCACTAGGTTCAGCCAGCTGTGCTAGTCCCATGGCTGCCTCCCTTTCTGCCAGTGTTCATGAAGTCACCTCTGCTAGGAACATGTGTCCCATAATCTTTTTATGTTCAAAGCCTACCATCTTTACACCCCAGCTCCTATTCCATCTGTTTTTTTGAATTCTTTCCTGATCTCGCCAAACCAGAAGTATGATCTCAGCCTTAAGCTTCCATTTCACTTTATCTGATAACACCAGCAGTTTCTGCACCCCATTATGGTTATTCGTAGTAATGTACCATTAGATTGTAAGCCCTTTTAGGAAATGATACGTGTCTGGATTTGTCCCTTTATCTCTTCCTTTGCTAATCATAGTGTTTATATATAATGAAGACTCCATAAAAGGCTATAGAAAAAATGTTAATGGTAATGCAAGGAACCACATTTCTTAAAAGATAAGCCTACAAGTGTGTAGTTTAGAAAATAGTTATAGGAAAGATGGTGATCCTGCAAAATTTGTAGGATAATGCATACAGGACTTGCGCAGGAGGCATCTTGAAGTAGACATAAGGACCTTATAGGAAATCACAATAGATTTATTGAATGTTTATAACTGTTATAAACCTTACCGGTTTTTATGTCATTGGTTTTCTGACTGGATTCAATGTAACCTTAGATTACAGGGAGATGTCTTGGGGCCTTGCCTGGGGATGTGAGTGAGGAGAAAGAGGAATATCAATGGGGACCCAGTTCGGCATCCCATAAGCATCATGTCTAGTTCAACTGATCAAAATAGCTCTACTTTTGTCTTCTTTGAATGTATGTTTAGGGTTCCATTTAATATTTTTAAGGTATATGTTCTTAAAATTTTTTTTGAAAGGTACGTATGTAGTCCAATGTTCTTACATTGTATGTGAGGAAAATTAAATCAAAAAGTGTTCATCAATAGGTCCAGAGTCCAGTATAGTAGAAAGGCCAGGATTTTCCCCAGCTGTTATGGCTTTCTATGGCAGCACCATGCTACCTGGCATCTCTGCAGCCCCAGAGTCATGAAGTCTTTGAAGAGCAGGGATTAAGACTGAATATTTCTATGCCAAACGTTGATACAGTGCACATTATGAGAATTTTATATCAATTTGCTAGTCTCATTAAATGCTCATAGAATTACTAGAGTTTTTCCTTTAAGTAAGTAAGTAGCAAGGATCATTTATTCATTCATCTATTCCATAATCTCTAAGCAGCTGCTTCTGTGCCTGGCCAAGTGCTGTGCCCTAGATACAAATATGAATACGACACAGATCTTTACCTAATGAGAATATATCATGAGATTTAGGGGAGTGGGAGGACTGTACAAAGATGAAAATACAAAAATCGTAATGAAGAGTACGGCAAGCCAAATTGACTTGTGGAAGGTCTCAGCTACCTCATACAGGACTGTGACCATTGGTCTTCCCTAGTTCCCTTGCTCAATTGTTTATTTTTTATGAAGCATCCATTTGCTGAACTATTTGCACCATGTAGCTTGCTGATAATTTGTGGAGAACAAAGTATACAAGACATTAAAGCATTTTTCTTGGCTTCAGAAAATTTCTAGTCTAAGTGATAAACAAAATGAGTAATTACTTTTTCCAATTGGGATGGCATAGGATGAGGTTAGTTGAGGTGAATATGGGAGTTTATATCTTACGCTGGAATTGTTTAAAATGTAGCTGCATTAGGATCTTCAGAAAATATAACAATTAACACAGATAGGACAATTTTAAAAGTTCAGTATTGTCCAATAGGAAAAGTAATGTTCTTCTCTTCCATCCTTTTGACTTTCATGTTTATTACTGCTTTGTACAACAGTATTTACAAATTGTAAGAAATCTCCCTGTTTTAGTCTGTTCTCACACTGCTATAAAGCAATACCTAAGACTGGGTAATTCATAAAGAAAAGAGGTTTAATTGGCTCACAGACTGCAGGCTATGCAGGAAGTATGATGCTAACATCTGCTTGGCTTCTGGAGAAGCCTCAGGAAACTTTCAATCATGGCAGAAGCTAAAGGGGGAGTCAGCACTTCACATGGCCAGAGCTGGGTGGGGTGGGGTTGCAACACACTTTCAAACAACCAGAGCTCACAATAACTTACTCACTACCATGAGAACAGCACCAAAGGGGAAAATCTGCCCCCATGATCCAGTCACCTACTGCCAGATCCCACCTCCAACAGTGGGGATTACAGTTCAACTTTATATTTGTGTGGGAACAGAGATTCAAACCATATTATCCCATCCCTCTCCCTCCCAAATCTCATGTCCTTCTCACATTGCAAAATGCAATCATGCCTTCCCAACAGTCCCTCAAAGTCTTAACTCACTCCAGCATTAACTCAGAGTCTTACCTGAGAGAAGGCTAGTTCCTTATGCCTATGAGTCTGTAAAATTAAAAACAAATTCGTTACTCCCAGGATATAATGGGAGTATGGACATTGGCTAAATATTCCCATTCTAAGAAGAAGAAAGCAGTCAAAAGAAAGGGACTACAGGTCCTGTGCAAGTCCAGAACCCCAGCAGGGCAGTCATTAAATCTTAACACTATAATAATTTGCTTTGACTCCATTTGTTAAATTCAGGGCACAGTGGTATGAGGAGTGGGTTCCCATGGCCTTGAGCAGCTCTGCCCCTGTGGCTTTTCCAGAGTTCAGCCCCTGCAGTTGCTCTCATGGGCTGGTGTTGAGTACCTATGGTTTTTCCAGGTGCAGGGTGCAAACTTCTGAGTGCTCTACCATTCTGGGATTTGGAGGACAGTGGCCTTCTTCTCACAGCTCCACTAAGCAGTGACCCAGTGGGGACTCTTTGTGGGGGCTCCAACCCTGCATTTCCCTTCTGTACTGCCCTAGTAGAGGTTCTCCATGAGATTTCTACCCCACAACAGGTGTCTGTCTGGACATCCAGGCTTTTCCATACATTCTCTGAAATCTAGGCAGAGGCTCCCAAGCCTTAACTCTTGCACTCTGCATACCCACAGGCTTAACACTACGTGGAAGCCACCAAGGCTTATGGCTTACACCCTCTGGAGTGGTGGGTTGCACTGTATCTTAGCCCTTTTAACCACAGCCGTGGCTAGAGTGGCTAGGATGCAGGGAGTAGCGTAGGGCAGTGAAACTGTCTTGGGACTGGTCCATGAAACCATTCTTCTCTCCTAGGCCTTTGGGCCTGTGATGGGAGGGGCTGCTGGGAAGGTCTCTGAAATGCCTTTGAGGGGTTTTCCCTGTTTTCTTGCCATGAGCACTTGCCTGCCTTTTAGTTATGCAGATTTCTTCAACCTGGTAGAAATTTTCACATGGCCAGGCTGCAAATTTTCCACACTTTTAGATAAGTTCCGTTTTATGTCATTTATTTGCTTGTACCTATGAACATAGGTTGTTAGAAGCAGCCACGTCACTCCTTGAATGCTGTGCTGCTTAGCAATTTCTTCTGCTGAATACCCTAAATCATCACTCTCAAGTTCAAAGTTCCACAGGTCCCTAGGTCAGGGATGCAGTGCCTCCAGGGTCTTTGCTAACACATAACGAAAGTAACCTTTGCTTTAGTTCCCAATAAGTTCCTCATTTCCATCTGATACCTCCTCAACCTGGTCTTCATTGTCCATATCATTATGAGCATTTTGGTCACAACAATTTAACAAATCTCTAGGAAGTTTCAAACTTTCCCTCATCTTCCTGTCATCTTGTGGGCCATTCACATTCTTCCAACCTCTGCCCATTACCCAGTTCCCAAAGTTGCTTCCACATTTTCAGGTATTGTTATAGCAGTGTTCCACTTCTTGGTACCAATTTTTCTGAATTCATTTCTTCTGGCACTGTCATAAAGGAATACCTGAGACTGGGTAATTTATTTAAAAAGAGATTTAATTGGTTAATGGTTCTGCAGGCTATACAGGAAGCATAGTGCTGGCATCTGCTTAGCTTCTAGGGAGGCCTCAGGAAACTTACAATCATGGCAGAAGACAAAGGGGGAGCTGGCACTTCACATAGCCAGAGCAAGAGGAAGAGAAAGAGAGAGGGCAGGTGCTCAACACTTTTAAACAACCAGATCTCATGATAACTCATTCACTCAGAATCATGAGAATAGCACCAAAGAGGGTAATGCCATTATGATCCAATCACCTCCCACCAGGTCCCACCTCCAACATTGGGGATTACAATTTGACACGAGATCTAAGCAGGGACACAGATCCAAACCATATCACTCCCCTATCCTAGTTTAAAAAATATATATTCATGTATTCCCTCATTTTGATAAGGTCAGCAAAAACAAAAACAAAAACAAAAACAAAAAAACAGTTTTAAATAACAAACTGCTGGGTTCCCCTGTACTCATATTCCCTTAGTGTTTTAGATACAGCAGCATCAGCCTTACTTGTCATTTAGCACATTTGTTCTTTTTAACTCTGGATAAGCATTTTACAACTTTGCATCGTGGCATACTATTTGCTGCAGGTTCATATTGCCCTACAACTCATTTTATAACAAGAACATTTTAAAGCATTTGCCATATTTTCTAATAAGTGAAACTATTTCCTGTTTGCCCTCATGTATTAAATTGTTCTGGTTAGGTGGGTAGGGTGGTAGCACATTGATAAGTTTCTGTCTAGTCATGTGTTATGATATGATAAAATGTGGTTTTAAATACCAACAGTTCGTAGTTTGGCTTATCATTTCCTTGTTGTGAATTTAAATCATGACTGGTCTTTTCAGGAAATCAGTGCTGTCTCTTTGTTGGCTGATTTGCTGAAATTAGGAAGTAGAGAAAACTTTCCAAAGATTTCCTCCCACTTCTTTGCCGTTATGTTTAACACTGCCTATGAATGTGTGACTGTGTGCATGTACATCTCTGTGTGTATTCTTGGGGGATGATAGAGGCAATGGGATTACTATTACCTGTTCTTTTCTGTGGGCACCTTAATTCTTCATTCAGTCCAAGGGCCTAAATCTGAAATTGATAACTGCTTATAAAGTATCTTTGCTTTGTGAACTCTCAAGAAAACTCTTTTTCCAAGAAAAGAATCCTTCTAGAGCTCTTTTACTTTCATTATTTGATTTCCTTTTTATATTTTACTTAACTCAGCATTGATTCTCATTTCATTTTAGGTAATAATACATATTAATTAAAATGTAATCTTAGTTGTTTTTCTATGGGAGATGGTAATCTCATAAGGACAAATAGTTTTACTTTCACCCAAGAGTTTTTCTATTAATTTAGGCTGATAAATTTAATAGACTATGTTGCCTTTCATTTAAGTTTTTCATCTTTTTCTTTTGTAATTCTTCATTTTGTTCATTTGCCAACATTAGAATCAGCCATGAAGAAAAGTTGAAATTCCTTGTGTGTACTTTTTAGAATTGAACTTACATCCTAATGAGTACTTCCTAATTTTAAAGTATTTTCTACCTTGACATAAAATTATTCAATTTCCTGAAAAGAAGACAACTCGTAATTTCCTTTCTTGCAATGAGTTACTGTGTTAAATAACTACATATCCTTAATCCCTAGTGAATCTAGATATATAAAATTGTTAATCAGAAGAGTGTTTCTTCACAGCAGTGTAGATACATGAAGGAAAACTTTCTTGCTCAAACAAGTTATTTGGGATTTTTATTTTAAACTTCAAAATAGCCATCTGTAGGTTGGCAATCATTACTAACAAGAAAAATAAGGCAAGGCAAAGTTGCTCTTGTGCCTCATGAAATACTAGAATAACATTTCCAGAGTCATCACTATCTGTTGGACTATACTCACATTTCTAACATGGCAGATACTACATTATACTGTATTCTTGGTAAAACAATAAGCTGGGCAATGGTATAGATACAACAGATATTTTAAATATATAACCAAAAATTTCATTTGAGTGTGTGCAGAGAGAGGTAGAGGGGTTGGCATTTAGGGTCATAGCTAGAGACTCACCATGGAAAAATTAATGAAATTATTTGCATGAGATATTTGACTAAAAAGAAGGGAATAATGCATTAATTTATTGTTGGGAGAAACAAAAAGAAGGAATAAAACCCAGTTCTCCATTTGAGGTGCTCATACAATTGCATGTCTTTGCTAGATACACATTACACCTCATTGAAATACTAGAATGAGATTTAATGTTCTCATTACTATCTGTTTCACTGTACTCACATTCCTTATATGGCAGATACTGCATCATGCTTAACTCTTGGTAAAATAATAATGCTAATGTTAATACTGGCATAACAAACTTAGAAGACAATCTATATGAAGAATAACTAAGGTTAAATCTATATATAGTGGTTATGTAAAGGATATTATTGGTTATGTAAAGGATATTATTTGTTCTATTTATATTGAGTGAAAACACATTGACTCTAAGAAAAGAAACAGAGAAATGCCATAGTTATGAAAAATTGACCATTAACTTTGAAGGAAATATTGAACTAAAAAATTGAGATCACTTAAAATTTTGTTAGCTATTGATTAAGTATTCTACAATAAGTATTTTTAATTAAAAAATTGTTAGCTAAAAGTGATATTGAACGTGGATCATTCTTCTAGATTTTGGTATTTAATGGAAAAAGATTTTCAGTGGTTATAATTAGGGAAGACTCTTGCTATGGTTTCAGTGTGTCCCCAGAGTTCATATGCTGGAAACTTAATTCCCAATGCAACAGTGTTAGGAGGTAGCACCTAATAAGAGACTGTTGGGTCATAAGGGATAAGGATTCTGCCCTAACGAGTGGATTAATGTTATCATGGGAATAGGTTAGTTATCATGAGAGTGGTTTTGTTATAAAAGCAAGTATGATCCCCAACTTGTTCTCTTGCACTTTCTGGATAATGTTTAAATACCTGAGACTGGGTAATTTATAAATTACCCAGAATGCTAGAAAAGGCCTACATTGCTGCAAATGGAGCATTGCAGGCAGTTCAATGAGGGCTCAGGAGAAGACAAGATATTTAAAACCATCTGGAATTTAAGGACCATCAGGAGAAGGGCAACAAAGCACAAGAGAGCAAGTGGGGGGGTCAAAGAAGACCCCAGCAAGAAGGCCTTAACCAGATGCAGGCCGCTTGCTTGACTTTAAACTTCCAGCCACCAAAACTGTAAGAAATTAATCTCTGTTCATTTTAAATTACACGGTTTGTGGAATTCTGTTATAGCAACCCAAAACAGACCATGACAGAAAATTGGTACCAAGAACTAGGGCTGTTGCTATAACAATAAGCTGAAAATGAAGAAGGGGACTTGGAATTGGATAATGCATACAGGCTAGAACAGTTGTGAAGTGAATGCTAGAAAAAGCCTAGATTGTTGCAAATGGAGCATTGCAGGCAATTTGGTGAGGGCTCAGGAGAAGACAAGAAATTTAAGGACCATTTGAAACTCCTTAGACATTACTTAAATAATCATGGTTACCCTGTTAGTAAAAACATGGACAGTAAAGTCCATTTTGAAAAGGCCTCAGGTAGAAATAAAGAACAAGTTATTTGAAATGAGAGTCAAGGCAGTCCTTGCTATAAAGTCACAGAGAACTTGGCTGAATTGTATTCTTGCCCAAGGGCTTTATGGAAGACAGAATTTATGAGCAAGAAGCTAAGATACCTAGTGTGATAAATTTAAAGCAAAATATTGATGGAGCTAAGTGGCTACTTTAACCACATACAGTAAGATATGAGAGGAATGACTTAAAGATAGAATAATAAAGGAGAAGCAGAATAAAGATTTTGAAAATGTTCAGCCTGGCCTTACAGAGAACGATAAAGCATGTTTGGGAAAGCAAGCCACAGTTTTGGCCAACAGCCACTTGCAAAGGGTATTAATATGGATACAAGAGGTCAAGACAATGGGAGAATTACCCCCAAATACATTTCAGAGATCTTTGAGGCTGCCCATCCCATCACAGTCCCAGAGGTCTAGGAGGGGAGAATGGTTTCAGGGAATGGGCCCAGGTTGCTCTCCACCAGAGTCCCCTCGGTTCTCTGCTCCCCACATTGTGGCACAGCATTATTCAACCACCCCAGCCATGGTGTGAGGAAGCCTAAGTACAGCTCAGCCCACTGTTCCAGAAAATACAAGCCATAAGCCTTAGCGGCACCCATGTGCCAATTCTGTAGGCACATAAAATGTCAGAGAGGTAGAGGAATGGCTTTCTTTACCTAGATTTCAAAAGATGCATGGGATATTCCATGAGAGCTGCTGGGTGGTCTGAGCCCAACAAAACCATAGGGTTGAGGCTGCCTGAGGCCTTAGGGGCCCAACTCCAATTCCAGTGTTTCCAGGATTTGGGACATAAAAGGAAATTATTCTCCAGCGTTAAGTCTTAATGTTGCTGTTTCTATTTGGTTTTAGAGTTGGGACTCATTACTTCTTTCCTCTTGCCTGTTTCTCCCTTTTAGAATGGGAACATCTATGTATGTCTCTCCATACTATTTGAAGTAGATAAATTGTTTTGATTTCACAGGCCCACAGCTGGTGGAGAATTTGCCTCAGGATGAATCATGCCTCGAATTGACCTATATATGATTTAGGTGACAGTTTGGACTTCGGACTTCCAAGTTAGTGCTAGAAGGAGTTAAGACTGGGGTTACTGGAATGAAATGAATGTGATCTGGAGGCCAGAGGCAGAATGCTATGGTTTGAATGTGTCTCCCAACAGTTAGGCAAGGCTTCATAAGAGGTGATTAGTTCATGAGGGCTATGAATGCATTAATGTTGTTATTGCAGCAGTGGGTTTCTTATAAAAGCAGGTTTGCCGTCCTTTTGCTCTCTCACACTTTCTTGCCCTCGCACCTTCCGAAATGGGATGATGCAGCAAGGGAGTCCCTCATCAGATTCAGGACCCTCAACTCTAGACTTGTGAGTCTCCAGAACTGTAAGAAATAAGTCTCTGTTCATTATAAATTCCAGCCAGTGGAATTCTGTTTTAGCAACACAAAATGGACTAGGACAGCTCTCTCATATAGCTCTGTGAAATGTAATTCCAGGACCTGAATCATATCTCATACTTAACATTTAATCTGAGCTCACACTTAACATTTAAGTACTTGTTTTCTCAGCAGTCTCAAGTAAGCTGAACTCAGGTGTGTAGGAAACTGGAAAGATTTGCCACCCAGTTCTTAGCTTTGAAAGGGCACATTTAAAAAAAAATAATAGATTGTTTGCTTCATGTCTAAGTGGCATCTTTCTTAATGATGAGATTGAGATGGATAGTTAGAAATTTTAAGGATTTTATTGTGAAAACAGTTTTAATGTTCCCAAATATGATGAGAGTGATGTACTTTACAAATATTGTTATCTTTGTTTCACATTATCTTCAACTTCAGAATATTCAGAGCAGACAGGTTGGTGAGCAGATGGAATGTGATTATGTTAGTAGCCTACTTGTCCTAAAGCATTTTTAGAATCACTGAGGAGCAAAGAATTATGGAGGCTGGGATATAAAGAAAGCATTTTTCTTAGTATGCTAAGGATAGAGAATTTTATATCCTCTATATCAGTTGCTAAGTGTTTGATGTTTGGTGAAGAATGATACAAGATGAAATACAATAAATATAGTTTCTAAATGATTTTTAATATGTATTCAAAGAACATTTTAAACAATAGTTGTTTGGGTTTCATTGAGCATTTATATACTTGTACATTATAAAATATACATATGTAAAGGTGAGAAAAGTTTAGCCAGATCAATAATACTGGAGAAAGTTATTTTCAGTTGCCCATTAAAAATCTTACAAAAGATCTTTTGGAAATACTTAACATCTGGTTTGACCCCAGTGTATTTTCAGAAACTTTTTTTTAACCATTGGTTAAGTTTCTCTTAGTTTGGAAAGAATACTACAATCATTGTACATATGGTCAGATCCTTTATTTAGAAAGCCAAGTTACTAGCCTACATCTTTCTCATATCTGGCAGCATTTTTCTTGATATTAAAAGGCTAGTGATGAAGCCGAACATTTTTAATAAAAGCAAAGTCCCTTTTTTACACTTAGGATTCCTGTGTCAAAATAAGGTATTTTTAGAGTATAGAATGTAATTCTTATTTTCAGCAGATATTTAAAATTTAGCTGCATGTTTTTTTTTAGTTTTGGTAAGTGACAAAGATCCATTTTAAACTCATCTTGCCTCATGGTATAATATGATATGGTATAATAGAAACCCCATGATAACTCAGCACATTTTTTTAATAAGTTCATTCTTCACTTTATTTTCCGACAATCATCTGATCACAGTACTGAGGTGAGAGCCAACTTAGTGTTCTGCCCCTGCATTCAACCATCACCTTTATTTTTTAAACTACTTTATTGAGGTGCAATTTTTGTACCATAAAATTCACCCACTTAAGTGTACCACTTTTATGGTATACCATTGTTTGTAACTTTGCACAGTTTTGTAACAACCACAATGGGTCATTGCTCCATTTCTATTACCCAACAAGGATTTCTTGCATTTATAATTTAGCATATTTGATATTAACTCTTCCCTCTTTTCCGACCTCGTACCACTTTATACACAACTCTGTGTAGACAAACAGTATTTTATAAAAAATATATTACCCAATATTTTGTGTATCTGTTTCCCCTCCTGGATGATGAATCTCTTGAGGGGTGTTAATCATCATGATATCAGCACTGCCTAGCACACACTGCCTGGCAACTTAGAACTCCTTCCCATCACCTCCTGTGAGGTCAGGAAATTAAGTTACAGTGATCACGGTAATTATTTCCAGTTCAAGGTGAAGTTTGGTACCTGATTTATACCCACTTCCCTTCTGTAATGTTCTGGCTAGAGGAGTATATACACAGAGCAAAGTGCTGAGTGAAATGAAGTCAAGCCTCAGCTCTGTAATGCAAAGTGCAAAGCACCCTCAGAAAGTTAAATTGGAGAATGTGATTGGGACTTCACTGACCACCAAACCTGCTGACCCTACCAGCCTAATCCTATTACAGGCTGTGAAATCAAAACTAAAGGAACAGAGGTGAGTTCTGCCTCACTGGGTTTGCCACACAGTAAGGCAAAAGAGATAGTGTGTTGCCTGATGCTAAAGAAGTTGTGGGGGCAAGTGTAGAGTTCCCCTTTTGAGACACTCAAAGGTGAGTCAGTATGGCTACTTAGTTCTGCTTCCTACATGGAAAGGAAAGAATAGGGGTTTCTTCTGCTGTATTACCTCTAGTCTTAATGTATAAGTTCATTCTCATGCTGCTCTAAAGAACTGCCCAAGACTCGGGAATTGTAAAGGAAAGAAGTTTAATTGATTCACAATTCTGCATGGGTGGTAAGGCCTCAGGAAACTGAGAATTATGGCGGAAGGGGAAGCTAACATGTCCTTCTTCGCATGGTGGCAGAAAGGAGAAGAATGAGAGCTGAGTGAAGGGGAATTGCCTTATAAAACCATCAGATCTCATGAGAACTTACTATCAAAAGAATAGCATGGGGAAAACTGCCACCATGATTCAACTACCTCTCACCAGCCCCTCCCATGACACATGGGGATTATGGAACTGCAATTCAAGATAAGATTGGGGTAGGACACAGCCAAACCTTATCACTTAACAATGTGTGGAGTTTTGTTATTGTGGAGGGTTTGCATTTTAAACTTGTGATACCTGCTCTATATCAGAAAGGGGAGGCTTTTTTGCAGCATTTAGCCTAAACTTAACAGCATCAGTTTCCATTTAGGGTCAATGCTATGGAGACATACAGGGTCTCCTGATCTTTCTTGTGGTTGTGTATTTATCAACAGAGTTCTACAATCATGGAATTCTAGAACTAGAATGCATTCAAGACCACAGTCTGCTTCCAAGAGCTGTTTTGTTTTTGTTTTTAAAGTGAATGGGGATTCCAGAGACCTTTCTATTCATCCTGGGCTCCCACTTCCTGGACAGGATTTGCATGGCTTGTATTTACTGACTTAGAGCAGGCTTTAAATTTTGCATATGAGGAGGCTGACACCTAGAGAGATGCTGCAGCTTATTCAGGATCACAGTGAAGAACAAGTACTCAGACATGGTTGTCCCAGTTTTTCTTCTCTAGGGCACATTCCCATCTGCAAAAGTGATAAAATTAATCTGAAGCTGTGGTGAGATAGCATCTAAGTATATTCGTTTCCTATGGCTTTCATAACAAAATGCCACAAATTGGCTTAAGAAACAGATTTATCATCTCGTGGTTCTTGATCACTGAAATCAAGGTGAAAATAAGGTTGGTGCCTACTGAAGGCTGTGAGGGGGAGTCTCCTTCATGCCTCTCCCCTTGGTTGTGATAGCTTCCGGGTCTTCCTGTATATGTGTGTGTCTTTGTATCCAGGTTTCTCTCTTTAATAAGGACATCAGTAATATTGGATTAGGGCCCACTCTGATGACCTCATTATAACTTGATCATCTTATTTCCAAACCAGGTCATTAATAAGTACTGGGAGTTAGTACTTTAATTTCTCTTGTGGGGACTGAATTAAACCAGTGACACTAAGATTAGAGCAATGAAAGGGAAATGGGCACAGTGGTAGACTAGGACGCTCCGGGCCCTTGTTTTCTCAGGGAAACTCAATAAACAAGTAAGACTGGCTGAAATAACTTCAAATGTGCTCTGACAATCAAAGATCTACAGCAACCAGACAAACTCACAATCAAGAAAAAGCCACATTCAAAACAGTGGGAAATTTCAAAGCAATTTTACTTTCCCTTACCCAGCTCCCTTCACAGCATGCTATAGCATAGTCCTAAGGAAGCAGCCCAATTACTTATTCCTTCCCTTGGGATGCAAGGAAGAGAGTGGAACATGATTACAATATTCTGACCTGTCTGTGGGTGGCCCACATGACTGGTCTCTGTTTTGCCTGAAGCAGGGATCCAAGAGGTCATGGTGGCATAGTTTGGATCTCATACTGGCACAAGCCACAGAAGGCAGTGGTAGATGCCATGGCACCTGATGCTGTACTTTTCCCATTGTGTGTTCTTGGCACTTTTCCCCAAAATCCAGTTGACCTTAGCTACTTGGATTTTTTCCTGCGCTTTCTGTTTTTATACCAGTATCATGCTGTTTTGATTAGAATAGCTTTATATTTTGCAGTCAAGAAATGATGCTCCAGCTTTGTTTTTTTGCTCAAGATTGCTTTGGCTATTTGGAGTCTTTTCCGGTTTCCTAGAAATTTTAGTATTTTTTTTTCTATCCTTGTAAAAAATGACATTGGAATTTGGTTAGTAGGTATATTTTAATAATATTAATTCTTTCAGTTCATGAACATGGGATATTTTTTCCATTTATTTGTGTCTTTTTGAATTTCTTTTTTCAATGTTCTATGGGTTTTAGGGTACACATCTTCACCTCCTTGCTTGAATTTATTCCTACTTGTTTTTTTTTAATGCTTTTGTAAATGGGATTTTCTTAATTTTTTTTACTGGTGTATAAAAATGCTACTAATTTTGCATGTTGATTTTATAATCTAAAAGTTTACTGACTTTAGCAGTTCTAACAGTTGTCAGGGAGGGGTACTTTTTACGGTTTTCTATATATAAGATTATGTCAGCATCACAGACGGTTTTACTTCCATTTTTTTCTTACCTAATTGCCCTGTCTAGAACTTGCAAAACTATGTTGAACAAAAGTGGTGAGAGTGGTCATTCTTGTCTTGTTCTTGATCTTAAAGGAAAGGCATTCCACCTTTGGCTATTGAGTATGATGTTACCTGTGGCCTGTAACAGTACTGAATCTTTTTTTTTTTTTTTTTTTTTTTTGATATGGAGTCTCACTCTGTCACCCAGGTTGGAGTGCAGTGGCATGATGTCAGCTCACTGCAACCTCCACCTCCCAGGTTCAAGCAGTTCACTGCCTCAGCCTCCCAAGTAGCTGAGATTACAGACATCCGCCACCACGACCAGCTAATTTTTGTATTTTTGGAAGAGACAGCGTTTCACCGTCTTGGCCAGGCTGGTCTTGAACTCCTGACCTCATGAACCACCCGCCTCAGGCTCCCAAAGTGCTGGGATTAAAGGTGTGAGCCATTGCGCCTGGCCCAATACTGAACCTTAATGGCGATAATAGAATAATTGATTTGAAGAATAGAAATATTTCTTCTGGATTGATTCTGCTCTGTGAAAAGACCTATCAGTTTTTATATTTTTATTATGATATTGGTTGTAGCTACAAATAGTTTTTCATTGTAAAAATAAAATACAGAAACTAGAAACAACTTGATATCTTTCAGAAGATGAATAGATAAACAAACTGGCATGACCATAAAATGAAATGGTACTCTACAATAGTAGGGAACAGACTATTGATTCACATTACAATATGGATGAATCTTAAATGTATTTTGCCAAATGAAAGAAACCATTTTATATGCCGTTCTGGAAACGGAAGAACTATAGGAATGGAAGACAGTTGCCAGGAATTGATGGGAGAGAGGAGTTGACCAAAAATAGTGTGAGAGAATTTGGGGGTTGATAAGACTGCTCCGTTTGGCATTGTAGTGGGTACATGACTCTATGCATTATCTAAATCCTTAAATCTGAACATCGCAAGAAATACATTTTCTTTTCTTTTCTTTTCTTTTTTTTTTTTTTTTTTTTTTTTTGAGACGGAGTTTTACTCTTGTTACCCAGGCTGGAGTGCAATGGTGCAATCTCAGCTCACCTCAACCTCCACCTCCTGGGTTCAAGCAATTCTCCTGCCTCAGCCTCCCGAGTAGCTGGGACTACAGGCACGTGCCACCAGGCCCAGCTAATTTTTTTTGTATTTTTAGTTGAGACAGGGTTTCTCTGTTTTGACCAGGATTATCTCCGATCTCTTGACCTCATGATCCACCCACCTCAGCCTCCCAAAGTGCTGGGATTATAGGCATGAGCCACCGCACCCAGCCTAAGAAATGCATTTTCAAAAATGCTTATTTTTTTTAAGAAAAGCAGCCAGGATATGATAAACACAAAGTAGAATTCAGACTATAACAAAGGAATGTGTTTTCCACCTGACCATTGAGATGAGAGTGAGAAAAATAAGAGCTGACTAACCCATAACTTTGGAAAACAGTTTAAGACAAAAGAAATATACACAAACACAGTACTCTAGTAGATAAATTCCTTTCTCACATGGGTATAGGCTAGGAATTTTGGAACTCTTTTATATGTTCACTAGGGTTGAAAAAATAAATATATTTATCATGATCATGAGAGCCAGGTTTCTCACTGTTGAAGAAGTGCAGATAAGCAAGTGGGTGAAGGCTGAAATGAACCTTGTGCTGGTTCAGGTTTGGTGGTGTTAATAAGAATTAATTGGGAAGGATGGATTGATGGATGGATACACAAATATAGTTATGTGTATACACATGAATATACTTGTATATACAGTTATACATCACTCCATAAAAGTGATATGTTCTGAGAAGTGCATCATCAGGTGATTTCATCGTTGTGTAAACATTATGTGTTCTTACACAAACCTATACAGTATAGCCTACAATGCACTTAAGCTATATGGTATAGCCTATTGCTCCTAGGCTATAATCCTGTATAGCTTGTTACTGTGCCAAATACTGTAGGCAGTTGTAACACAACGGCATTTGTATATCTAAACAGAAAACCAACAGTAAGAAAAAAAATACTAACAAATATGGCATTAAAGATTTTTTTTTAATGGTATACCTGTTTAGGGCACTTTACCATGAATGGAGCTTGCAGAACTGGAAGTTGCTCTGGATGAGTCAGTGAGTGAGTGAGTGGTGAATGAATTTGAAAGCCTAGGACATTACTACACACTACTGTAGACTTTATAAACACTGTACACTTAGGCTACACTAAATTTACTTTTTAAAAAGCTTTTCTTTAATTATAAATTAATTTCAACATACTGTAACTTTTTTACTTCATAGACTTGTTAAGTTTTTAACTTTTTTGTAGTAACAGCTTAACACACATTGTACAGCTATACAGAAACATTTTCTTTATATCTTCATTTTATGTTTTTCTATTTTTGAAATTTTGCCTTTTTTACTTTTAAAAACTTTTTTTGTTAAAAATTAGAACACATTGGATTTTATAGGCTAAGAGTTTAAATAGTTAGAACACAAATGCACACACTAGAGTAGGCCTACACAAGGTCAGGATCATCAATATCACTGTCTTTCACCTCATATATTGTCCCACTGGAATGTTTTCAGGAACAATAACATGTATGAAGCTGTCTTCTCCTATTATAACAAAGCCTTTTTATTTTATTTTATTTTACTTTAAGTTCTGGGATACATGTGCAGAACATGCAGGTTTGTTACATAGGTATACATGTGCCACAGTGGTTTGCTGCACCTATCAACCTGTCATCTAACTTTTAACACCCACGTGCATTAGGTATTTTTCCTAATGCTCTCCCTCCCCTTCAGCCCAACCCTCAACAGGCCCCAGTATGTGATATTCCCCTCCCTGTGTCCTAATGTTCTCACTGCTCAACTCCCACTTATGAGTGAGAGCATGTGGTGTTTGGCTTCTGTTTCTGTTTTAGTTTGCTGAGGATGATTTCCAGCTTCATACATGTCCCTGCAAAGAACGTGAACTCATTCTTTTTAATGGCTGCATAGTATTCCATAGTACATATGTGCCACATTTTCTTTATCCAGTCTATCATTGGTCAGCATTTGGGTTGGTTCCAAGTCATTGCTGTTTTAAATAGTGCAAAGCCTTCTTTTGGAACACATCCTGAAAGACCTGCTGTTACAGTTAACCTGTTTTACAGTTAACTTTTTTTTCAATAAATAGAAGTAGGATACTCTAACAATGAAAAGCCTACTGTAGTAAACACTAGACAATGGGAATTTTTTTGGCTGCATTATAATCTTACAGGACCATGGTTGTATATTGTATGCTGTCCATCATTGACCATAACATTGTTATATGGTAATGACTATAACTCCCTAGTGTTGTCTACTGAGAGGACCCTAAAGCAATGAGCACACCTATCCCCTAGATTTGGTTTGTAAATACTATTCTCCAGTAAGAAGAACCAAGACTCCTTGGAGAAGTGGTTGATTTCAGGGCCAGGACAAGAAAAATTCAAGATGAGCTTTGAGACATTTTGTGGTAACTGAAAGTAAAGAAGTACATTAGAAGATGAGGCATGTTCACAGGACATAGGGGCACAGCATATTATAATACCCAATGGCCAAAGCTAGAACAATTTGAGCAACAAATTAAATAACAATAATATTTTATTATAATCTAAAGAATAAAACAAATGTCCACGTGTCCATACATACAGAAGAATTTCAATTAATAATGTAGAATAAATGAGGGAACCATTAAAACACCATAACAATAGTTGTTACAAGATCCCCTAATGAATGTTAAAGTTACTGGGTAAAGGAGAAGCAGAATATTTGCATAGTTACAAAGTATCTCCCCCAAAACACTTACAAAGCTAAATAGTAACTTTACAGTAGAGAAATATGTGGGATACTACCTTAAATTATAACCAGTAATAAAACTTGTCCCCTGGACCTAATGCATTGAGAAGGGTGCATCATCTATGTGAAGTCTTTCCCCAAAAATGCATAACCTCAATCCAGTCATGAGAAAACATCAAAAAAACCTAAACCGAGAAGATTCCACAAGATAACTGACCAATACTCTTCAAAGTGTCAAGGTCGTAAAGGACAAGGAAAGACTGAGAAACTGATATGAACTGGAAGACATGATGACAAAATGCACTGTGGGATCATGGATAGGATCCTAGACTAGGAAAAAAAAAATGATAAACTAGTGAAATCCAAATAAAGCCAAGCTTAATTCATAGTATTGAACTTATGTTAATTTTTTAGTTTTGAAACTTTTTACTATAGTTATTAATATTTATTAACATTTGGAGAATGCTGGGCATAGGGGAATTCTATCCTTCACAAATCTAAACTTCTTTCAAAATAAAAGTAAAATATCAATTTTTTATGAGAATCCAATTTTGTTTTCACATATCTCACAATTACTGATAAAATATCAATAAAGAAAAAAAGGTTGTTTTTCTCAGATCACCATCATTATCAAGTTTCAGTTTTGTGACATATTTAAAATATGTTTTGGTTATTGGCAAACTATGAATCTGACAAAGGTCTAATATCCAGCATCTATAAGGCACGCAAACAATTCCAGGAAAAAAACCAACCCCACTAAAAGAGTGGGCAAAGGACATGAACAGACTCTTCTCAAAATATACAAATGGCCAATAAACATATGAAAAAATACCCAAAATTACTAATCATTGGAGAAATATAAATCAAAATCACAATTTGATACCATCTCACACCAGTCAGAATGACTTATTAAAAATAATAATAATAATAACAGATGCCAGTGAGGCTGCAAAGAAAAGGGAAAATTTATACATCATTGGTGAGAATGTAAATTAGTCCAACTACTGCAGAAGGCAGTTTTTAAGTATTTTCTTAGAGTATGTAAAAAAGAACTACCATTCAACCCCACAATCCCATTACTGGTTACATATCTAAAGGAAAACAAATCATTCCACCAAAAAAACCACATCCACTCATATGTTTATTGCAGACCTATTCACAATAGCAAAATCATGGAATTAATCTAGGTGCCTTCAATGGTGAATTGGATAGAGAAAATATGGTACATAAACACCATAGAATACTATGCAGCTATAGAAAAAGAATGAAATCATGTCTTTTGCAGTAATGAGGATGCAGCTGGAGGCCATTATTCTAAGTGAATTAATTCAGGAACAGAAAACCAAATACTGCCCATTCTCACTTGTAAGTGGAAGCTAAACATTGAGTACACATGGACATAAAGGCAGGAACAATAGACGCTGGGGACTACTTTTATGGTGGTTGAGAAAGTAGCAGCTGTGACATGCCAAAGCACTGTGCATGGCACCACATTCTAATTCATAATAGCTTTGCATGGGGGTTTAATATTAGGGACTAGACTGGTTATTTGTGAGATATTGTTTACTATTATCCATTGGGCTCACTCTAACACTTTTGCTGTTTTCTGTATACCTAGTTCTATGCTAGACCCTGTAGAAATACATAAGTCAAAATCATGATTCCTGCCAATAAAATTCCACTTGTTTGAAAGAAGACAAACATAAAAGCATTGGAATGGGTGAAAAGACCAGATTTTAGAGGTTTTATGATCATATATTTATTATCTCTTCATTAGTAAATCTGGCATTGGATATTTATCTAAACTCATTTATTTCCTTATCAGTAATAGAGGATATTAATATCAGTCTTATAAGATATTACCGTGATTATTAATACCTGGCACATAGATATTTAACAAGTAGTGGCTATTATCATGGTGGTGGTTATAAAAAGCGATAGACCATTGGAATACAACGTAGTTTTTTGTTTTAAGTAATGTTTTTCTTTGAATATTATGGTAGGTGCTTGACTTAGTCTTTGTGCTTTCTCCCTTTTAGAGATGATGAAGAGAAAAAAAAGTCTCCCTCAGAAGGTACTGATGAGAAAGCTAATGGAACACATCCAAAGACCATCAGTCGTATTGGAAGCACAACCAACCCATTTTTGGACATTCCTCATGATCCAAATGCTGCTGTGTACAAAAGTGGATTCTTGGCTCGAAAAATCCATGCAGATATGGATGGAAAGAAGAGTAAGCATCATGTTATCATTTTCTATTTCATTTATTTCGTCTTTATGCTCAAAATTTAAAGTGAATTTATCTGAAAGTCAAGGATGAAGAAAATTATGCTTATCTATAGATATATTATTGAAATTTGATAAAGCCTCTAACCCTAAATTAAATATACAGTGTGGCACCTGATCTTCTCTAAGCAGAATCATAGAACTTTAGAAATGGAAAACGTATTACAGTTTATTCATTTTCTAGCCTTTCATTCATTTATTTAGTCATGGCTTCTACAAATAATACTGACTACCTACTGTACCAGGCACCAGAAATATAGTGGTAAGCAAGATGGACAAGGTTTCTGTCTTCATCAAGTTTATATTTCTGGTGGTTGAGGGAAAGGTTAAATTTGCAGAGCATAGAAAAATTAATGGTATAAGATCCCAGAGACAAAGGTGGAGGGAGGGAATTCATACCCAGCACATATGTGGAATGACTGACCTTTAATTAGGTGGACAGGTGATATGTAGGAGAGCATTATATAATTAGTTTGGGGAAATTGAAGGCTTTTGATACCTCTGTGAAGTATGAGACATGATTATCTTGATAGATGATGATGTTAGGAGTTTGAGAGGAATGGAGCATGCTTATATAGTTAGAATAATCTTTGCAAAGTGAAGTGGCAATTTGATATAGTTGAACAGAATAAGGTAAGATGACATGTTGCTCAGAATTATCTTTGGGGTGAAGAGATGGATAGTACCATCTCTATCTGTGGCTGGATCTTTTTCCTTAATGTGTTAGCATATTCTATTAGCTTGCAGTTGAGAGAAACATTGCAGTGGAGTGGCTTTGACATGGACTTAGCAATGATGAACAAATTTCTTAATGTTCCCAAGATCTTTAAGACTCCACCCACCATATTTTCTGTGCGTCTTGTTACTAGGTTACTAGACTACTTAATTTTATTTCACAACATTGTGTCAGAGTTCATATAGTTGTAAGTGACAGCAAGTCACTCTATGTTAGAAAAAGGGCACACGTGAAAATGAAAATGGACTGTCACCAGGACGTACACTCCATTTCTCTCTCTGCATGATTTTGTGTGTCAGCATTATTCTTTGGAATGAGGTCCTTTATACGTGGTTATTAGCAGCACTATAGATCATGTGTTTAATTTTGACACTGAAGAGGATTCTTCTTCCCTAACTTCTAACTTCGTCTGTTCTAGGACAGGATTCTGACTTGTATCACTGATAGGATGGAATATTATGACTGACAGCCCCCACTTGCTTGCAATGGCAAGAGGAATGAAATACTTGCCTCAGAGAATGGGAGTTCTTGGCACACAAAGTATTAGATACCCATTTATTTCTTTCCAGTGTGCACACACACCCTTCTTCATACGTTGAATAATGCTTTTGCCAAACATTGCAGTTTTCCTTTTACGACCACAAATATACTGTCTCTCTGTAACACACCTGTCCTGCTGCAACTTCTGTCTCCAAGGCTAAGATTTATTGATTGTGTTCATTCCCCTCAGTCAGGTATGGATGGCACTTCAATCTATAGGCTAAGTGAAAAGTATGAAAATACAGTTGTCCCTTAATATCTGTAGGGGATTTATTCCAGGACCTCTCACAGGTACCAAAATCCAAGGACACTCAAGTCCCTGATATAAAATGGCATAGTATTTGCATATAACTGATGCATATTCTCCCATATACTTTAAACTATCTCTAGATTACTTATAATATCTAACACTATGGAAATAGTTGTTATGTTGTATTCTTTGGGGAATAATGACAAGGAAAAATATCTGTACACATTCAGTACAGACAAAATTTTGGAGGAAATATTTTCCATCCACCATTGGTTAAATCCACAGATGCAGAACCCACAGACATGGAGGGCTGACTGTATCTGACATAACTCACATGAAGTACTAGAGAAAAAAAAATGAATAATTCCAATTCAAGAAAAGGCAAAAAGAAGTATAACAGCTGTCACTTACTCAGAGTATATACTACATCCTGCTAGACAAGGATACAAAAGTTAACCCATGTGAGCATCTTTTTATTGACTCACTTTATAGCAGTGGGTTGACTTAATTGGTTAGTTTATTCCAAAGTCCCCAGGTTCTACTGATGAAATTTTGTCTGTCCATTGTTTTCCTGGACCAAGTAGCCCAGGAAACCTCCTCTATTGGAGGATTCCCCTGGTAGAAGCTCTTCTCCCTCAGAAGCCTAGTACATATGAATATAGATTCAGAACCTGAGGACTGCTTAGCAGTACCTGAGGATTGCTTAGCGGTTGACACCTTGTACAAGGTGACACCTTGCTTAGACACCTTGTACAAGGCTAGAAGTTTTTCTGCCAGTGTATCTTCTTTAAAGCCTTAGTTAATTATCTTGAGCATTTCTGGTTGGTTAAGGAAGTTTTAAGTGTCATGGGGCTTTTTCTTTGTAGCAATTTAGGAAGTTCTTCCTGTTTTCCAAAGGAAACTGCCTCTGCTTGTGTTTCTATCTCTGTTACTCCCTCAGAACAAAGGGGAAAATATATGGGTCAGTTAAGACAATGCCCATCTCCAGGCTTTTTTCCTGTCAATTACTTTATCAGTGGAAGACTTTTAACCTGTTTTTCATGGGCTATCAGGAGGAGCCTGGAGGTTTCAGCTGCCTTTAATTCCTCAGGCTTTTCCTGGTTATCCCCATTCCAATTTCCCTTGGTTTCCAAATCGCATTAATGTTGGCAGATAATTCAGCCTTATAATATAGAATGTGCATGATTTCTAATAATTTACAGAAACTAAAATTCACCAATTTAGGGTATATAGTTTGAGTTTTATAAAATGTATACAGTTATATAACCATCAACACAATTAAGATAAATAATATTTCCATTACCCAAAAAAGTTTAATTGTACTTTTTAGAGTAATTGCTTCTCCTCTTACTACCAGCCTATGACAGTTATAACAGACAATTATCTGTCTTTGGGCCCTATACTTACGCCTTTTCTAAAATTGCAATAAATGGAATCATAGGACTGTTTTGTGACTGGCTTCATTCACTTAGTGTTATTCTGTGCAGATTTGTATATAGTGTTAGGCGTTGTGTGAATTAAGTTTCTCTCTTCTTATTGCTTAATAAGTATTTAATTATTTGGATATCCCACAGTTTACTGATTCATCAACTGACCATTTGGATTGTTTCCAATATTAAGCTATTATAAATCAAGCCACTATGGACTTTCACGTACAAGTTTTTTGTTGTTGTTGTTGTTTTTGTTTTGTTTTGTTTTGTTTGAGACGGAGTTTCGCTCTTGTTACCCAGGTTGGAGTGCAATGGCGCGATCTCGGCTCACTGCAACCTCCACCTCCTGGGTTCAGGCAATTCTCCTGCCTCAGCCTCCTGAGTAGCTGGTACTACAGGCACGTGCCACCATGCCCAGCTAATTTTTTGTAGTTTTAGTAGAAACGGGGTTTCACCATGTTGACCAGGATGGTCTTGATCTCTTGACCTTGTGATCCACCCGCCTCGGCCTCCCAAAGTGCTGGGATTACAGGCTTGAGCCACCGTGCCCGGCCTCAAGTTTTGTTTTTTTTTTTTTACATGTACATATGTTTTCATTTCTTTTCAGAAGTTACCTAGGAGTAAACGAGTAAGATTGCTGCATCATATGCTAAATATATGTTTAACTTTATAAGAAATTTCTAAAGTTTATATGCCATTTTGCATCACTTACACCTATGTGTATTATGTCTTCTTGGTGATTTGACACTTTTGTCATGAAATGATGTTCCTCACCCCTGGTTGTATTTCTTATTTTAAAGCCTACTTTCTCTAATATTACTATAGCCACTTTAGTTTCCTTTTTAGTTCTTGCATGTTCTACAAATTTTTTTTTCTAGCTTTATATTGTTAATTTATGATTGTATCTTTAAAATTGCTTTCTGTTATACGGAATATTGGTGTGTCTTGCTTTTTATTCTAAATCACAATATCTGTCTTTTAATTAGAGTGTTTATGCCATTTACATTTATAGTAGTTATTGGTATAGTTGACTTTAAATCTGCTGTCTTACTGTTGGTTTTTATTTATGCCATCTATTCTTTTCCTTTCTTGTGTAGGGTTGTTTTTTTGTGTGTGATTCTGTTTTTTGTCACTATTGGCCTATTTGCTGTACCTCTTTATTTTAGTGTTTGCTGCAAGGTTTACAGTATACATTTTTAACTTGTCACAGTTCACCTTCAAATTGTACTGCTTCATGTATAGTTTGAGGCCCTTATATCAGGTTAATTCTTCTTATCTCTTCCTAGCCTTTGTGATGCTGTCCTGTATTTTAATTTTATGTTCTAAAACTTACAGTAGTTCATTGTTAATATTTTTGCTTTAAACAGAAACCTTTCTTTACTTTTACCCCCACATACCTGCTGTCAGGAGTTTTTCGCATGTTTTATCAGTATGAAAATATTTTCACCTTAATTTTAGAAATTTATATTCACTGGGTACAGAATTCTTTGGCAATTTTTTTTTCCTTTCAGTACTTTAAAGATGATGTTTCATTTTTCCCTGCCCTGCAGGATTTCAGACAAAAAAGCCTGCTGTCATTCTTATCTTTGTTCCTCTGTACCTAAGATGGCTTTTTCCCCTGACTGTGAATGCTTTCAGGACTTTTCTGTCTCTAGTTTTCATCTATTTTATTCTGAGATGCCTTAGTGTGATTTTCCTTGTGTTTTCCTTATTTGGTGTTTTTGGGGTTCTTGGATTTATAGATTCATTTGTTTTTCAGCCATTATTTCTTAAAGCACCCACTCCTCTTATGGGACTTGTTTCCTGTATGATACTCAGTGCTATCTGAAGGGTTTACTGAAGCTCTTTCTAATATTTTTAACTCTTTGTCCTTTCATTACTTGATTTTGATAATCTTTATTCTTCATTTACTTCATTTTTCATTTCATAAACATCATATTTATCTTTGAAGTTCAACTGTGGTCTATTTTATATCCTCCATTTCTCTCCTCATCAGGTTGGTGTTTTTTTTAATGTCCTTGAATATATTTTTTCTGTTTATAATTGCATTTTTAAGGTTCTTCTCTTTGATTCCCTTGCTTTCTGTCATTTCTGCAACTGTTGCATTAATTTTTTTCTGCTGGCTTTAGTCATAGTTTTTTTTTCCCTTTTTCTTTGCATTCCTTGTAATTTTTATTTGAGTGCCAGACATTGTGAATTTTCCATTTTTCAGGTGCTGCTTTTAGTTGTATTCATTTAAAAAATATTGGATTTTCTGCTGGTGTGCAGGTAAGTAACTCATAGATTAACTGAACTCTTTAGAAGCTTGCTTCTATCCTTTGTTCTGGTGGATCCAGAGCAGTCTTTGTTCTGGGACTTATTTATTTCCACTAATAAGGCATTCTTACTCTTCTTCAGCCTCTTTCCAATGCACTGTGTATTACAAAGTCTATGCACTCTGGCTGATGAAAACATAAACTCTTCTTAGCCATGTGTGAGCTCTTGAAATTTTTCATCCAACTACATTATTTTTCTTATGCCTTGAGTTATTTATTTTCACTTGTGCTAAGATGGATGCTACAGCCAAGATCAGAGGATTCCTCTGCAGGTCTTCAGAGCTATCTGTTTGTGTAATTCTCTCCTCTCTTTTACTGGGCTTTGCAAATTCTAGCCCTCTAAGCATCACTAAACTGCTTTTTTATGTCCTCAACTCAGCATGACTCCCAGGCTCTGTTTAGGTACCTTCTTCCACTATCGGAACTGAGACATTTTCTGTAAGCAGTAAGCTAGTCTTACCTCATTTGTTTCTTTCTCTTCAGAATCATAATCCAGTGTTGTCTGTTTTGAAATTTCTAAAAACTTTTGTTTTATATACATATAGAGACTTTTTTTAAGTTATCATAGTAGAGCAGTTTCTGTAGCAGTTACTGTTTCATGGGCATAAGTAGAACTAAGCTGATTTATGATCCCTTTTGTTAAGAAATGTCTTTCCAGTCACTTCCTGCTTTAAGACCTTAATATTTACTGAGCTATGAAACTAATAAGGAATTTTAAGCATTCAGGTAAAAGCAAACTGTTTAGTTATATACTTGGAGATGCAGAAAAGGTTTTGTTTCCTTCCTGTCTAATCTTCTCTTCCCCTCAATCTCATTTGTTGGATTTTCAGTCATGTTTGGCCGAATGGGTTTATCCAAGTGTTCGGTTTCTGCTCCTTCTTGGAAATCTACCAGAATGCCTCAATTGTTTCTGAGTGTTTTTGCCTTCCTCTTTTGAGAGGTGGTCACTATAAGTAAATTAGAGAAATGTTTTATAGTAAGGACTTATAGATAACGTGCTATGAAACACATCACTTTTTATTTACATTACATAGAAAAACATTAAAACAACAGGGGAACTTTCCTGGAATAGGAGCTCCAAATAATTCTGAGAATCCTGCATGCCTCTTTTTGAACATAAAAAGTAAATACTTATTTTCTAAGTACTTATTTTGATTAAGCATGTTCACTATACCTAGATCTGTATTACATTTGTACATATGTGTAAACACCAGGTGCTCTGATAACAAATATTACAAAAAGTATTTAACAAGTGAAGACTTGAATCAAACCTGTATGGAAAGATTATTTTCTCTTAAATGCTGATACACTTGACTCAAAGGGACCATTTATTTGACTCAAGATTTGGTGTCTTTTTTTTTTTTAATTAACTGTAAAAATTCAGTTTGTCAGATTGCATCCATAATTATTAATTATTTTTTAAACCTTAAAGGTTTTCTTTATTTTTTGCCTTTTAAGGTTATGTTCAATTCAGAAATTCTGCCTCTAGGAGACAAATTGTTGTACCTCTCTTAGCAGTACATATGTTTACCAAGACCTATTAAATCTGACATTAAGGCAAAGCTTTGAAAAGTTAAATTTGGAAAACAAGATGCATCTGCTGGATTTTGTCAGATAGAATAAAAAACAAAATTCAATATAAGCTCTTAGTTTTCTCAATCTGATGTAAGATACATGTGAAAAATCAAGAAAGGGACTGGAAACAAGGTACCCAAAATATAAATCATCTATATAATAATAATGGTGATAATTAAATGATTGCTAAATATTAGAGCTTTATCCTAAGCATTTCATGCATTAATTCATTTAATCTTTGTACTATAAGGCAGATATTATTATTGTCCCTATTTTATAGATGAAGAGACTTAAGTATCTTAACCAAGGATTTAGTATAGAATAATAGCATATCTGCTGGAACAAAAATCTAATTATACAAAACTAATTGTAGCATATTGTTAAAAGCAATTCCAATGAGAAAATATGCTTATAGAATGTTTAAATTCTGCATTTTTTGTGGCTTGGGACAGTCTGTCACTGTGTAGCATGTACTTAGATAACTAGAGGTCTCAAGCTAGGAGCATTGAACTTTGAACATTTCTTTTACTTGACCAATGTAGTGCTTTTTAAACATTGAGTTGGGTGGACTTACGCATTTTCTACTTGACCATAGTTTTCACAGCTCCCTGTAGCCTTATACCAAACCTCCTCATACATTAATCAAGGGGGAGAAGTACAGTAGTGCCATGTTGACATTTTTCCAGATAACAAGACATAGTTTAGGATGATGGATTGGAAAAGAGAACCCAGAAACAGCAGTCTCCAGTGTTTATAAAAATTTGATGTATGATATAGAAAGTAAGTCAGATAATTGAAAGCAAAAATGCTTCTGTAATTTATGCTGAGAAGTGTGTGTGTGTGTGTGTATTTATTTCCCCACCTCAGTTTTAGCACAAAAATCAGTTTCAGACAGATTAATGATAAAAATTTCAGAAACAATGTTCTAGGATTTTTAGAAGAACGTGCGGGACAATAACTATGACCTTTGGGTAGAAAGTGAATTCTTAAGATTTACAAAAACACCTGGGTACAGTGGCTCATGCCTGTAATCCCAGTACTTTTGGAGGCCAAGACAGGATGGTCACTTGAGAATAGGAATTCAAAACCAGACTGGGAAACATGGCAAGACCTTGTCTCTACATTTGCATACGTATATATTTACAAAAACAGTAAAAGAAAATATTGATACATATCATTACACTAATAGTAAAGACTTTATATTAAAATTGTATGTAAAAATAGAAGATAATCCACAGGTTAAGAGAAGATATTTGTAGCATATTACTAATAAAGGACTAGGATCCATGATAATATTTATAAAGAAATTTTAAATTAATTAGAAAAAAGACAACTCAGTAGAAAAATGGGCAAAAACTTGAAGAAGCCCTGCTCAGAAAACAAAACTCAGATGATCAATGCATATATGAAGACATATTCAGCCTTATTGATAATCAAGGATATTTTACTAAACATATAGTGAAATGTCATTTCACATGTTACCTTAACCAAAATTAAAAGAATACCAAATGTTGGCAAGGGTTTGGAACAATGGGCTTTCTTCTACCCTCCAAAAATACTAGTGGTAGCATTTGTATTTTGGAGAGCAGTTGGCAGTAATAAAATTGGAAATGTTTATTCTTACATCTCAGTCCTCTGTGTGTGTGTGTGTGTGTGTGTGTGTGTGTGTCTACAAAAACTCTTAATTTTATAGAAGTCATGTTTATAGCAACATTATAATAGCTCAAACATTTTAAAACTTAAATGTCCATTAATAAGAGATTGAATGGATTTTGTATATCCATATAATTGAATACTACATAACAGTAAAAAGGAAGGAACTAGAGTTCCACATATCAACATGGGTGAATCTCACCAATGGCAATCTTGAATGAAAAAAGCAGCTTGCAGAAGAATCTGCACATAAGATAACATTTGAAAGCATGCAAAACAATACTGCTTTAGTAAGAATACATTCATATATTGAAATCACTAATTATAGAATGGATATTATTTCTGGAAAGGAGAATAACAGGCAGTCAGTGGCAAGTACCCAGTGGTTTAACTATATTGGTAATATGTATTTTTTACATTTGGTGGTAAAACATGCATACCTACTACATTATTCTTGATAACGTTTTGAAGTCTTACATGTTTTATAATATTTTTTTTTTTTTGAGATGAGGTATCACTCAGTAACCCAGGCTGGAGTACAGTGGTACATGTTATCATAGCTCACTGCAGCCTCAAACATCTGGGCTCAAGCAGTCCTCCCACCTCAGCCACCCAAGAAGCTGGGACTACAGACATGTACCACCATGCCCAGCTAATTTTTTTTTCCTTTTTCCTTTTTTATTTTGTGGGTAGAGATGGGAGGTCTCACTATATTGCCCAGACTGGTCTTGAACTCTTGGCCTCAAGCAATCCTCCCACCTTGGCCTCCCAAAGTACTGGGATTACAGGCATAAGCCACCACTGCTGGCATATAATAAAAATTTTTAAACTCAGTAGAACATCTGATTGCATGGAAAATTTAGAAACATATAAGGATTTTTTTCTTAAAATCTGCACAGTGAAAATAACTATTAGAAAACCCAATGAACAAAAATTAGTAGCAAGAGCAAACATTGACCAGGCAGGATGGCTCATGCCTGTAATCTCAGCACTTTGGAAGGCTAAGGCGAGAGAATTGCCTGAGCCCAGGAGTTTGAGACCAGCCTGGACCATATGGTTAAAGCCCATCTCTACAAAAAAGTGTTTAAATAAAAATTGAAAAGAAAAAATGTCTTTGTGATCGCCATCATTACAGCATAATTAATAATTTTAAATCTTAGCATAATAGAATTTTGGTTATTACAGATTTAATTGTGGTACACATTAAGATATAAATATTGTATAGTTTGACCCTGTAAGAGTACAGATGATAGAAGGTGGGAAGCAAAACTGGATAGAACTAAGAGGGAGCAGGGAGCAAGATCCGTTAAGTTCCTCTTATGGAGAGGAAGTCGGAAGATGCTGCCTGTAATAAGGAAACAAGGAATAATGTCAGTTATTATTTGTCAAATAAATATTTAAGAAAGTGGCAACTATGTGAGGTAAAAGCTATATCAATTAGCTTGATTGTGATAATTATTTCACAATTCATATATATATCAAAACTTCAATTTGTATACTTACGTACAATTTTTGTCAGTAACACCTTACTAAAGCTAGGGAAAAATCTTTCACTAAAATCATGATACTAATGTTATGCTCCATAAAACTACAGAGGCAATCAATACAGTTACAAATAAAAGCTATATAAGTGTATTGGGAGGATGGAATGGGATAGGTAAGTTTGTTGAATTCTCATCTATCACAGCAGAAAACTGAGAGTGTTTACAACCTTTTATGACATAGTGGTAGAAACATATTGTTTAGGGATATAATGACACTTAACAAGTGGGAGAAGTGGTGCAAATGTTAAAAAGTAATTTGTTTCGAAAGATTTTTTTAATAAAATCAGAAAAGAGGAGTTGGGAGGAAATGAATCAAGAGAGGCTAATTGTGTGGACATGTCACTTTAATAATTTTTAAATATTTTAACCACATTCTTTTGTAGATTTTTAAGTAATTGTAAAGCCCTAAGATTAGTTCTGAATTTAAAATATTGAAATATTCATTGCCGTTTAAGGAGGTGAGAACTATGTGTGGTTCATATTTTCAATCTCATTGTAAATACCTTGGATATAAGGAGTGCTGCGGAGCACCTTGACAAGATTGGAGAGGTTCACTCACTTTAGAGGGATTTACACACTTGGCTGTCATCAAAAGTTTAGAAAATTTAGTCTCACATGTCAAATTTGAGAAAGTAGATGTTATTCTGAGTCATACATTCTGAAAATAGTTTATAATGGCAATGCAGGCAGAATTCTTTGCTATTGTGTAACATTGGGAACAGCGACACTATAATTAAGAGATAATAAAAGTGGAATTTTTTTTCCATAAGACAGTTGTCTCCTCCTGTTAGAGAGCCAAGCAATTATTTTCAAACTAGGCTAAGGTTTTCCCTGCCCTTCACACTTGGCTGTTCTCTGGCAGCAGGGTGTGTGACGGAGCAGTGGAGCATTTTAAGGTGTTAGTACAAGGCCGGCCAAATAGCAGCAGTGTGAGTGAAGCCATATGAACGTGCAGGAGCACTTTGTCACGTGACACTCTAGTTTTGATGGAATAGTACCTGTTTTAGATAGGAAATACCCCATTCACAATTCAAAATTTTGACTAAAAGATTAAGTTCTAGGTTTTTATGTTCCATATTGATGGCTCATGCCTTTAAAATCCATGCTTTCCAGCAATAAAGTTGGTTAAAAGAGGTCCCCCCCATATCATCCTCCTCAAAGCAAAACTTTTTTTTTTTTTTTTTTTTTTTTTTTTTTTTGAGACAGTGTCTCACTCTGTTGCCCAGGCTGGAGTGCAATGGTGCGATCTCAGCTCACTGCAACCTCCACCTCCCGGGTTCAAGCAGTTCTCCTACCTCAGTCTCTCAAGTAGCAGGGACTACAGGAGTGCGCCACCATGCCTGGTTAATTTTTGTGTTTTTAGTAGAGATGAGGTTTTGCTGTCTTGGCCAGGCTGGACTCAAACTCCTGATCCGCCCGCCTCAGCCTCCCAAAGTACTGGGATTACATGTGTTAGCCACCACGCCTGGCCAGAAGCGATACTATTGACTAGGAATAATGGAATATAAACTGCAAATCTTATAGCACCAAAAAATCTGTGTTTAGAATCTCTGAAGTATTTTTCTGAAAGAGAAATGTACAGTTTTCATGGTACATGTGATTTTTAGAGGTTATTCTACTTTCACTGCTGACTCATTCTGTTTACCATTTGGGTTTAATTAACATTTAGGAGAAAGAAAAAAATAATTCTTGCATCTGTGTTGTGGTAATTTAATGCAGTGTGTCAAATTCTTCAATAATCTGATGAAAATTTGAAATTAAAAATACCGTACTAATTTTCTAAAGGAATTAATCATGGGGATAATTTATATGTAAAAAATGTTTTCACTAATGTTAATGGAAATATAAAACTCTGCAAAATTTTTTCTCTTTTTTTCTTTTGTGGAGACAGGGCCTTGCTCAGACTATAGTGCAGTGGTGTAATCTCAGCTCACTGCCCCTCCGCCCCGCAAGCTCAAGCAATCCTCCCACCTCAGCCTCCCGAGTAGCTAGGACCACAGGCAATTGCTACCACACCCCACTAATTTTTGTATTTTTTATAGAGACAGGGTTGTGACATGTCGCCCAGGCTGGTCTCAAACTCCTGGGCTCAAGTGATCCACCCGCCTTGGCCTTCCAAAGTGCTGGAATTACAGGCATGAGCCACCATGCCTGGCCCTCCACACTCCATAAAATATCTTAAAGAGGTTTATTCTGAGCAAAATATCTTAAAGAGGTTTATTCTGAGCCAGTGTGAGTGACCACAGCCTGGGGAAAAAAAAATCACAAACCCCACATCCCTTGAGTAAGCAGTTCCAAACCAGCAGGTTAAAGTTTGGTTTTATACATTTTAGGCAGATGAGATACAGGCAAAGACATAAATCAATACGTGGAAGGTGTCCATTGGTTCAGCCCAAAAAGGTGGGTATCTTAAAATGGGGGCTTACAAGTCATAGGTGGGTTTTAGGGATTGCTGAGTTCATTGGTTGAGAAGACTTAAGCTATTTTCTGAAGACTTGGAGTCAGTAGACGGGAATGCTTGAGTTGAGGAAGTTATGGGAGCCAAGGCCTTTCTAATGTAGATGAAGCCTCCTGGGTGGCAGCCCTCAGAGAAAGCAGACTATAAATGCCTCTTTTCAGACTTTTGAGGTGTAAGGCTCTCAGCTAATCTCTCCTCCATTTGGGAAAGGCCTAGAAAGGGAAGGCTAGGCTGCATTAATGGCGATTCTCCAAAGATGTAAATTTTCCCCACAAAGGACTGCTTTGGAGGGTCATTTCAAAATATGTCAAAGAAATTTATTTTGGGGTAAAATATTTTTATTTCTTTCAGAGTCTGCTATCTGCCATGTGATGCTATAACAGAGTCAGGTTGGGAAGTAGGCCACATTATACCAGGTTAATAAAAATCCATGTAATGGAATTTTATGGTTAGGGTGTGACTTCACCCTTGCTGACAGGGCCACATCGCCTTAGGTCTTATTTTTTTTAGATGGAGTTTTTCGTTCTTGTTGCCCTGGCTGGAGTTTGATTGCACGATTTCAGCTCACTACAACCTCCGCCTCCCAGTTTCAAGCAATTCTCCTGCCCCAGCCTCCCAAGTAGCTGGGATTACAGACATATGCCACCATGCCCAGCTAATTTTGTATTTTTAATAAAGACTGATTTAACCATATTGGTCAGGCTGGTATCAAATTCCTGACCTCAGGTGTTGCACCCCACTTTAGCCTCCCAAAATCTTAGAATTACAGGTGTGAGTTACCACACCTGGCTGGCCTTAGGTCTTGTTTCTAATCTGGTATCTTATTACCACACCCAGTCTGTTTTGATCAGTCTCAGGATCTCTATTGTAACCTTAATGCTGGATAGTAGGGCCTGAGCTTAAAAAGGAAGTGAATGTAAGGAGGTACATCTGACCTCACCTCCCATCATGGCAGGAATTCAGTTGTTTAGGCTTCTTTTGGCCAAGAGGGGGGTTCATTCACTTGGTTGGAAGGTTTAGGATTTTTTGTCTGTTTGTTTACACTAGATAGTACTGACTTAAGAATTTGAGCTTTGAAACAAGAAAGGTCATTGATTTATTTTTTAAAAAACACTTTGAGGTCAAGTAGTATGCCAGTAATACTCTTGGTGAGGAGCAGAGATAAAGGATGTGGCTTATTAGTTGTTACTCAGCTAAGAACTGAAGTACAAAAGGAAGGTTCCTAAAATCTTTGGACGCAAAGGTCATGGATAAGTGTATTCCACCACAGCCTCAGCAACATAGTAGGACCCCGTCTCTACAAAATAAAAGAACAAAAAGCCTGACCTGGTAGCATACGCCCCTACACCCAGCTAATCCGAGGGCTGAGAGGGAAGGATTGCTTGAGGCCAGGAGGTTAATTCTGCAGTGAGCCATGATTGCACCACTGTACTCCAGCCTGGGCAACAGCAGGACTCCGTCTCACAAAAAGAAAAGCAAATAATATTCCATCAGAAGACAAAAAAAGCAAAAACTTTCAGGTGAGAGCAATCAAATGTAGCTAACACCTGTTAGGGTGTGTAGCACGCCGCCTGGTACACAGAAAAATAACATCATTTTAGAAACAGTTTAATTACCAATAAAATATTTAATAAGTAAAATATACAGCAATACACTTTCATCATTTCAGTCACTTTTTAAATTGATATTGTTGACAAAAATGGTATTGTTGACAAACAAAAGCCAAACTCTGTAAAATAATTGAAGAGGCTTACTCTGAGTCAAATACAAGTGACTATGGCCCATGACGTAGCCTCAGGATGACCTGAGAACATGTATCCAAGGTGGATGGGTTATGGCCTGTATACATTTTTGGGAGACCAAAGGTACAGGCGAAGACATAAATCAACACATATAAGGCAGACATCGATTCAGCCTGGAAAGGTGGGACGTCTAGAAGCGGCGGCTTCCAGGTCATAGATGGATTGAAAATTTCCTGATTGGCAATTGGTTGAAAGAGTTAAGCTTTACCTGAAGAGTTATAGTCAGCATAAATAAATATTTGAGTTAAGTTGAGCAGGTGGTGGGGTATAGAGAATCCATGAGCCCCACACGTTGGTGCACCAGAATGTAGGGATCCATGAGCCCCACATTGGGCACCAGAATGTAGGTAGCCAGCCCTACATCACCCGTGGATACCCCGCGTTCGGTGGTAACAAAGGACTGAGAAAAAGATTAAAAGTGGGACCAGTGGGCCATCACTTTATTACTCTGGAGGAAACAGTGAAGGCCCCGAGCTCTGATCATCTATATTATTTATTGATTTATTGATTGCAATCACTTTGATCTATAAGGTAGGGGTAGAGTGATCGTGGAATGAATCAGTGAGCCAGAAGTGAATCATAGAGCAGGAACTGGTGTGTCATCCTAAGGATTGATAACAGTGGTGGTTTGGGAGTTTCACAAAACAAGAACATGTGGTTATCTTTAGCTTATTATCTATGTACAGCTGATGGAACGTGGGCCTTACAAGGAGCCTACAAGTCTGGCTACATCATAGTGCTACGAAGGGGTTTTAGTCCTTTAGCGCAATGTTTATGGTAAGAGATCCTAGGTCACCCTGCACCAGAACATGGGGCATGAAGAGGCCTTCCTCCTCAGAGGCCTCCTTCAGTCTTCTGCAGTTTGTTGTTCCATGTTTATATGTTACTCATAATCAATTTATGTAGGCACTCTGTAAGTTCTTTCTCCTTTGCAGCTTTTCCCAACAGTGGGGTGCAAGCCAAGGTTCTTGTTATGTAGATGAAGTCTCTAAATAATAGACTTCAGAGACAATATATGACAAATGTCTCTTATTGGAACTTCAAGGATGTCAGACTCTCCAGAAAAGATTGAACAAGGGAAGGAGATTCTGTAAAAAATGCTGATTTTCCCCCACTAGGGATAGCTTTGTAGAGCCATTTCAGAATATGTCAAAGAAAATGCATTTTGGGGTAAAATACTTTGACTTCCTTTAGGGCCTGCTATCCAACATGTGATGCTATACTAGAGTCAGTTTGAAATTTTGTATCTTGTTGCTGCTAATCTGTTTTGTCAGTCTCAGGATCTCCATTTTAATGTTAGTGCTGGTCAGTTGTACGTAAACTCCAAAGGGAAAGGGCACAATGAGGCATGTCTGACACCCCTTTTCTATCACGGCCTAAACTGGCTTTTGAAGTTCCTTTGGAATCTCCTTTGCAAAGAGTAGGGTTCATTCAGGTAGTAGGAGGCTTAGAATTTTATTATGGGCTTACAACATATGATATATAAATAGAAAAGTTTTTTTGGTTTGTTTGTTTTTTGAGACAGAGTTTCACTCTTGTTGCCCTGGCTGGAGTGCTATGGTACGATCTCAGCTCACTGCAACCTCCACCTCCTGGGTTCAAGCGATTTTCCTGCCTCAGCCTCCCGAGTAGCTGGAATTACGTCACGATGCCCAGATAATTTTTGTATTTTTAGTAGACATGGGGTTTCACCATATTGGTCAGGCTGGTCTCAAACTCCTGACCTCAGGTGATCCACCCACCTCGGACTCCCAAAGTGCGGGGATTACAGATGTGAGCAACAATTCATGGCCAGTAGAAAAGTTGAAAATCAACAAGTATATCTCAGTTTGTTTAGCATCTGTGTATATAGTAAAATGATTAGAAGGTTATATATGGGGCCATCCAGGAAAAAACTTCCCCATCGCCCTCTGAACGTTGTCTGAAAAATCATCTCATCAAAGGCAGATTAATTGGAGAAAAGGTATACATATTTATTAACAAGCACACAAGAGAAAATCATAGATTGATTACACAACTCTCAATGGAGTACAGAAGCTTTTACCTTATAATTGAAGTTACAGAAGGAATGGGGATTTAGATCAAAACAGATTATGATAAGAGAGGAGGACGAAGCCTGGCTAGCAGAGGTGTTCCTGTTGTGTAAATGAAACCTCACAAGTAGGTAGTAAAGCCTAGGCAAGAGGAGAAAGGGAGAATATATGGTAAATGTTTCTTTCAGACCCTTAAATATAACATACCCTCAATTAATCTTTCCCAGATCCAGACAGGGAAGGCCTCACAGAATGCCTTGGCTGCATCAATACAGATTCTCTCTGCAGATGCAAATCTCCCCCACCAAAGATAGCTTTGCAGAGCGACTTCTGTTTGCAGGCCCTCTGAAGGGCCATCCTAAAATATGTCAAAGAAATGTAGGTTCGTGTATTTTGGTTTTCTTCGTTGGAGAGCACTTGAGCGCACTGGACATCTGATAAATGGAAGAAACGTGGTCTGAGTTGGGAAAAGCTAAGAGGTCCTCATGGAATAGCATGAAGACTGTTTTCTGGCTCCTGCATGTGAGTAGTAAGCCAGAGCCCTTGCCCTGTATTGAGGACCAAGAACACATATCAGAAAGAAGAGCATGAAGTCACTTTTGGAGCTCCTAGGTTGGGGAAAAGCAAATCAGGTTGCTGTCATACTCGTTGGAGAGCAGATTCTGTCTGGAGGCTGTTCATCAGCCACTCTGAATTTTTTTATTGACCTTCAGCTACGTTTGCCCAGAGGCATTTTAAAGTTGCCAGTGGGCCTTGGGGCTGTTTTACAATTACAATAGCTTATTTGAATTGCTAGTTGTAGAAATGCATGCTCAGCCGGGTCTTGGGCTCTGTTCTTCCCTGGCATCTGTGGTGCTTCTGAAGTTGAGGAAACCCGATTTGGTGTTGCTTGATAAGCCCACTTGTCTGATTCAGCAGTTACCTGCCCTTCTCTGCTGGACTACAGTGATTTAACCTTACATTTATTTTAAGACTTGGCTCTTAGAAGTTTTATAACGAGGTCTACAAATTGCTCTAGATATTATGAAAAAAAATTATAGTATGCTTGATTTTATTGATCAGTGTTCACACCTTTCACATAAATGAATTTATTGAATTTCAGGAACTTTTTCTTATGCCCAGCTTTTAGAAGTGATAATTAAAAACAGCAAGTTCTCCAGCATATTTCTTTAGTCAGATATAATTTATAAGAATTATGAGGCCTGTGCAGTAGTTCACCCCTTAATCTCAACACTGGGAGGCTGAGGCAGGAGAATGGCCTGAGCCCAGCAGTTCGAGACCAGCCTGGGCAACATAGCAAGACCCTGTTTCTATGAAAACCAAAAAAAAAAAAAAATGAGCCAGGCATGATGGTGCATACCTGTAGTCCCAGCTACTCGGGAGGCTGAGGTGGGAGCATTGCTTAAGCCCAACATTTGAAGGCTACAGTGAGCAGTGATCGTCCCACGCACTCCAGCCTGGTTGACAGAGAAAGATCCTGTCTCAAAAGAAAAAAAAAATTATGAAATGTCATTTATTTACTAGAATTTTGAAGTCACTTATCACAAATCTTCATTCTTTAATTAGTCTGTGAAAACCCACAGTAACTTATTGAGCCTTATTTGTTCCTTTCGAGTCTAGATGTTTACTTATATCTTATTCCCATATTCAATGTCTTATTGGAATAATCTACCAAAATTTTATTCTACCTCTTTTCTCTTTAAGCAGCCTGAGTTTTACCTAAAAGATTAAGTACTTTTAAAAAAATACTCCCTATAGTATTGATTGAATCAGGCCATATGATGTTTAGGACATCTGATTTTGGGGGGGAGAAGTGGTTAATCTGCTCTGTAGACACAGCAACAAACCAAAGTACTTGCCTTCAATATTTCATTCTAATGCTGGGGAAGCTGAATAAAAACTATATGATAATTCATACAAGTGTTAAATGACCCAAAGAAAAATAAAGTCAAGGTTAGGAAATACTGAAGGAAGTGTGCAGGTGCTATGTTGCAGAGAGTGATTAGAGGAAACCCCTGAATGTGGGATGTCAACCAAGAAGAAACGACAAACCAGACTGAGATGCAGTAAGACAAGACTTATTGGGCTCTTAGGAATTACAGTTCAGGAGACACAGATGTGGCTAGAAGCCACATTGTGTTCCAAAGCAAGTGAGTGTTTTTCAAATGAAGCTAAAGGTAATTACATAAATTGTTCAGAAAGAATTATCATTGGTAGAGGCAGCCAGCTTAGCACAAGTCCATAGTTTATTTATTGTTGTTTAGGAGTAGCAGCACTGGCGAAGTTCAGTTGTTTTTCAGGATATTGTGGTTGTGGTGTAGGTGCACTTCAAATATTCAAGGCAAGATACAGCGTTATTTTGCAAGGTAACCAGTGGTGCAGGCAGTCCTGAGAATGGCTTCTGCTTTAGAAACTGAACTATAGTGATGCCAGTTTGTATATTTACAGATAACATTTGAGCAAAAATCTAACATAAGTGAAAGGGGCCAAGTCATGGTATCTGGGAGAGGAATAATGTGAGGTATAATTAATCAAGATCCAAAAAATATTTCTGTGACTCTAGTGTTGCAGGAAAAAAAACAGGTCCTTGTCACATGACCAGGAAAGATTAGGCTCAGGGACACATTAAAGGGTGAGGAGTGGAATTTATCGGGCAAAAAGGAAAAAGGAAATACAACTCAGCAAAGTGAGATAGAGTCCTGCTAACAGTCTTTCCATCTCACTGATTAAATCCCACCTTACCACACAGTAACAGGAGAGGTTAGGCTCCTACCCACTGCAAACAGCGCGAACCTCCCAAGGCCCCACCCCCTCCTCCCAACGTGCAGGTGGACATTATTGAGAAAGAATCAGTGGGGTGGGGGAAAGGGTTTCATCCTGGACCGACAGTCCAGTTTTTCATCCTTCGTGCTGTTTTAGGCTTGAAGGCGGAATTTCATCAGGGGTTGGGGTCGCAGGGTCCTTGACTGCCTCCTGTCTGTATCACTGGTGTTTGTTTATCCTGAAAAAAAATGATGCAGTGAGAGTCATTTTGGGATTTGCTGCTTCCCACATGCTGTCCTGGTAACCCTAAGCTAATGATGCATGCTCTTGTTGTGTTCTGACCTCTTTCCCAACCACAGCACAAGCCATGTAAATTCTTCCTGCACTTCTCGTAATGGCTGCCAGTGAAACCATTTCCTAGCCAAGTGGGGAAAGATACTTACTGATTTTTAAGTTAGATTTGAATAACTTTGTGGCTATCAATTGAGTAAAAAGGTCTCCAACAGCTTTTGTCTCTTCTCCTATTATCTACTTTTATTGTTTGCTTCATGTTTGATATCTCCAATGTCAATACAGGGCTTGGGACAAAATGAAAACAATAATATATTAATATTACTGAATGTGTCACACTTAGCTCTCCTCCCAGTTAAGGGTGGTATGTGCTAAGTACTCCCTTTCTGTTAAAAATGTGTCAGCAGTGTTAACGGCAGTGTGTTCTGAAACAATGACTAACAAAAAAAATTCTGAATACATGAATGAAACATCAACCTGAAGTAATTGAAAGCATCAGAATCCAGTTTTAAAGAGTTTATTCAAGCAAGAATCTGGGAAACATGGACTCCAGAGAAATGAGGCCAGTGCTCTGAAGTAAAAAGTTAAAGTCTTCCTTACCTATAGGCAGAAAACAAAGAAATTTAGTAGGATTATAACATTTTTTATATAAGGCTACTTTATGAGTTATAATAATTTAGTTATGTTTCTTTTCTGTACAGCTTGTTTTCTTCTTTACAGCTTGTTTTCATTTCCTTCCCAGTTTAAGAGTTCATTTAACATTCCACCTTAGACAATGTGATAGTCATGAAGTCTTTGTGTGAGAAAGCTAAGAGGGAAATTAATCTATAATGAAGATCAACAGTTAAGCAAGAAGGGGTCTCCCCTGGTGCCTTTTAGTCATTTACAACATTTTACAAAACAATGTAGATAAGGAAAAAGGCTAATCTGTAATCAGACAAATAATCAGAGAAGCAAAGCTTACAGCTTCCTAGGTTATAGCTGCCTGTTAACATGATCCAGGTCCCATAATCTAATATTTTAAAGTTCCAGCTCTAATATGTTAAAGTTCCATCCACTTAGATTTAAATTACTGATTTTCACAGAAGTGGGGAAAATTTTTTTCTTGGTGTTTTAGCATGAGAAATTGATGCATTTACTTTAGCAGACAGTTTCTTTAATTAAAAAAAAAAAAATCCAAAGGACTTGTGTATTTTAACTCAGCTAAGTCTCAAAAAAACTCTGTTTTATACAGGAATAAAGTAAAGCATAGAACTGGCTAAGTGACTTGCCCAAGGTCACTCAGGTGAAGCCTGAATCACAAACCAGGTTCTCTGGCTCTAAAATGTATCCTCTTAAAAAATAAAAAATCATGGTGATGACTGTTGTCCTTGGGTTATCTTGCTAAAGGATTATGGTAATTTACAATGTTATGAGACTTTCAAAATTGGGATCTACATTTTGATTCCATGTCTTCATGCTAACATACTGTACAAAAAGTGAAGATTAAAAGGAAAACCTATTGTGGTTTTTTTTTCAAAGTCCTACATTAAACTACACCCTCATTTAAAGTGTTCTCCAACCTCTAAATCCTATCCATAAGCAGAATTAATGACTTCTTCCTCGTTTCACCTCCTGGAATCCCCACTGTGATTGTCTTAGGTTAGTGCCACGCTATTTTTTAGTTTATACAGTTTATTGTGTTAAATTAACTTTCATTGTTAATGTTACTGCCTGTATATGTAAATTCTTTAGGGGTAGGGTATGTATTCTAATAATCTTTTGTGCCTAGAATCACTCAACAACATTATGAAGTAATTACGATACATTGTAGTAGATTCATTGTATAGATTTTTAACCAGAGATGTTTAGATGACTTGTCCAAAAGCAGAGAAATAGTGGGCATCATGGTGTGAATAAAACTGAATTGCCTAGCTCCCAGTTTAAGATACTTTCTGCCATTTCAGAAAGACCATTTTAGGGTGAAAGTCTTCAGACCTCTTAAAGGAATAGAGCCATACCCAGAATGAACATCACCCCACTAGGGGACATTTTGGATATTCTTCCAATTCTCTCTTTGTTTTCATTTTCTATCCTCTGTCAAAATATACATCGATTCCTATTAAATGAAAAAAGGAAATAATTTTCTGGGGAAAGCAATAGGTGTAGGTTCTGTTAAAAGAGAAGCTTCTAGACAAATTTAAAGGAATTGTCCAGGCCTGGTGACTCATGCCTGTAATCCCAGCACTTTGGAAAACTAACACGGGTGGATCACGAGGTCAGGAGATCAAGACCATCCTGGCCAATGTGGTGAAACCCCATCCCTACTAAAAATACAAAAGAATTAGCTGGGTATGGTGGTGCATGCCTATAGTCCCAGATACTTGGGAGGCTGAGGCAGGAGAATTGCTTGCACCCAGGAGGCAGAAATTGCAGTGAGCCAAGATCGCACCACTGCACTCCAGCCTGGGCGACAGTGCAAGACTCCATCTCAGAAAAAAAAAAAAAAAATTTAAGGAGTTTAAGTGAGCAATTCATGAATTAGATAGCCTCCACAGCAGATTCAGAGAGACTCCAGGGATGCTTCATGGTCAGAACAAATTCATAGACAAAAAAAGGGAAGTGATATGCAGAAATCAGAAATGAGGTACAGAAACAACTGAGTTGATTACCACTCAGCGTTTGTTTTATTTGAACATGGTTTGAACACTCAGCAGTGTATGAGTGGGTGAAGTATGGCCACTGGGATTGGCCAAGACTCAGATCTTGTTACAGGTGCTTACTCCTAAGTTAGTATTTCAGTCTCGTCTTAGGTTAGGTTGCACTTTGTCCACAAGGACTCAAATATAGAAGTACAGAGTCCTTCTCAGGCCATATTTAGCTTGCTTTAACAGTTCTATAAGTCTGCCCTAGTTGAAAAAGCATCCCTATATAAAAGAGAAAGACTGTAATAATTAACTGATTGTTTTTTGTAATGTGTAAATTGCCTTAAGTGTTTCAAAGATAAGTGATTTAGGAGTACATAGTAGTAATAGTACTATTTTATTTCTACCACTCTGTTATAAACCCAGGGATAATTAATACTATCACTTGCTTAATACTGTGTGACTCATAGCCCAGCGGTAACTTTTCCTGTGCTCACCTTGGACTTGATTGCTTCAAGCAGTAATCTGAAAGTGCCTGAGCTGCTCTATTAATTGAGATTTAATAGAATGTCTTATGATGCCTAAGGATATTTTGTAAAAGAAAGTTAGAGGTTGATATACAAGGAATACCTTTAACTTCACTTAATCATCTATGAGTCTGTCATCTATGAACTTATATAAGTCCTTTGCACATCAGTTGTAGAAAGCAGACTCCTCCCTGCGTGAGTTATATCTTCACCTGTGTCAATGGTTAAAACTTCAGAACTACCTTCTTACCAGCATAGCTTATTTCTTCGTGCTTTAGGATAGATACCTTAAGGATTTTTTTTTTCCAGATGGAGTTTTGCTTTTGTTGCCCAGGCTGGAATGCAATGGCGAAATCTCAGCTCACTGCAACCTTCACCTCCCAGGTTTAAGCAATTCTCCTGCCTCAGCCTCCCACGTAGTTGGGATTACAGGCATGTGCCACCACAGCCGGCTAATTTTGTATTTTTAGTAGAGATGGGGTTTATCCATGTTAGTCAGGCTAGTCTGGAACTCCTGACCTCAGGTGATCCGCGTGCCTCAGCCTCCCAAAGTGCTGGGATTTAAGGTGTGAGCCACCGCCCCCAGCCAGAATTTTGTTTTAAAGCTGAAGTTTTTTAGTTCTATCACTAGGAAAACAGAACAGTCTTAAAAATGCCTTGTGCTTTTTACAGCTATTATTAATGATGTCTTACTTATAGAACTTCTGCTGAGTATACCTTTGTTTTCAAGTTCAGCAAAATGCTATATTTGTTTTGGAATGCCATCATTGTGATTGCTTTATATTGTGAATATCTTTCTCCATTAACATAAGGAAATTCAAGATATTTTGCATTAGAAGTACTTCATCCCCCACATACTTGTTTCTTGGCCTGGCAGGATTTATACTGTTGGCCTTCATTCCAATACTCTTCATCAGGCCCTGAGAAAGAATTTACTTCTCCTTAAAATGGATATGGCTAACTTTCTCTCTCTACTCTGAAGGGAATAAGATGGTATTTTTGTCATTTTACATGAAACAATAGGAGAATGTTTTCAAGATGAGAGAGAGGAAATAAAGATTAATGTATTAAATGAAAAAATTGGCAATGTGCATCCCCTGTCTTTCTATGCATATTATGACTTTCTGATATTAAACATGCAGAAAAGGGAAAAAAAAGTAGATGATCAAGGAACCCAGAGACATTAGTGGTCAAAAAGAGGACAAGATTTTGATGTAGGAACAAATATTCTGCAATTTGAATAAAATAGAAAATTGAAACTGTAAAATGTTAAACACAATCCATTTCCAGTTCAGTTGAGAAGAAAAGTTAGAGAGTATAGCATGCAAATATGAGCTTCTGCATGAAGCTTGTACCTTTTGGTGAATTAAAAAAAAAACCTTTCCATCATAAATCCATTATTAATCTTTACTGAATATTTTATTGTTTAGAAATATTTTATACCTTCCTCTTTATGCAAGAGGGGTGACACTGTCCTTTCATTCCCCATTAAGCATTTTACTATTTTACAAAAATTTATGGTAATAACTGAAACCAAAATATTATTCACTGTATTTTATTTTCACATAGATTTCTTCAAATGTATAATAAAAATGAGAAAATAATAACTGATTTGTAATATTGAAGATTCAGTCATGGGTCCAATATCATCCACCTTTGGAGGATTTTTTTTCTTTTGCAGAAATTGGTCCTCGTGTGTATGTGTGACTCAGAATAACAATCACAGCAGCTTGTTGGTTTTATTCATTACTTATTTTCACTCAAACTGGTCAGGAAGCAGCCCCCAAGCCAGAGCTGATACTCAGAGACTGTGTCCTGGTACAGACTGTTTGTTGTTGATATCTCGTCAATCTGACTGGGACAGTGCGTTTCTCAATAGCTCAACATTGCTGCTGAATCAACTCTTAAATAATTTTTTTTTTGAGAGAGGGTTTCACTTTGTCACCCAAGATGGAGTCCAGGGGCACAGTCATGGCTCACTGCAGCCTCGACCTCCTGGGCTGAAACAATCCTCCCACTTCAGCCACTCAAGTAGCTAAGAATATAGGCATGCACCAGCCTATATCAGTGACATGGTTTGACTGTTTCCCTACCCAAATCTCATCTTGAATTGTAGTTCCACCTGGTGGGGGGTAATTGAATCATGAGGACAGTTACCTTTATGCTGTTCTCGTGATAGTGAGTTAGTTCTCATAAGAGCTGGTGGTTTTATAAGGGGCTTTTCTGCTTTTTGCTCAGCACTTATGCTTGTTGCTGCCATGTGAAGGGCATATCTCTTTCCCCTTCTGCCATGATTGTGCTTTTCCTGAGGCCTCCCCAGCCATTTTGAACTGTGAGTCAATTAAACCTCTTCCCTTCATAAATTACCTAATCATGGTTATGTTATTATTAGCAGTGTAAGAATGTACAAATACACCTGGCTTTTTTTTTTTTGGTAGCAACAGGGTATTGTTATGTTGCCCAGGCTGATCTCAAAGTCCTCTCCTCAGTCAGTCCTCCTGCCTTTGCCTCCAAGTGCTGGGATTACAGGCATGTGTCAATGTGCCCAGCCTCAGCTCTCAACTAATTTTAATTTCACTGCTGTATCCCAGATTTATCCAAGACATTGCCTCCTGAATCTGGTTTAGGTGGCCTTTCCCCATATGGAAACCACAGTGAAAGTGCCCAGTGCTGTAGGGAAACAAGTGCTGCCAGTTCGTAGGAGGTGGGGGGAAGGTGGTCATGGATTCCACATCTGCAAGACGGCAGTTATAACCGTGGCTCCCTCATAGACTTCTGGGATTTTGTTTATACAGGTCAAATCATGGAGCAGTGCTTAAAACAGTATGTGTTCAGCTGTCATTTGTTGTGCTATAACTACAACTATAATTATTACTGGTATTAAATAATTATTCTGCAGAGAGGTTGAGCTGGGAGCACCTGAGAGGGCAGACACAGAGACTGTGCTTCTTTTCTGAGATCTGCAGTCATGAGCAGGGATACCTTTGAAGGTCTTAGAGTTGAGTGAGATGAGAGAAAGTACCTGGTTATATTTCCCTCTCATCTCATCATCTATCTTCCTGCCTTCAGGGCCCACCTCACAGGAGTAGCAGAACGGACCACTGCAAAGAATTTTCTCATTTATGTGAGTGTGACTCAGTATAACAATCACAGCATCTTGGTGGTTTTATTCATTACTTATTTTCACCAGTAATGGTCAGGAAGCAGCCCCCAAGCCATAGCTAATACTCAGAGACTGTGTACTGGTACAGACCATTTACTGTGGATGTCCCTTCAGTCTGACTGCGATGGTACTTTTCCCCCATAATTCAACATCACTGTTGAATCAACTCTTAAATCATTTATTTTTTTGAGACAGGGTCTCACTTTGTCACCCAGGGTGGAGTACAGTGGCATGACCATTGGATATTTTCTCCTTCTTAGTGTATCCTTAGAACTGTTTCCTTAATTGCCCTGTACAGTAGCTTTGAAATCCTTAGATGGATATCTTTCTTGGCAGCAAACTATACCTTTCAGAATTGCAAATATATTTAATAATGGGGACATAAAATATAAATAGAGACAAAAATTCCTACCTGAAAAGATTGTTTGGAACACATAGAACGTATATGTATAATACTAGCCCAACACCCAGAGTGCTTCAGTGTAGGTGCTCAGTTAATATTAATGCCTTTCCCCTTTCCTTCCATTTTATCTTAATTTATCGTATGCGTCTATCCGTGCTCTGGCCTTTTTCTTTTATCTCACCTGTTGTAATAACCTCCTTACTGGTTCCCCTTGTTCCAGTTTCTCTCTTTGTTCTCACCCTACAATACCTCCGGTATCCTATTCCAAATGAATTCTTGCTAGATAACAAAGTTTGTGAATAAATTCTTCCCTTTTTAAAAAAAAAAGGACAGAAAAATGCAATAGAGAATCTATTTTTACAACGTGATGGCCTGCAGATTCTGAAACTCTCCCATTATAAAACATCTAAAAATGATAGATAAAATATTTTTAAATAACTTTTATCTGAATGGATAAAGCTGTAACAAGGAAAGGGAAATCCTGTTAGGCCAAGAATAAAGCATGAGTACAAATGTGGGGAGGTGGCTAACCCTGGGACTGCTAAGCCTTCAGGGCATTTTTGGATCTGGGTGGCCTACCAGTACCGGAGATAAAATTACGCAGCATTTAGCACAGGAGTACAAAGAGATGGAGAATATCAAAGAGTGGATAAGTCACAAGTGGAATGAAGTGAGAAGTTAGAATGGAGTGTTAGGTTACAATATCATGGTGACAGTAGAGGAGAGATAATATTCAAAGATATAAGGTCACAGGAAGCTCAAAGAACACCAGTCTGTATAAATTTTAAAAAAAAAATTTCTTAGGTATAACATTTAGACCCAGGGTAGAAATCTGTATTAGTCCATTCTCACATTGGCCTAAAGAAATACCTGAGACTGGGTAATTTATAAAGTAGTTTCATTGGCTCAGATCCACAGGCTGTTCAGGAAGCATGATGCTGGCATCTGCTCAGCTTCTGGGAAGGTCTCAGGAAACTTACAATTATGGTGAAAAGTAAAGGGAGAGCACTGCTTCACATGGCCAGAGGAGCAAGAGAAGCCATATCATTCCATCCTGTGCCCCTCCCAAATCTCATGTCCTTCTCACATTTCAAAATACAATAATGCCTTCCAACAGTCCCCAAAGTTTTTACTCATTCCAGCATTAACTCAGAAGTCCCAAGTTCAAAGTATCATCTGAGACAAGGCTAGTCCCTTCCACCTATGAACCTGTAAAATCAAAAACAAGTTAGTTATTCCCGAGATACAGTGGAAGTACAGGCATTAGGTACTGTAAATATTTCCATTGCAGAAGGTATATGGGCCAAAAGAAAGGGACTACAGGCCCCACACAAGTCTGAAACCCAGAAGGCCAGTCACTAAATTTTAAATCTCCAAAAAAAATTTCCTTTGGCTCTGTTTCTCACATCCTGGACCGACTGGTATGAGGGATGGGCTCCCACAGCCTTGGGCAGCTCTGCCTCTGTGGCTTTGTGTGGTTCAGCCCCTGTAGCTGTTCTCACAGGATGCAGTTGAGTGCCTACAACTTTTCCAGGCGATGGTGCAAGCTGTCAGTGGCTCTACCATTCTAGAGTCTGGAAGATGGTGGCTCTTTTCTCACAGCTTCACTAGGTAGCACCCCATATATGGGGGCTTCAACCCTGCATTTGCCATCCACACTGCCCTAGTAGAGATTCTCCATGAGGGCTCCACCACTGAAGCAGGCTTCTGCCTGTACATCCAGGCTTTTTCATTTATCCTGTGAAATTTTGGCAGATACTCCCAGGCCTCAGTTCTTGCCCTCTGTTTAGTCACAGGCTTAAAACCACATGGAAGCCACCAAGGTTTATGACCAGCATGCTCTGAAGCAGTAGCCCAAGCTATACCCAGGCCCCTTTGAGCCATGGCTAAACCTGGAGAGGCTGGGATGCAAGGAGCAGTGTCCTGAGGCTTCACAGAGCAGCCATGCCCTAGCTTTGGCTCAGGAAACCATTCTTCCCTCCTAGACCTCAAATGGGGCTTCTGTGAAGGTCTCTGAAATGCCTTCAAGGCCGTGTCCCCATTGTCTTGGCTAGTAGCACTTGGCTCCTTATTAATTTATGCAGTTTTCTGTAACCTGCTTGAATTCCTCTTCTGAAAATAGGCCTTTCTCTTCCACCACATGGATAAGCTGCAAATTTTCCAAACACTTATGCCTTGCTTCTCTTTTAAATTTAAGTTCCAGTTTTAGGTCATTTATTTGCTCACACATATAAGCATAGGATATTAGAAACAGCCAGACCATATCTTGAGTACTTTTCCTGCTTAGAATTTTTTTCTGCCAGATACCCTAAATCATCACTCTCAAATTCAAAATTACACAGGTCCCTAGGCCAAGGGCGTAATGCAAGCCATGTTCTTTGCTAAGGCATAACAAAAGTGACCTGTACTCCAGTTCCCAATAAGTTCCTCATTTCCGTCTGAGACCTTGTTAGCTTTGCCTTGGCTGTCCATATCACTGCCAGCATTTTGGTCATAACCATTCAGCCAGTCTGTAGGAAGTTCCAAACTTTGACTCATCTTCCTATATTTTTCTAAGCCCTCTACACTCTTCCAACCTCTGATTGTTATCGAGTTCCAAAGTTGCTTTCACATTTTCAGGTATCTTTGTAAGCAGTATCCCAATTTACAGTACCAATTTTCTGTATTAGTCCATTCTCACACTGCTATGAAGAAAACCTGAGTCTGAGTAATTTATTTTAAAAAAAAAAGAGGTTTAATTGGCTCACAGGTCTGCAGGCTGTACAGGAAGCATGATGTTGGCATCTGTTCAGCTTCTGTGAAGGCCCCAGGAAACTTACAGTCATGGCTGAATGTGAAGGGGGAATAGCACTTCAAATGGCCAGAGAAGGGGCAAGAGAAGTTGGGGAGGTGCTACACACTTTTAAACAACCAGATTTCATGAGCACTCACTCACTCACTGTCACGACAACAGCACCAAGGGGATGGTGCTAAACCATTCGTGAGAAACCACCCCCATGATCCAATTACCTCCCACCAGGTCACACCTCCAAAACTGGGGATTACAGTTGAACGTGAGATTTGGTGGGCACACAGATCTAAACACTATCAACATTGCAACAATGGTGTTAGCCAAAAGATAGTGAAATAATATCTTCATAAGAAAAAGCAATTTTTACTTGGAATTTTTAATGAAATGAGGGCATTTATTATATAAATAAAAACAGAAGATTGACACCAAAAGACTATCCTTGCTAAAGGAACTTCTAAGGATAGACTTCAAGAAGTAATTGAAAATGGCCTCCAAAAAACAATCTGAAGTACAGAAAGAAGTGATCAATAAAGATAAAAGTAAACATTAAATTTAAACCAACAGTAGCATGTTATAGAAGAAATAATGATGTCTGTTTCAGTAGCATTTAAAAACAAAGTAAGGTTAGAGGCAGATTATTGTAATCAAAACTCTACAAGGTTCTTGTATTTTTGAGAAAGAAAGCAGTTGATTATCTTTGGACCTTAAGTATGCATAGTAAAAACTGCAGTGAAAAGATGAGCTCACATGTAAAATGGTGTCTTTTAATAAAATTGAGTAAACACTCTCACGGAAGACACCTGGATATTAAAGGACGTCAGCCTATTGATTCCCCACAACCCTGTAGTTAAAGCCTTTCAGTTGCTACGTTACGTTTCCAGGCCGTAATCTTTTCACTCATCCTCTCATCAAGTTCATTATGTGAAGTTACAGCTCTTTGTGGAGCTCTGTCTACTTAATAACACATGTATTGTGAAATCTTTTTAACTCTTTCTACAGTCCTCATGATGAGGAGCAATACTTGTCATTTATTAGCATCCAGCTCATTGTGTTTCATATGAAGAGCCTCACCGAGAGTGTGGTGGCAGCAGTGGCACTGTATGTGTGATTATAAAATCAGAGCAGTTGCATCTGCTTTAGAGAGCATTCTCAGGCCACTGTAGTGCACAGTGGTCCCTTCTTTCCCTGAATTCTGCTTGTTTGCACCCATCTGTCTCATGTAAAATGGAAGTATCAACAATATTTTAAGCTTAGCATTGTGGTGTGAGTTAAATGGATTAATACATGTTAGAGCACTTAGAGCAGTGCTTTTATAACACACCAGCTAAATACTGGTGAGTACTTGCTCCCTAGTTATCTTTTTGGGAGGATTATAGGTTGTTTCATCCATCTGTTAGATAACTGAATTGTAACTGGCCAAAGATAGAAAATAGAAAAGGAGTGAGTGCAGTAAGTGAGTACGATAAGTAAGTCCGTTACTAACGTTACTAAGTATATTCTTCCAAGCCCTCCACACTTTTCCAACGTCTGATTGTTACCCAGTTCCAACGTTACTTTCACTTTGCTTAATAATTAAGTCACTTACTAAGTACCTGACTTAGTATTAGTCACTCATGAGTGACTTCTAAAATCACATTTATCTTGGAGAGCTCTTTGGTATCTGTTTCTAGTAGGCTTAGTGTAGAAATGAGAAAGAGCTGTTTAAAATTTTGTAAATGTGTACGTGGATTCATAGATCAACTGCAAAAGGAGAAAAATAGATGTGTAGATTTTTTAACTAAAGGGATGTCAAGATGCCAATAAATTAGCTTTAGGGCTCAGGAAAGCCTTTATGTTTCAGGACCTAGGGCTCCTCTATTGAAAACAGAAGATTTTCTCTAGGTTCCCTGCCAGCATTAGCCAGTGCTTTGCCTTAAGTTCTAGGAATTACCCACATTTTAAAATGCAGCAAAAGTACACATGAAGTACAGCACAGTAGAGTGACTTGCTAGGAGCTCTTGGGTGGGAGGATAGGTTTCAGACCTGGTGAGATTGTGAAGGGACTGGAAACCAGCTGGTCTGCTTTCTGGTCAGGTGCCTCCTGCACACCATGCCTCCTGGGGTCCTGCTCTGCAGCAACCCTTTCGGCCCTGGTCCCTTCTGTGTGCACGGTGCTCATGTGGGAACTAACAAAATTTGACATCTGTTGAACAAGGTAGTGAATATTTATTATATATATGATATATGGTTATTTGTTTATATTAGTTGCTTTTTTTCTTTGCTTTATAAAGGAAATAATGGTATGCTTTTTGCCGAGGATTATATATATTTTTAGTACACCTTTAAGCCTCTCCTAGTGGAGACAGAAGGGGTGATATTTATTATTTCCCTTGGAACCTGCAGGGTGGATATTTTGGATCGTTTCTTGTCAGGTGGATATCTCAGTATGGTGTTGGCAGAATTGCCTGTGTTCTGTAAGTGGCTATTCACCTAATTGCAAATCTAAGAATTCTTGAGCATTCAGTCAAAAGAGATTTAAAGGATTTGGTTAAGAATAATGTACTTCCTAATGTAATCAGGGATCCAAGTTAAAGACAGGCTACAGACAGCCAAGTGTTTGATAAAAGAGCATGAGTAAATGGCCCTCCTCATCTATTTTGGCAGACATACTTAGAAAAATAATGTTCAAGCAATAACATTTTCCAGTTACAGATTTTAATTCTATTAAGATACTAAATTGTAAACTGTTTTGCTATCTATTGCTTTTTGGTTAAGGATAATTTGTAAGAGTTTATATAAGTCAATAGAGAAAATATACTTTAGAAAAATATAAACAGAAGAAATATAAGGACTTCTGAAAGAATTAATTAACTTGGAGAATTGTATGATTGTGCTTAATGTCTGCCTTGCACTGCGCTAGGTTCTGCGAATTCTAAGGATGAAGGTTACCTCCTATCAAGTCATTCATAGTCTAGTGAAAGAGACATTTGGACAAAAATCGTACATTACAGCAAGATCCTCAGTAAAGATATGCACAGGTTGCAGTAGGAATAATAACTAAACTTGCATCTGGTTGAGAGGGGTGTGGGAGAAATGCCAAAAGTGGTCCTTTCATATTCTGAGACTGTGATTTCTAGAATTTTTAAAGAAGCTATTAAGGATCTGGTACTTAAGCGTTTTCAGCTTTCTTTTGGATTGCTGTGCGTTTCCAATATGCCTCTTGTGCTTACCCAGTCTGTAGTCACCCATGCTACCTGGCTTTTCAGGCTTCTAGTCTTCCAAGTTGTCAGACCATTAGCAGGTTATTGCCCCATGTTTCAGTTTTGTAAGAAGAAGAGAGAAATAATACCAACCTGGTAGGATTATTGTAAATATTAAATAAGATTGAAAATGGCAAACATTTAGAATGCTGCTTGGCATACCATAAGGCTCAGAAAATTTTCGTTCTTATTGTTGTTAGTTTTCGTAGCAAGGCAGAATATTGAAACACTATCACCATGTTGATCATTTAGATTCTCTTTTCTAAAATGCTGATGTCAAATAAAATTTTACATTTTTTCCCCCTTTCTAGCTCCAAGAGGAAAACGAGGATGGAAAACCTTTTATGCTGTACTGAAGGGAACAGTTCTTTACTTGCAAAAGGTAAAAGTAAAGCAGATAAAAAATAAAACCCACAAAACTTGATGAAATAATTCAACAAGATACAGTAGTCCCCTTATCTGTGATTTCACTTTCTGTAGTTTGTTTCCTGATGTTAAAAACAATATTAAATGGAGAATTCCAGAAATAAATTTTAAGTTTTAAATTGCATGCTGTTCTCAGTAGCATAATGAAATCTTTCTCAACTCTGCTCCATCCTGAACAGATGTCAATCATCCCTTTGTCTGGCTTAGCCATCCTTTAGTCACTTAATAGACATCTCTGTTATGGTATCAGCTATCCAACTGTCACAGTGTTTTTGTTCACGTAACCCTTATTTTACTTAGTAATAGTCCCAAAGGACAGTGATGGTGACATATTTTTATTGTTGTTGTATTTTATTATTAGTTATTGTGGTTAATCTATTACTGTGAGTAACTTATAAATTAAATTTTATCTTAGGTACATATGTATAGATAAAGCATAGTATACAGTCATTCCTCTGTGCATGCAGGGGATTGGCTCCAGGACCCTCCTTATATACCAAAGTCCCCACATACTCAAGTCCTGCAGTCAGCCCTGTAGAACCCACATATAAGAAAAGTTGGCCTCTGTATACTTGGGTTTCATGCCCCACAAACGCAGTATTTGTGGAAAACAGTCTACATATTAGTGGACCTGTACAGTTCAAGCCTGTTTAGTTTGAGGGTCATCTATACATAGGGTTCGGTACTATTCAAAATTTCAGGCATCCACCGGGGCTTTTAGAATGCATCCTACTGTACCACATATCCTTTATTCATCCTTCAGTGGACACATAGGTTCTTTCCACGTTTTAGCTATTGTGAATAATGCCTCGATAAGCATGGTGTGCAAATATTTCTTCAAGATCTTAATTTCATTTCTTGTGGATAAATACCCAGAAATGGGTCGTATGGTTCTGTTTTCAGTTTTTTGAAGAAACTCCATACTGTCTTCCAAAGTGATGTACCATTTTATATCTGAACAACAGTCCAAAAGGGTTCCACTTCACCCCGTATGTGTGTTGAATTTATCTGAGCTCTGTGTTCCATTCTGTTGGTCTATGTATGTGTCCATCTTTGTGCCAGAACTGTATTGATTTGAGACTGTAGCTTGGTAATATGTTTTGAAATCAGGAATGTGAGGTCTACCACTTTCTTCTTCTTTTTCAGTATTATCTATAACTTATTCAGGGTCTTTTGTGATTCCATATAAATTTTAGAATTTTTTTCTATTCCTGTAAAAAATTCCACTGGGATTTTCTTAGGGATTTCATTGAATATGTATGTCTCTGTGGGCAGTATGGACATTTTAATAACGTCAGTTTGAATCCCCAAACATGGCATGTCTCTCATTTATTTGTGTCTTCTTTAATTTCTTTCAGCAGTGTTTTACAGTTTTCCGTGTATTTGTCTTTTGCCTTCTTGGTCAAATTTATTCTTAAGTATTTTTTAATACTTTTTGATGCTGTTGTAAATGGTATTACTAATTTCCTTTCAAATTGTTCATTGTTAGTGTACAGAAATGCAACTGATTGTTGATTCTGTGTTCTGCAACTTTGCTAAATTTGTTTATTCTAATAGTTTTAGTGGAATCTTTAGGTTTTATACATATAAGATCATTTGAAACTGTTTCTCATTTGAGGGTTTTTTATCATGAAAGGATATTGAGCTTCATCACTTCCCTGCATCTATTGAGATGTTCATGTAATTTTTATCCTTTGATCTGTTAATATGTTTTATCACTCTGACTGATTTTCATATGTTGAACCACCTTTACATCCCAAAGATAAATCTCACTTGATCATTGTATGTGATCCTTTTAAATGTACTGTTGAATTCAGTTTGTCAGCATTTTGTTTAGAGTTTTTGCACTTATGCTCATAATGGATATTGGCAAGTAGTTTTCTTGTAGTACTGTTTTCTGGTTTTTGGTGTCAGAGTCATGCTGGCCTCATGAAATGAGTTTGGAAGTGTTCCCTCCTCTTCAATTTTTTGGAAGAGTTTAAGAATGATTGGCATTAGTTCTTTAACCGTTAGGTGGAATTCACGAGTGAAGCTATCTGGTCCTAAACTTTCCTTTGTTGGGAGAGTTTTCATTACAGATTCAATCCCCTTATTATTATAGATCCGTTCAGATTTTCTACCTCTCCATGATTTAGTCTTGGCAGATTGTAGGTTTCTAATAATTTATCCATTTCTTCTAGGTTTCCCAATTTGTTGGTGTATAATTGTTCATAATAGTTTCATATATTCCTTTTAGTTTACGTGGCATCAGTTGCAATGTCTCCTGTTTCATTTCTGATTTTATTTGAGTATTATCTATTTTTTTCTTAGTCTAGCTAAAGGTTGTCAATTTTGTTGATCTTTTGAAAAACAAAGTTTTAGGGTTTTAAATTGATTTTCTTTTCTCTATTTCATTTACTTCTGCTCCAATCTTTCTTGATCCCTCACAAATTACATCCTTTTATATTGTCTTCCCAATAATGTATATTTATAGGCAAAGTTTTTTAATATTTTTTAAAAAATTTAATACTTTTTTTAAAATTTATAAATTTACATTTATAAATATAATGTATAAGTAAAATATTTTAATACTTTTTAAAAATATGTATTTTAATAATATAATTATTAAAAATTTATTTACCAGAGTTAAAAGTCATTTACATATCACTATTTTCCTACATATAGTCAGCACTCTATATCAGTGAACATTGCATTTGAATTCACCCAACCTGAGATTTAAAATATTCAGAAAAAAACGTTCCACAAAGTTTCAAAAAACAAAACTTGAATTTTCCACATACTGAGTACTATGTTGAATCCATGCCAATGAAGTGATATGTAGGCCTTTTATTAGGTATCATGAGTAATCTAGAGATGATTTAAAGTGTACAGAAGGATATACATAGGACATATGCAAATACTGTGTCATATTATGCAAGAGACTTTAGCATCCATGGATTTTGGTATCCATCGGGGGTCCTATAACCAGTGTCTCACAGATACCAAGACCTGTCTCTGTTTACTTTTGCCAGTGAACTTTATACTTTCATGTTTCTGTTTAGCATCCTTCCATTTCAACTTGAACTCCCTTTAGCATTTCTTGTAAAGCAAGTCTAGTGGTAATGAGCTCTCTTTACTTTTGTTTACCTGAGATAATATCATCTTTCATTTATAAAGGGTAGTTTTGCTGGAGGTAATAGGCTTGTGTCCCAAGTTATTTTTTTCTTTGAGCACCTTAAACATATAACAGTCAGTTCTGGCCCTGCATCATTTATGCTGAGAAATCCACAGACAAATCACTTTTCTTTTGCTACTTTCAAAGTCCTCTCTTTTTCTTTGACTTTTTATAATTTTGTCATTGGTCCCAGTGTAATTTACTTGCATTAATCCTGGTTGTCATTAGGCTTCTTGAATCTAGATGTCTGTTTCCTTCCTCAGATTTGAGAAGTGTTCTGTAAATAAGCTTTGTGCCCTTTCTTCTTTCTGCTCTTTGTTGGACTTCCATAATGTGTTGTTCTGCATAATGGTGTGTTCCATTAATGCCTAAGGCTGTCTTAACTCTTTTTCATTCTTATTCATCTTTGTTCTCTGAGTGGACAATTTCAAATGGCCTGTCTTCAGATTTGCTCGTTCTTTCTTCTTCATTTTCTGCTTTTGAGCCTCTCATCTGAATTATTCAGTTCAGTTATTATATTCTTCAGCTTGAAAATATCTATAGTTCTGTTAAATATTTTGTGTTTGTTGATATTCTCATTTTGTTTATTCATTACTTGAGCTTGTTGAGCATCTTTACAGTGGTTATACAGGTAATTCATATAACTGTGTTTCTTTAAAGTCGATTTCTGGAAATTCATTTTGTTCCATTGAACCATGTTTTCCTGTTTTTTCCTGTCTCTTGTATCTGTATTGGGATCTGCACATTTAAAGAATCAGCCAGCTCTTCCAGTACAGAAACTGGCTTGCTACGGCAGAGGCCCCTCACCAGTAATCTTTGATAGAGATTTTAGGGACCTCTGAATCCTTTTTCAGGAGCCCATTATCCTTACACCCTCTGGTTTCTGTCTGCAACACTGCAAGTTACCTGATTTTAGAGCAGGAAGCTACCCAGCTATCCCCTGTTCTAAGCAGCCACCAGGCCCTCTGTGTTTGCCAGCTCCCCATCAGTGCCTTGAATCAGGAGAGTCAGATACCACTCCCTCAGACAGCTCTCCAAAAAGCCAGAATGATGGATGCATACTCTATTCCTCTCTCTCCCCTCCAAGGGAGAAATCTTAAGTTGCATGCACCTCCCAATTATGCTAAGCTGTGCCAGTCACAGCAAGGCACCTGTGTCTCTACTCTGTTCTAAGTGTCCTTCAGGCATCCAAACTGTGCTGGTTCTGTTAGTGCTCTGAGTGAGGTGAGACAAAAATTAGTCCCTTTGGACTAAGAAGAGCTGGAATGAGGGCCACACATCCTACCCTTTTTTCAGCCCTCCCAAGGCAGAAGCTTTGGATTGACCATCTTTTCTCCCAGTTGCACCAAGCTGTGCTGACTGCAGCGAGCCGCCTACCACTTTCCTTTGTTCTTAGCAGTGCCCAGGCATCCAAACTATCTCAGTTCCATCGGTGTTCCAAGTGAATCAAGATAAAGCCATTATCCAGGCAGCCCTCTGAAAAGCCAGAATATCCAAGACCTCTTTCCTTTCCCCTGTGAGAGATGTCAGGGGCGTTCTCTTCTGGTGCTGAAGTATACCAGCTTCAAGGAATGGCTGATGTGGATAGCATGAAATTGCTTTTCTTACCTGTTTCAGTGTATATTTCTTGGCTTTCTACTCTTCTGGGGTACTACAACCTCTTAACTGGATTTGTCTTTCTCGTGGGTATTTTGCTCCATATATCATTGATTACTCAATATTTCTATGAGGAAACGAGAGCTGAGAATTCCTATTCTGCTGTCTTGCTAGTGTCACTCCCAGGAAAAGATTGTTTAAATCTATGTGGAATCATAGTATAATATAGTTTAGGCATTTTATTCTTTTCACTCTCTATATTATCATGAGCAATTTCTCATTAAAAGTTTTTTAGACACATTTTTGATTTTCATCAATCTGGTAGTTGGTGACCGAAATGATATGTTATTATGGTTTTGTTTGTTTCTTCTGTCCCTGGCATTTATAAACATACTCATTTTTGAATGCTAGCAGTTTTTTTTGTTAAATGGATTTATCATGATTTAACCTTTCCCCCACTTTCAGACATACTCTTTTTTTTTTTTAGAAGGAATCTTGCTCTGTCACCCAAACTGGGGTACAGTGGTGTAATTTCGGCTCACTGCAACCTCCACCTCCCAGATTCAAGCGATTCTCCTGCCTCAGCCTCCTGAGTAGCTGGGATTACACATGCACGCCACTACACCCGGCTAATTTTTGTATTTTTAGTAGATACAGAGTTTCACCATGTTGGTCAAGCTGGTCTTGAACTCCTGGCCTCATGATTTGTCCACCTCGGCCTCCCAACAGGCTGGGATTACAGGCGTGAGCCACCGTGCCTGGCTTCTTTTTTAGCTTTTCATTTATAAATAACACTACACACTACACACACGTGCGCGCGTGCGCGCGCACACACACACACTTGTGCACATATCTCTTTATTTTCTTAAGATTCCTAGGTGTGTCATGGGCCACATGGTAGGAACTGTTTACAGTTCTGAAAACCTGTTTCTAAATTACCTCTAGAAGGATTGTACCTAATTTCATTCCTTACAGAAGTTTGTGGCAACATGTCTCTTTTTAACATATTATCGACATACAGATATTCAGAGGAAAGAATCTTGTTCATTTTGAACTTTTTGATTTTGGTGTTTGTGCACAAACACATATCCTCACACTCTTTACACACTGTTGTGGTTGCCTTTCCACACCTGTGTTTCTCTGGAAAAGAGGCTTTCCCTTTGATTTACCATCTACAGTACTGAATCAGATGCAGCCCCTCATAGTCTCCACACTTGCACCACTGAGATGATCAACTGCTTTGGAATGGAGATTGGGAACACAGACGTTTGACTTATTGTTATTTTAAATCTTTTAAGATATTATAGTGCCATAGATAAGATTGAAAGAATCATTCATTTTTAAAACTAGGCTTCCTTAGTCCACCCAGATCTATATTTAAAAGGACTTCAACTCTACTATTTATTCTTTGCTTTTGTTTGTTGTTGGTTTTTTGCTTTTGTTGTTGCTTTGTTTGTTTGTTTTTTATTTTAAAAGTGTTTATTCTTAAATGTACAACAGGTTCCAAGGCAGCTTTTCATTTTAGCTATAGATGGCAAGAGATATTATGGCAGGAAATACAGATGTTTAAATAGGAATGGAAGGCAAGGGTTACTATCACCTCAGACACAAATAACAACTTACTTTGGCCAGATTTCTTTCTTTCTTTTTTTTTTTTTTTTTTTTTTTTGAGACAAAGTTTTGCTCTTGTTGCCCAGGCTGGAGTGCAGTGGCGGGATGTGGCTCTCTGCAACCTGCACCTCCCAGGTTCAAGTGATTCTCCTGCCTCAACCTCTTCGGTAGCTGGGATTATAGGCTTGCACCACCATGCCTAAATTACCTCTAGAAGGATTGTACTTAATTTCATTCCTTATTCCTGGCTTATTTTGTATTTTTAATAGAGATGGGGTTTATCCATGTTGGTCAGGCTGGTCTCGAACTCCCAACCTCAGGTGATCGACCTGCCTCAGCCTGACAAACTGCTGGGATTATAAAGCATGAGCCACAGCACCCAGCCCAGATTTCTTAATTCAACCTTTTGAGCAGGGGACCTTCCCCAGAGCCTTCGCTTTTAGCTCCTCAACTTTCTTTTGCTTTTTTCTTTGTTTCTGCTTGGAAGCCCTGTCTTCCTCGCCCGTCTCCTTGGCTCGTTTCAGTGCTGCTTCTTGCCGCTTCTTGCCACTTTCATGGCTGGATCTAGTGCCTGCCACACCTTCCCCTGACCCTGATACCAGAAATCTGTATCTTTCATTAACATTTTGTGTATTACCAGAGCAGCTTTGTAAACAACACTTTAATAATTAATTTTTATTGGAACTATTGTCAAGTGATTAGAAAGGACTTTAACACAAACCCTTTTGTCATCTCCCTTTTGGAATACATCAGGTAAGGAATATTGGAGGATGGAATGCTTCACCTTGGACCATGCCCTCTTTGTGGGAAAACAGCCTTTGTAGAAAGAGGTATGGAGCTAGCTGAAACCCAACAATCACAAAGAAAAGTATTGGTAGCATCCTTCTGAAATGCTCACATTACTCTGAGGGTCATGACAAGGGAAAAATGGAGGCAGTTGTTGATACTTGGAGATTATCCATGCTCTTAGGTGGCTGGATATCTTGTATTACCATTATTTTCCTATGGAGTCAGCACAGCTTCTAGTTTATAAGTCACCTACTCTGGCCTCTGCCAGATCAGCTTGTGCATGCTGGGCCCACACTAGTCCTATTAGCTACCTTTATCTCTGCAAGGAAGAACCCTTGAAATTAAATTTCACATAGCACAGGTGTTTCCCCAGCATAAATCCCATTCTCTTGGCTCACTTCTTTATTTTCACTAAAATCTCTGTAAGGAGCATAGCTGCCTTTGACAAAACCATTTCTTTGAATACGTAGCCACCAGATTTCCACCCACTCCATCTCAGGGTGGGCCTGAGAAGAGAAAAATATTTGAAATGAGAAAAGTATTCTCACGTTCAACATTTGAGAGAAGGGATGCAAAGAAAGATGCTGTTCAAAGTTACCAGCTTTTCCTACATCATTGTCCTCTCCTTCAGATAAGTGTATTGGGAGTTTGAGTCACTGAGATAGAGAATGGGCTAGTATTGACAAGGGAACAACTTTGTAAACATTGAAGCTTCAGCATCAGTTTGGATTAGAGCTCCAAGAAGATTGCTTCTCCAGATTTATGATACCTGTGGAGTGTGGCAAATGTGTGTCTGGGGAAAGTTGGGTGAAATTGCCTTTATAAAGAGAAAAGCCTGGCACTAAGGAAATTATACATTTGTGAAGAGTGAAAAGTAGAATCGTGGGCTATTGATCAGATTGCTATTTTATTTAAATCAGTAAGAATGCTAGCATAGCTGTAAACTGTCTACTTAGGATGAGAATAAGCCTGCAAAAGGGTGGCCGTGTTTAATAACCAGTCTCCACTCTCTCCTTATTGTTGTTAATGCTCTTTTTTAAAAAATTGGAATTAATATCTTTTCCTAGAAACCTTGCACACATCCTAAAGACTAATTCATCAATCAGTGGAAGCTTAAACTTCACAGTTCTGGGTCTTGTATAGCTATATCTACCTGATTCTGTAGTTTCTTCCTGAATTGTAAAAATAAAAAATAAAAAAAGTAGGTAGACTATACAAGAAGGAAGACATTATGGGCATCTACATCTGGAAATGCCACTCCCTGTTAGGTTAATAGGATACTGTCTGCTGCAGAGCAGACCTTTGCATCAGAGTTTCCTTTGGGGTATTGAGCCACCCACCAGAAACAAGACTAGCAGGCAGTTAAACTTCTTGCCCCTGCCCAGGTTGTAGCATGTGTTAAGGGCTAATCCTGGTGAAGTGTACATCCTACAGAGGTTGCTAATGTCCCACTGCTGGTTAATCCTTCCCCCTGCTGGAAGCCTCTACAGCACGTGATAGCAGATTAGCAGATGCTGCACAAAAAGTGAATTGTATGATTGCAAGGTGGTTTGGGGTTTATACAGTTTGGGTTTTATATCCTCCCAAAGCTATTTATCACATCAGGTGCTGTGCAAAATTCTAGGCTTCTGAAGATGACTAAGATACAGTCCCTGCCTACATAGAGCTCATAAAACAGGAGGAAAACAGATAAATTGAGCATTCACTAAGCAATGAGATGAATTAATAGAGGTGTGTAAAGATCTTACTGAAGAAGGACACCTAAGCATACTTAGAAAGGTCAGAGGATGTGTCACTGAGGAATTACCACAAGTTGAACTGATGCCTGAAGGATGAGCAGGAGTTTGCCAGGCAGGCAAATGAGAAAAAGCATTTTTGCCAGAGAAGAGTGAAAATAGCAGGTTTGAGAGAATGTGGCATATTCAAAGAATGACAAACTGCTTTTTACATTGGATTATAGGCTGGAGGGGGAGTAGCAAGCAGTAGAAAGATGATGAAACATTGTGTTTCAAATGATTAAGATATAATGAAAATTAAAGAGATGATATCACAATGTCATCAGCTGTCCCATTTACAAAAGAAGCTGTTTCTTTCCCTCAAAGAATTTCAGGCTCTTTGAGTCAGAGGGCACTGCCGTTCCCACCTACACTCAGGTACTCAAAGGACTTAGATGGCATAGTGTCCCCCATGCTAAGCAGCTCTCCTCACAGGACCTGTGTGAGGCATGTGCCCTAGGAGTGCCATATTGTTCTTTCCCCTATGCTCTTAGGATGCCAATATTGACACTCCTAGGATTCTAGTATAGCAGAAAATTCCCACTATTTGGGTGAGGAGTGATGAGAAAAAGCCCTGGCCCAAAGATAATGTAATTCAGTTTGACAAAGACTCACTTATTTAGCCTCCTGTGTAGTAGGGGCTTTGCCGGAGATGGGGATGCAAAGATCACAGGATCCAGCATCTGTCCTTAAGGACCTCACTGGCACACTCAAGTTCTGCATTCATGCTCTCTTTTTTCACACCTTTCTTCCCCATAAAAATTTCTCAGCATCAGAGATTCCTATCCAAGGGCTTTCAGTTAACTTCCCTCCATTTTCAGCCTGTGGCTGCCAGTGCACTGTCATTGGGGATAAATGAGGGATATAGTATTGCCTGAGACAGAAGGAAACAGGGTCTCTCCTTCCCTGATTAAATAAAATAGGTCTTCGAAAGAAGTCATAATGGCTGGCAATTCCAGCCATTTCTTAAGTCCGTAATGGCTGGCTTTAAAGACCACCTTCCCTTGACTGTGAACACATATATACCACACATATACACAAACCCCCTTCCGCATTGGAATAACAATCTATTTAGGGTCTCATTTCATTATCAATTGTTCATCAGTTACTTTAAGCCTTTCATCAAGACTTCTCAACTGTGTAATAGCGTATAATGCTTTTTACCCACATAGAACAATTCAAGAATAATTCAATTCGTATTTCCTTATTACAAGTTGAGAGTCATCGTAAAGGGTTTTCCCCTCTGAAAAACAAATTTTAAAAAAGTCACAATAGTCGTCAGAAGGAAAACCAGGCACAGCTCAAATTACACAGGAGAGAGTGCCAAGTCCTCAGTCTTCATTCACTCAACCTCTTTCACTACTCCCATTCGAACCAGAGTGGCTTGTCACAAAGGATTCTGACCACTCCTATGGGAAGTTGAAGCACTCATAAATAGTATCTCATGCCTCTCAAGGTTATGACCGCCCTGTGTTTATACCCCTGTATGTTGTATGCCTCCTGAACACATACACACAGTGTCAGCAGCCTCTTAGGTATTAAAGAGTTGAGACTTTGGCCAGGCACAGTGGGTCATGCCTATAATACCAGCACTTTTGGGAGGCCAAGGCAAGCAGATCAAAAGATCAAGAAATGGAGACCGTCCTGGCCAACATAGTGAAACCCCATCTCTACTAAAAAATAAAAAAATTATCTGGGCGTGGTGGCGAGTGCCTGTAGTTCCAGCTACTCAGAAGGCTGAGGCAAGAGAATCACTTGAACCCAGAAGGCTAAGGTTGCAGTGAGCCGAGATCGCGCCACTGCACTTTAGCCTGGGCGACAGAGTGAGACTCTGTGCTCTGTGTCCAAAAAAAAAAAAGATTTTATCTTAGAGCAGTTGGAGCTATCACATGTTTTAAATGGGGAGTGACATGATTATTTTATTTATTTATTTAAAACTAGGTCTCACTCTGTTACCCAGGCTTGCGTGCAGTGGTGGGGTCTCAGCTCACTGCAGCCCTGACCCCACCCAGGATCAAGCAGTCCTCCAACTTCAGCCTCCTGAGTAGCTGGAACCACAGGTGCACACCACCACACCTGGCTAATTTTTCTATTATTCGTGGAAACAGGGCTCACTTTGTTACCCAGGCTGGTCTTGAACTCCTGAGCTTAAGCGATCCCCCTGCCTTGGCTTCCCAAAGTGTGGGGATTATAGGCATAAGCCACCACGCATGGCATTCATATTTATGTTTTAAAAAGATCAGTCTGGCTACAGTATGGAGAATGACTTGGAAACAGGCTCTATCAAAGACATAGAGACCAGATTAGCTTAAATGAGGGCAGGGGTAACAAGGCAGTAACATAGCTCTACTTGTAGAGTTCAGTTTGAGGTATTGAATTCAGAGTGTCTGGAATAATAAATGGATGTGTTCACTAAGCAATTATGCATACTCAGATCTGGAGCCAATGAAAGGGCCAGAAATGCAGATCTGAGCAGTCATTAAGAAAGAATTGATAATTTAAGCCATGCAAGTAGATGATGTCACTCAGAGACTGAGTAGAAAATGGAGGACAGAACCAGAGGAGCGCAGATACTCACATGCGCCTTGGGAAGAAGAGACAGGGGAGGAGCCTATGCGATGTAGCCAGACAGCTAAGAAGAAAACTAAGCCAGAGAGAAAACTGGTGCCACAAACTTTAAGAGATGTTGAAATGTGCCATGTTATGAAAAAGTAAAATAAGAATTGGAGAGTGCCACATGAATTCAGCAAGAAGGAAATTATCGATAAAGTGGTTTCAGTGAGGTGGTGGGCGTGGAGGGCAGCTTAGAGAGTTGAGGATGCAGAGGCAGGGAGGACATAGACAACTACTCTCAAGAAGCTCGCCCAGAAGTTTCCGCTTTGATCCACTCCACTCCCCTTTTTCTCATATTCTCTTCCTGTGACTTTTGAAAATAACAGGTCCCCAATGTCTGTCTCATTTCCATTGACTCTTTTCTCTTTCCTGTTATTGATTTATCTCTAAAGTAAAATAAGTCTTTGTCTTTCTTCCTTTTCCCCAGACAGTTTCTTACATTATCCAGAGCTCTTGTTTTGCTTCTCCAGGTTACACACAATCTGTCTCATCACCATTTGCCTCATTTTCTTTTCTGGCCTCTTCCTTTATGTTACTTAGTCACATTTGCTTTTCACTTTCAAGCAAAGAGTAAATCCACAGAGTATCACGATAGTAATGTCAGATCCCTGTACAAAATGTCATGTTGGGAGCTATGTGAGAAATAAATATAGTGTCTAGTCCCTGTAAACACTTGGCCTGACAGTGTAGATAAGAAGACCAGTATTATGCAGTGAATGGTTAGTGGACTCTTAAAATAATCTCCTGAAAAAGCACCAGTTAACATGATAGAAACCAAGTGTATAGGTGAGGGTTGGAGAAAACATAGGGTAAATGGTATAAATTTGAGTGAATAACTCATTCCAGCTTCTATAACTCTCTGAGATAAAGCATTTGATATACAACATCAGCATAGGGGCTTGATTTAAATATTGGCACATTTCAAAACTATTCCAGAGTCCAGATATCAGTCATGATCTGGCATAATAGGGCATTTATGGTACAGAGTTTTTGTCTGTTTTATACCTAAGTAAGAACACTCCTATCCGTGTTTTTCTAGTACTTGCAGTGCCCCTGAGTCCAAGAGTATCTAAAAAATGTATGCCCTATTGGTAGTTAATTATTACTATGGGAACATAGAGTGTTCATGGAAGAATAGTCAAATATTATTTCAATGTAATACAGTTCCTATGTGCTTTGAAAATTAGAAATTTCTATGAGTTGAATATGCATTTTAGTTGACATTAAAATGATTGAATTCTTGCTGGTTCTGATGATCCATCATTGTTGACATTTGGATAGTAGCATCATAACCACTTTGTTATAGAGTGAGTCATCTGCTAGCCAAGTGCTTTGACAAGCCTTTGCTAACACATAGCTTCAGAAGTTCTATCTCAGTTTCTGCCATGGGCTTTGTGTCTGTCCCTGCCAGTCTCTACTTCTCTCTTGAAAGTATTTTAGTAAGGCTTGTGATGTTATTCTTGCTCTAGTTCTGGTTGTTACAAAACTGAACTGCCCTAAAGATGATTGATGGAATGGTTAAGAGCGATGGGTGTAGGTGGCTGGTTAGTGCATGGTAGTGAATACTTAGAGTTTGCCTCTTGATTACTATAGTCTGCAGACCAGGCTCTTGAGAATCTCTAATGTTTTTTATCTTTAGGATCTAGAAAACAGCTGTTCAAAACTGAATTTATTTGCCTTTACCATGTCTTTAGAAGTGAACAATCAGTTCATTATCTAAAACGTACATTGGCTGTCACAGATTAGGAGCTGTGTCCTAAACGCAGAATCGTCTTTATTCTTTGGCTTACTTGGAAGAGAAATTTTGTTCCAGCTGCCTATAAAGCGTTTTTGTTTGTTTGTGTTTTGTTTTGGTAGGGTGGTTTGTTTTTTAACACAAGATCTCACTTTTTCACCCAGGCTGGAATGCATTGGTGTGATCACAGCTCACGGCACCTTTGACCTCCCAGGCTCAACTCATGGGTTTTTTAAAAGTTTAATTGGAAAAGCAGTTTTTGCAGTGTTGAAAGTATGGGTCCAGGGAAGGGCCTGATTCAGGCACAGGAGGAAGCTGCTGAAGATTCAAGGCCTCCCACACTGTGATGATAGCAACCAGTCTGGGGCTGATGTGCCCAAGACTTGTGGCACCTAGAACAGACCAGTCTCTTGCCTGGTCCCTGTTGCCCTTTCTGCTTTCCTGTGAGCTCATGGAATTTTTATTTCCTTTTGTAGCTGCTAGTTCTGTGCTCTTTTACATGTTGAAAGAGCTATTAAGATGAAGCTGAATGATTTTTAGAAAGACAGACACCTAATAAGACATACTTAGCATTTTTTTTTAGAAATATAGTCATCAAATTATGAAAAACGTTTTTAATGCCATTTTCAAAACCATGAATTAATCGACAATTTAGGACAGAGCTTACTTTAGTTACTAACATTTTTATTAATTTCCGCTTAGCTCCAAGTAAGAATGGGGTCTCAATTCCCCTTTCTATGTTCTCTCAGTGGAAATCAAGACCATTTCAACTTTGTTTTAAATTGCTTTAATTACATGTAGCTATTTTACCTATTTAATGAGGCATGAAGTAAAGAATACATTGAAAACTGGAATCTTGACTATGCTTTTTAAATTGATATGAATTTTAATTACAATTTGGTCATTTTCCAAATTGTCCTGTTTATTACCTGAAAGTATAATTTTTCAGGCTTGATGTCAGTTATTTGTACCATTTCAGATGATTTTTATGTTAGTATGTTAAGATTCATCCTCACAAGAGGTAATTAACAAGCTTCTTAGAAAAAAAAGCTTTTTACTTCATGCTTTAAATAAATTTAAAATAAATAGCATTGTGAAATCACATTCTTGGTGCTTATTGGGATGGTGGAGTGCTCTAATGAATCCTATTACATAAAATGATGTAGATTGCAGGGAACACGGGAGAATAACATGTTTTTAGTCATCATTTTCACCCCTCATTTATTTGAGAAAATGGATAGTAATTAGATGTCGTGGAGCATTTTCTTTTCTTACAGAAAATTTGATTGGATTTATCTTGTTCATTGTTTCACATTTAGTTTGCACAGCAAATAGTCTTTGGTTTGAAATGGTTTGATTATGATAATTTATCCCTTATTTCTTCCTTCTCAATTTTATCATAAACACCGTCTTCTCCTTTAGTGAAAAATAAAGATGTCAGAATGCACTTTGTAGGATAAAGTCATTTTTTAATCCAATTGTCAACCCTAATGTTTCCACTGTACTTTTGGTTTTGCCCTTTGTGTGTGTGTGGAATGGGAGCTTTATTTTCTAGTATGAATTCAGGATGCTGAAAATATTTTAAGGTTTGTATTTTGCCTTTTTAAGAAAAAATGGTAAAACTGTATTATCACCTAGAAAAGTGGAAGCTTCTTACACCTAAAATTTTTCAACTTCAGTTTAGCCCTAATTAAATAGCTCCTGCCTTCTACTGATATCCTAGATAGTGTTTTCCTTCCAATGCAAGAGAATCTGGCAGTGTGTCTTAGAGTTTAGGAAACTACTTTGCAATAGAGTCCTCTTTTTAAATAATGATACAGTTCTTCCAAAGCAACAGTTATTGTTAGCTTTTTCTTATTCTTATGTCTGTAATAAATGTTGCATTAAAAAAATTTTTTTTGCATTGTTAAGAGTAGTCTAAGAATATCATCCTTTGAGCTTGGTTTTAAATGAAGATATCAGAAGAGATAATACACTCTAAGAATGTTTATAGTGGCTCCAAATGAGACAGTCTAAGTCATTCAGTATTAATAGCTACCAATTGGTTTTGTGTTTCCTATTCACCTGTAGTAGTTTGTTAGACATTGTGATATATATGTAGAGTTGACACCATCCCAAGGGTTACATAGAAGGGTGTGCTGAAGAGGAGATAGCAAAGTAATGATCAGAGAGGTAGGAGAGAAACCAGGAGAATATTGTAACAAAAAGCTGAGGAAGAACTTCAAAAGTCGTGGAGATGTTAAAGAAATGTAGGTTGGCACTGGATGCAACCATAGCTGAAGACCTTAAATCTGTCTTAGCTCCAGTCTGCACGACTGTGTTTATTACCTCTGTCAGCAGTTATCAACCCAAGTGAATGATCACATAAGGGAGAATCAGGGTGGGACTTTTTAGTTTCAGACTGGATAGATAAGAAAAGTAAGGCATAGCCTAGCAAAAAGTCCTGAATTTTAAGATTAAAGGGAAACCCATATGTGATTCCTAAGAAAAAAGAGAAAATAATTAGATTGGCATTGTACTTATATTAAACTGGAAGCTAGAAGACAGAATCATCTCCAGACAATAAGTAAAACAAGTGAAGACGACTGCAGCCATATGTTCTATATCCAGTTCTATACTTGTCAAAGAAATGAAAGGTACTTGAGCATAAGAATAAAACAACCTACCACCTACCTAAAGAAAATACTTGAGAGAAAAGAAAATAGCGAAGATATGAGAAGAGAGAGGTCAAGATGGAAAAAAGAAACAGGTGAGCAAGGAGACATAGATGCAATTAAATCTATGAGGGGAGACTTAGAATGTATAATCTCAGTTCAAAATAAGATTTCTTGAAACAGAAAATACATAATACAAGATAATTTTAGTAAAGTTACAGAACAAAACATTTTTCATAGTCTTACCTTGTTGATGTAGGTGAGGAATAGACAGGGCATTTTCATAAAAGAAAGACTTAAATTTCCATCTTATATGACTAAACATTAAAGACGATAAAGAAGAACATTTTAAGTAATAAATAGCACATAGTTATAACCAAGATAATAGTTATAAACCTAAATGCACCAGACAACATAGCAACTAAAATATATATAAAAAACTATCAGAAATGCAACAAGAACTTGAAGTGGAAAAGGTTAATATACTGGTTTGAAGGGGATAAACTAGTAGAAAAAAATGATATAAGGGCAGAGGAACTGAGTCAACTTGAATATAAAAACACATTCATCCCCCAAAGAATCAATTTTTTTGTATTTTTGTGGAACATTAACAAAAATCAAACATGCCATAGGCCACAAGAAAAACCTTACCAAATTTGGAGAAAATAGATTTTCTAGACCATATTATCTGGTCATAAGCCTATAAAATTATGGATATATAATAATATATAACTAAAACTTTACCTTAAATCTGAGAAAAACACTCATTGATATTACTAAGATTAAAGAAGAGATAAAAATAATTAAAACTACAAACTATCTAGCAAGCAATGAAAAAATACTCTTCATTCCAAAATTCTGCTATGCAGTGTAACCCATACTCAGAGGAAAAATTGTAACTTAAATTATTTCTTAACCCAAGAAGAAATGTGAAAAACAAAAGAACTAGGTAATCATCTTACAAAATCCAAACAACCACCAAATATTAATTCAAAGAAAGTAGGGCAGAGGAATTAAGATAAAAGCTTAAATCATGGACCTAGAATTTTTTTTTTTAAATACATACAAATTTCTAGGCTAACCTTTGTGCAAACTCAACAATTAGGTGTGTTAAGGGATCAGTATATATGGAAGTGGAGGTGGCATATAAGTTCCCTAAAGGCGATTTTGGCCCTCATCATTTCTCCTCATTCCAATTATTTACCTACCTCATGTTTTTATCTGGAATCTAAGTTACAGCATGGAGAGATATGCAGGGTTCTGTTAAATATACAGGGTTCCAATATAGCATAATTATAAGGCTGGAGGGGTTTTGTAGCCATGTACCTCTAGTTAAAATTCCTACTCCGATGAAAATTTCCCTGGAAGGAGATCTGTGAATATTTGGAATGCTAAATTACTGAGAAAATTTTCATTTAAAAAATGACAAGACAGACCTCAAAACATAACTAAATTATAGTATTGTGGATTAATGGGAATTATGTAACAGTGACATGTAAATATATTGTATTTAATTTTTTAAATTATCCTTTATTCATCATACCACTCTAGAAGGCTGTCATTGTCAATAGCAGTTCTTAACCTCTGAGACTTAAAGTAAGACTTGTTGCAATCGCAAAGTAACAATTTTGTCATTTAATATTATAAATGTGGATAATCTTTATATTACAACTGGTATTTACTTCGTATTATAGAGGGAAAACCTTTGCCTCACAGCTCTGTCACATTAAGGATTATTTTTGACTCATTTTGAATTGATGGCAATAGTACATTTGAACTGCTTGGTTTATGGAGGGGATAAATAAAAGGGAAGGGAGGCATGGAGGACTGTCATTGTTTTTCTGGAGATTGGTAAAAGCAGGCTGATAAGAAAACAGACAATATCTTCCTTTAGTCTTTTACTACTAATTAAAAGGTGATGTGGTGTGTTTTTGGGAGGAGGGAGGAGAGGTGCACGTGTGTTTTACAGAAGAAATGCAAGTTTAGCATCATGGCTTGTTTTTGATAAAATATGGGAAGGAGGAAGAGGGGCCTTAAACTCTGGAAAATATCTAACAGTTTGTAGCATATGTGTTTACCTATTTCTCAGTTTTATGATAATGAGTTAAGCTTTCACCTGATTATTAAATTGATTTTCCTCTTTTCTTTCAGCAGAAAAGCTGAAGTAATTATTTTATTTTACTTTTGATTTTTCATTTTCTTTTGATAATATTAGTCTAAAAAGAAAGTAGCAGGAGCATGTAATATCTTTAGAGCAAAGACTGTAGTGGCATTGCTTTTACCCTCAGTGTAATTCTGTTGACAGATACCTTTAAGCTTTTGCTTTTATCCACTTAATCCTGAAACCAAATCACACTATTGGTCCAAATCTCATTTCTGTTCACTATAAAATATGTACAATGGATATTTTTGTCTTTGACCTTACTTAGCTGTTTACCTCAATTATTATATATCCGTTTTTTAAAAATGCCTTTTGGACAGTTATATTTTCTCATTCTCAGCAAATTTGTCAAACAACATGATGTTCTATAACATTTATAAAGTTGTTTTTACTCACCATTAATTTCATTTTTTTCATTCACTTCCTTGGATTTTCTAAAAACTTTTTTTTAGATTTTGCTTTGAAAAAAATCAGCTGAAATCTGACTGTGGTTTTTGCCTTTATTTTCTTTGTATCCATCTATAGGATGAATACAAGCCAGAAAAGGCCTTGTCTGAAGAGGACTTGAAAAACGCTGTGAGTGTGCACCATGCATTGGCATCCAAGGCCACGGACTACGAGAAGAAACCAAATGTGTTTAAACTTAAAACTGCCGACTGGAGGGTCTTGCTTTTTCAAACTCAGTATGTTTTGTTGGTTTTTATTTGATTTTGTATTTTAGTTCACTTAGCACCACTTTATACTTAGGAATAAAATCAAGCTCTGTGGGGGAAATTTTTTAAGTTGGAATCAAAGTCATGAAGCGCTTACATTAGAGAGGTAACTGCCTAAGACATTTTTGTCTATTACAAAGTAGCCCTTTGACTTTTAGTCACCCACTTACCATCTCTAGAGCTCAGTGACCTCATCAATAAAATAAGAGGGTTTTAGTAGACAAGTTATATTGCAGAATGAGTAAAACAGACCTGGATGACACCATTTTGCTAGCTCTTTCTCCTAGCACATAGTTTAACCTCTAAACCTCAGCTCATCACTAGTGTAGGGGATAATGTTTATCTTACAGAGTTCTAGTGAGAAGTTAGTGAGACAAGTGTATATAATACCTCACACAGTCCCTGGGACATAGGAACTGTTCAATAAATGTAGAATTTTTATTTATTTATTTTTGTTTCCCTTCTGAGCTCTAGTAGTCCATGATTATTAGAAGGAAAATATGCCATTCTCCTGTGAGCAAGGAAATGGGATGAACTGCCAATTTCAGGAGGAAGTTGTAAGGAAGCAAGTTGCACAGGGTTTTTTGAGGGTAGGAACAGGACAGTTAACATCACACAAGAACCAATAGCTGGATGTACAATTCCAGCTATTAGGTATAAAGACACTTTCAAATTATTCTGTTCCCTAATTTTTAAATCAAAAATACCAGATGTAATAACTAAGGAGATCTAATTACTTTGGACAGAATTGATGGAAGAAACAGTCCATCAAAATAATAATGGACCCAGAGAGATGAGCCTAGAGAGAGTGCCGTGAGGAGTTGATATGTAGTGTGGTCTCAGCTTAGTCAGCCTGGTTTCTCTCAGAGTAATTGGTGAAGGAAATGACTTTGGCTGATGTTTTTTTGACTTTTTGCTTATTGGTAATGTGTATGGTAGATAATCTGTCCTGATTCATGATCATTTCTACCATTAATTTATGAGTTTACAAATATGTATTAAGTGCTGTAAATCTTGGGCTTTCTGGATATAATGACACATAAATTTAAAATATGATCACAACATCAGATGATTTTCACCTCCTCTCTGGTGGGTTTTTTAAACAGTTGTATTGAGGTATGCTTTACATACCATAAAATATCACCAGTTTTAAATGTACATTTCAATGATTTTTTTAGCATATTTAGCAGATGGCTCAGCCATCACCACAGTCCAGTTTTGAAACATTTCCATCACTCCAAAGAGATCACTGTGTGCATTTTGTAGTCACTCCCATTCTCACACCCACTAATCTACCTTATGCCTCTATAGTATTGCCTTTTCTGGACATTTCATATAAACAGACTAATATATTATGTGGTATGTATACATGTACTGGACAATTTAGATTGTTTCCCCTTTTTGCTTCTTGGGAATGATGATGCTATAAATACCAACGTACAAATCTTTGTGTATCTATATGTTTTCTTTTGAGATGGAGTCTCGCTTTGCCACCCTAGGCTGCAGTGCAGTGGCGTGATCTCTGCTCACTGCAACCTCTGCCTCCCAGGTACAAGTGATTCTCCTGCCTCAGCCTCCTGAGTAGCTGGGACTGCAAGTTCACACCACCACACCTGGCTAATTTTTGTATTTTTAGTAGCGATAGGGTTTCACCATGTTGACCAGCCTAGTCTCGATCTCCTGACCTCAGATGATCTGCCCACCTTAGCCTCCCAAAGTGCTAGGATTACAGGCATGAGCCACCACATCTGGTATATCTACATGTTTTTATTTCTCTTGGGTAGCTACTTAGGAGTAGAACTGCTGAGTTGTATGTAAATGCATAGTTAATTTTTGAAGAACCTGACAAGCTCTTTTCCAGAGTAAATATGTCCATTTACCTTCCCTCTATCAATATAGTCCTCAGTTAGTTTTTAAAATTAAATAGTACAATTAAAAGAGATTAGTAAGTTTTATAATTAATTTTTGGTCCAGCTTCATATTAAACAGAAAGTAGGGGTTTAAAAAATACTTATTGTCTAGTGTTTCTCTTTTTTCCCTTCTACTTCCTAGGGAGAGAATCACAGTCTTGCACTATGATAATCATAGCTTCCACACCTCCATGGTGATCGTTCTTCAGAATGTTCATCTCTAATGAAGTTTCATCAGGGATTAGTTCTACCAGGAGGAGTAAATGATTTTCATATGCCATTGCAAATCAGTAATGTGAAATGGTCAAAGCGTGTTGCTACTTATACATAGCAATATCCTAATATAAACATATATGTTTCTCACAGGAGCCCAGAGGAAATGCAGGGGTGGATAAACAAAATTAATTGTGTGGCAGCCGTATTTTCTGCACCACCATTTCCAGCAGCAATTGGCTCTCAGAAGAAGTTTAGCCGCCCACTTCTGCCTGCCACTACAACAAAACTGTCTCAGGTAATCATCTTGATAGTACCTTGGGAAAAAGTACTTTGTGAAATAATGTGGTAAATATTTGTCTTTGAATAGTACTCCATGTTTGGGGGACAGGTGAGAAACCTTGCCCTGTGAGAGCATATCTTATAAATGGGGTGAAAATGCTGTACACTGGGTTTTACATGTCATGTAGGAACTGATATAATTCAGTCTCAGTAGGACACATAAGTTGATTTAGTTTCTAAAGTTTATATTAGTGCATTGTTAGCCATAGTTGATGGTTTGGCTATTTTTTTTTTTAACTACCAGCTCATAATCTGGCTTGGTAACAAGATTTTTATTCATTCACTCATTAGCTCTTTTTAATTGAGCGTTTACCGTATTCCATGATATGTTTGGTGCTAGGAATATAAAAATATTTTCAGGAACCCACTGCTCATAGTACAATGAGAAAGGGCCTTCCTTACCTCTCAGAGCAGAGCTGAATGCAGCATTTGGATTTTCTAAGTCAATGAAGATAAAGTATACTAGAACTCTGCTCTAAGTGTATTTACGTTAAGTCTCCTTCTGTTGTCAGATTAATCTTGATAATAGCCTTATTTTATCATGTCCTTTTTTACTTAAAACTCTTCTAAGGACACTGCCTACAAGCCAGGTTTGCTGATTTTAAACCTGTCTGCAGTATCCCCTTGCCATTGACTAGTTGAAGATTTTGGAAGCTACTTTGATGTCTTTATGAATTTCTTATTACATGGAGATAGTTTTATCTGACTGTGATCAACCACGTCTTGGTATTAACCAGCTCCCTACACATCTTTGACATTGTAAGATGTGTCCCATGGCAAGGGAGGAAGAATTATCAATGATAGCTTTATTTAATACGTGTGTATTATATGCCTGTTGTACATCAGAGACTGCTTTTGGCCATGGAGATAGAAAGGCAGATGAAGCCCAGATCCTCTCCTGAAGTTGTGGCAAATATAAATAAAGAAGTAATTGTAATATAATTTGATAAAGTACAAGAAGGGTAAGTCCAGAGAGCTATGGAAGTTCAAGGAAGGGACATTATCTAGCCTGTCCTTGGAGTTGAAGTAAGAAATGCAATGCCTAACGTGAAGCTAAAAGGATGAGAGGCAGTTAGGTGAGATGTAGGGTGAGGTGGGAGAATGAGCCAGCAGAGGAACAAAAGCTTAGGAGAGCATTCGATGCAGGAACCACACACAAGTTATTAACTGTGATGCGAGCACAGTGTTAAGAAAAAGCAAGAAATTCACCTCTGTGCAGGTCAGCAAAGGCCAAATTGTGAAAGGCCTTGTTTGTCCTATATAGGATTTTGGATGCTTCAGTGGTTCCCAGCATCCTTAAAATAATAAATTTAAGGCTGGGCACAGTGGTTCACACTGTAATCTAGTACTTGGGGAGGCAGAGGTGGACAGAGGTCAGGAATTAGAGACCAGCCTTGCCAACATGGCGAAAGCCTGTCTCTACTAAAAATTCAAAAATTAGCTGGGTGTGGTGGCAGGCACCTGTAATCCCAGCTACTTGGGAGGCTGAGGCAGGAGAATCACTTGAACCAGAGGCACAGGTTGCAGTGACTGGAGATTATGCCGCTGCACTCCAGACTGGGTGACAGAGCGAGATTCCATATCAAAAAATAATAATAATAACAATAATCGCTTTAAGCAGGAGAGTAATGTGATCAATTTTTTACTTTAAAAATTATTCTCTTTACAATGTGATAAAATATTACAAGAAGATACTGCTAGAAGCAGAAAGGCCCATTTTAAAGAAATTTTCAATCATCTAAAGGAAAGGCAACCAAGGCCGTTGTAGAAGAAATGGATAGTAGTGGAATTACTTGCGAGATCTTTACAATGTGAAATGGACAGTTTCTGGTGGCTCATGGAAATGTAGGAAACAAGCTGTCATCATGGCCTGGACAGCTGGGGACTGTGGAGTCTCACCTCACTGTCTCTTGATTTCCCCCTTGCTTCGTAGACTCCTTTCTTGGATCATTTTTTTCTTTCTATCTCCAAATATTGCAGTGGCCAGAGCTCAGAAGCTGACTAAGGCACTTGAAAAGCAATTTTCCAAAAAGTTTACTTAGATATAATACAAACAAACAGGGAGAATTGTCAAGAAAAGGGGGAGAAGGTCCAGTAAAATTTAGACAAAAAATACATCATATTTGGTGACTGGGAGGCCATTAGGTGTCTTAGTCCATTTTGTGTTTCTATAAAGGAATACTGGGTCATTTATAAAGAAAAGAAGTTTATTTGACTCACAGTTCTGCAGGCTGTACAAGAAGCATGGCATCAGCATCTGCTTCTGATAAAAATCTCAGGAAATGTCACATCACGGTAGATGGGGAAAGAGGAACAGATGTGTCACATGCCCAGAGAGGGAGCAAGAGAGAGAGGAAGAGAGAGTGCCAGGCTCTTTTTAACAACCCACTCTCACTTGAAGTCATAGAGCAAGAACTACTTCATTATTATAGGGGTGGGATCAAGCCATTCATGTGGAATTCACCCCCATGACCCAAACACCTCTTACCAAGTCCCACCTGCAACATTGGGGATCAAATTTCAACATGAGATTTGGAGGGGACAAGCATTGAATAGCCTTAGCAAGAACAGTTTTGTTGGAGTCTTGGGAGCAGAAACCACATTGGTCTTCTTTGATGGGGGAATTAATGAAAGATAATAAGGAAGTGGAGGAGGGGAATATGCTCAGGTCTTGCCATAGTTATAAAAAAACAGAAAGACTTAGCAAGAAGGAAGGATCAATGGTTTCAGGATTCTTTTGTTTTTAATTCATAATTATCATTAACATATATTGAATGCTTACTTGTAAGCATTACTATTACTGTGCAGTTCATACAGGACACAATGGCATTTAATTTTTAAGGGTAATAAGTACACTATGACTGTAAGAGAAAGGGAGTGCTCTTATTGATGACCAGAAGATATGTTGGTGGACATCTTCATCTATCCAACTGAACTATGAACTCTTAAAGCAAATGCATTTCTCTGCTTTAAACATGGATACCATATTTAATATAACCAGCATACTACATTAAGAGTATATCGCATAAAAGGTAAATCACATTACATGACGTAAGAAGAGGGAAAAAATCGAGTAAGTAGAAGCAGAAAAAATACCTTCCAAAATTGAGTCTTTTGCTCTATTAATTTTATAGTGGATTTTTCCATTGTTATTTGTCAGTAGATTGGGTCTTTCTCACATCCAGTTCTGTAAAAGATCCAGGGAAGAAGGTGAGTTGAACTAAAGAGGGACGTTAATAAGCAGTCATTCGTGGAAGATTTATGTAGCTTAGAGCAACATATGAGTGTTTCCTTGTTTTTCCCTCACTGTAAAATCTGTAGTTATTTTTACTTTATACTTTTAAAAATGTATTGCTTTCCTATTTAGGGCTGGATACTAGTAAGTCATATGCACATGAAAATGAATGAGCTCACCTGTTTGTGAGTTTTTACCAGAACAGGCAAGCAAACACCTTTATCAGGATAGGCACTCTTATTTCAAACAGATGACTTAAACTGGAACCAAAAATGGAATGCATAATTTTTAAAAATATCTTCCTTCATTTTGGACATAAATCCACAGAGACACACAAAAAAATGCATATGTAGTATAATCAGAGTTATGGTTTGAAGATTTTAAATAAGAAAGTAATAACCAAAAAGAACTTTCCTCTAGTGTGATGTAAGACAAGGTAACCATGTCATTTCAGGAATTTAACTTATTTGGAAAGAAATGATATTATCCCACCACCCCCACCCCACGACCCTACTGAATTACATCACCCTGCATTTGCTTTGTGGGCTTCAGTTTTCTATCCAGAAAATGAGATGGTTCTAGAATGTTTTTAAGGGTTTTTCTATCAACAGCTCTGTATTATTTCTTTGCCAAGTCATAATATTTCTTTCTAAAGACAAGATTTTTACCTTTGAGAAACAAATACATAAAATTAAGCACGTATTTCAGGTAGGACCTGAGGCTCTTAGGGATATCTATGCTGGGGTCATGGTGTGCCCAGTGAATGCAGGAAGATGCCTGGCTGCCCCTAGGATTCCTCCAGTACCTCAAAGACTAGCTCACATCCTTTAACCCAGGCGTACCCACCGCAGCAGCGTTAACGTTTTGATGTGGATATTTCTTTGTCAAGGAGGAGGGGGCGGCTGCCGTGTGAATTGTAGGGTGCTTAGCCATATCCCCAGCTTCTAACCACTAGATACCAATAGCAGCCCCCCAATTCTAACAACCAAAAATGTCTCCAGACATTGCCAAATACTTTCTGAGGTCAAAATCCACCCCACTTATGTTGAGAACCACTGCTTTAGCCATCTTTTTTTTTTTTTCATACATCCACAACCTGGCTATGACTCCTCTAAATGCCAGAACTTTTTGGATAATTTTAATTTACAAAATACATGTATAAAAACATGAGTGCCCTGCTGGAAACATTGATAAAGAAAGATAAACAGTGTTCGAAAAAAATTAGACATTCAGTGAAAAGATTGGTACTTTTGCAAGACACATTGTTTGTCACTCACTTGTAGGCTTTGCTTTAATTTTTTCTTGTCTTCTATGCAAAACACATTAGCCTTAATCATTAAAATTGATTATTACGAGTGCAGCGTGGTACTTCATGAACAACTCTGCTGTGTAGCAGGAGTTGCCTTCTTTGTTTTTCAGGGCAGTGTTGCCAGAGCACATTTTTCTTCTATTGGGGGTAGAAAGACTAGTTTGAAAATTTTTTGCTTCTCCTTCTGGTGTAGCTCTCCAAACACAGAACTGCATGGCTGGCCCTGTTTGGAATCTGCTCACAACCTTCTTTCTGCCCCCCAGAGAAGTCATTTCAAACGTTAATGTGCAGAACAATTATGTGGGAACTTGCATAAAATGCACATTTCCCAGTCCCACCAGGTCATTCAAGTCCAGGCTGCGGCCCAGGGACACGTGTGTCTCTCATCTATACCAGGCTGGCAGGTGGCTCCAGATCACACTTAGACACTGAACTGTAAGAACCTCTGCCTACCCAGGTATCTGTTTCTTCAGATAATGGTACCCAAGGTCATCTTCATTTCCTGGTATCTAGGCCCCTTTTCTTTGAATTCCAGCCATTCTCTTATAAAAGTTTGAATGGGTAATAAATACCAAATACTCTTTTGGTCAGACCTGATATGGATGTTGATCAGAAGCAAAGCAAAGTCCTATGCTTGATTCTCACACTGAAGTAACACTCACCCTTCCTTCTGTCCTGGGGTGTAACCACAAGGCAGTAGCACTCAGAGCCAGGCAAGTGGAGGTGACCTTAGGAGCTATGGGATTTCTGGAGAGGAGGTCATTCTTGTTTCTTCCTTCACTGCGCCTCCACCCCCCCATTTCCACACATTGTGTCATAAAGTCCTGTCACTTCCACCTACTAAAGATCTTTCCTTTTTTTTTTTTTTTTTTTTTTTTGAGACAGAGTCTCACTCTGTAACTCAGATTGGAATGCAGTGGTGCCATCTTGGTTCACTGCAGTCTCTGTCTCCCAGGTTAAACAATTCTCCTCCCTCAGCCTCCCAAGTAACTGGGATTACAGGCATGTACCACCATGCCTGGCAAATTTGTGTATTTTTAGTAGAGACGGGGTTTCATCATGTTGGCCAGGCTGGTCTCAACCTCCTGACTTCAGATGATCCACCTGCCTCGGCCTTCCAAAATGATGGGATTACAGGCATGAGCCATTACACCTGGCCAGTTTCGTATTCTACACCTACTCCTTCAGATTTTTGTCATATTCTACCTAGATCACAGGTCTACTCACTTTTTTAATTATTCACCTTATCCCAGTACTAAATATTTCAGCAGATATCTTCTAATATGTGATGCTTTATTAAATAAACTGCATTTCCTCCTGTCAATCCCAATAGTAAATATTAGTAAACCTTAACATTTTATAGTGCTTAAATTTTAAAAAATCTGATTTTTTTCCCAATGCCTAAGGATCCATTAAAATTTTTTTGAACTCACAGCTGAGTTCAGCACAGTTAGAGGTGCAAGGGTGTTTGTATGATATGTGAATTATATCTCAGTACTGATTTTAAAATTCTCCCCAGTGGGTCATCTTGCCTGGGCCACACACACCCCACTTTGGAATACTCTGACCCAGATGATTTCTGTAACCACTGTGATCTCTTTCCACTAATCTTACATCTTCCTGATCCATCCTTTACAGTTCTGGCTAAAATAGGATTCTAATTATGTCAGTTACCCTTAACTGACTCATTTTTTCACATTCAAACTCTTTGGCGTGGCCTTAAATGGTACCCAAACTTTGCCAGAATGGATAATTTTTTAAAATTCATTCCTTAGAGGCCTGTATTTAATATATATAAAGTACCCAATAAAACAAGTAATTAAATCATGTGGAAGCTATTTTGCTTATGCTCATTAAACACTGTTTTTAAAGTCTAAAACATGAAATTATGAAATAAAATCTTTTGAATTGAGCCTCCCTCAAACTAACTCAAAGAGAGATGTTCTTTATTCTAAATTCAGTAACACTTTTTTTTGATAAGCCTCCAGTGTTTAGCAATTTGACTTGTAAGTTGCACTACAGATTCCTAGATATGCCATGACCCTCAAAATCATCTGTCTCCTTTAAGACAGCACAAAGGAAACAGTCTAAGCCCTCCCCTCTGTACCTTCATTTAAAAAATCCATTTGTTCAGACACTGTTTACTGAGGATCCTATATAGCAGGTCCTATGTTAGGTTTTGTGGGCATTATAAAAATGGGTGAGACAATGGCCTTGGCCCTTAACTTCCGAGAGCTTTAGGTGTTTGTTAATGTTAGGCAGGTAATATCTAAAAACCAAAAACTGCCAAATAATGTCTCTCTGCTCAACACTTTACTGGGTACTACAGTATTTTGTTGTTGTTGTTGTTTTGTTGTTTTGTATTTTAGAAGAGACAGGGTTTCACCATGTTTTCCAGGATGGTCTCCATTTCCTGACCTCGTGATCCTCCTGCCTCAGCCTCCCAAAGTGCTGGGATTACAGGCGTGAGCCACCACACCCAGCTGGAGGATTTAAAAGAAGGAGAAAGAGTGACTATTTTTGCCTTTTTAAGAGTTTGTAATTGGTAAAGGGGATAAACTTCATACACAGGTCAGGGTATATTTTGTGATAAGCATATGAGATAGACATTTAAGTGCTGCAGAAATGCAGAAGAGGTAGAGATGGTGAGATCTGGAGAAACTCTAGTTTGGTTTTGTTGTTTTTCTTTTTCTTTATCAAGACCGAGTCTCACTCTGTCACCCAGGTGGGAGTACAGTGGTGCAATCTCAGCTCACTGCAACCTCCACCTCCTAGGTTCAAGCAATTCACCTGCCTCAGCCTCCTGAGTAGCTGGAATTACAGGCAACTGCCACAACACCCGGCTCATTTTTGTAGTTTTGGTAGAAACAGGGTTTTCTTATGTTGGCCAGGTTGGTCTCGTACTCCTGACCTTAAGTGATCTGCCTGCCTTAGCCTCCCAAATTGCTGAGATTACAGGTGTGAGCCACCGCGCCCAGCCTGTAACACAGGTTTTGAATGGAATTTGGAGCAAGGTGAATAGCCCCAAGTACAGCCTGCACGTTTGAGTGTAGCAGAGGAGACCCTGCAGCAGTGGAGTTTACCAAAAGTTTTGAAAGCCGAGTTTAGGATTGAGATGTCAAGTAAGAGAATGTGCTGAAGCTGTGTTGTTAGCAGCCCCTTTGAGTTTTAGAAGGGTGTTCCAAGGTGACATTATGATAGAAGCTGGGCAAATGGGGCTTCTGCTGCTCTGTCCTTTTATCTGAACTGGAACAAGTACTTGAACTCTCTGGATCTCCATCTCCTCTAAGATGGAGGGTAGAAAGGACAGCAGCCAGGTTCTCTTCCACCTTAGAACTTCCAAGATTCTGTATCCCACAGCTTGGAGGCAACAACTGTGGCTGTTCACTCTTCTTACTCCCAGCACCCAGCACAGCCTGCTGTTGTGGGTGCTTAGTGAGGTTCGTGAATGGATAAATGTGTTCTCTGTTCTCCGGCTCTCTCTGCCATCTCTCTCATTCTTCCTCCTTTCCCTCTTGGAGCCATCTGTATTTCTATGTTATCGTTTCCTTTAAGTTTTCACAGCTTTTCTCTCATCCTTCTCTCCATGTTAAGTAAATCTTACTCTTGGTATAAAAAGATAAAAAGCCAGTTTCTGGGCCTTGGTCCTGGGCTGTGCATGGCAGGAGAAGGGCTGTGACTCCAGCTCAGTTCTTGACTCACTGCAAGATCTTGAACAGCCAAGTTGCCTGTTCCCATTGCCTCATCAGTTGAGCAATATGGTCTTCATAGAGATGAAATTAGGGCTTACTATTTTAAAGGAAATTATGAAGTTTTTCTCAAAATCCAAGTACTATATAAGTAGGAAAAAATCAAATCTTTTTTAAGAATTTAAATTGACATATAATAATGATATGTATTTCTGGGTATGATTGTGATGTTCTCTATATCTTTTTTTTACGGTGAGAACATTTAAAATCTACTCTTAGAGCAAGTTTGAAATACACAGTGCATCAACAGAAATTTTTCCTCCTGTCTAAGGTTTTGTGTCCTTTGACCAGCGTCTCCCCAGTAGCTCGCCCCCAGCCTCTGGTAACCACCATTCTCTTTATTTCCATGAGTTCCATTGTTTTAGATTCCATATATGAGATCATCCAATATCTGACTTTCTGTGCCTGGCTTTCTTAGCGAAATGTCCTCCAGGTTTGTCCATGTTATTACAGATGACAGAATTTCCTCATTTTAAGGCTGAATAATATTCCATTGTAGATATACACCACATTGTCCTTATTCATTTGTCAAAGGACACTTAGGTCTCTTCTAGATCTTAGCTGTTGTAATAATGCTGCAGCCAAGAGCTGTTCTCTCTTCTTGAAGAAGATAAGGCATGGTCTCACCATGAGAATGCCACATATTTTTTAGATGATTTCATTTCTTTAGCTATATACTCAGAAGTGGAATTGCTAGATCATTTGGTAATTCCATTTTTAGTTTTCTGAGGAGTCTTCATACAGTTTTCCAAATTTTCCTCACAACATTTGTGAGGACAAATGTTATATCCTCACATGACCGAAGATGGAGGGGCAAAAAAAGGGCCTGATCTAGATTCTTCCAGCTCTTTTATAAGACACTAATCCTTTCATGAGAGACTTAATCACTTTCCAGAAGGCACCATCTCTTAAGTTTCAGCATGAAGTTTGGCAGGGATACAAGGAAGCCATAGCAACGTCCTTTGCCCATTTTTTATTTGCTTTATTTTCTTGTTATTATGTTGTTTGAGTTTCTTAAATACTTTGGATATTAGCCCCTTATCTGAAAAAGTGAAATCTTCAGTGACATCTAAAACTTGCCTTTTAGTTAAAATATTATTGTATATATTATGAAAAGTCTTAATGATTTAAATCTATTGGCATATAACCACAACTTTTCTTGTATCTAGTACTTTCAGTTTAAGTTTTTTTTTAATTGTCACTTCCTAACTTAAAACAGTTTTATGAGTTTGTGCTATTTCCTGTCTCCATGCCCTTTCTTTACTTGATCAGATATAGTAATTTTCTGCCATCTCGAAATCTCTTTTGCTGATATTGCCTTCTAAAAACAGCAAGTATGCATCCCTACAGAATTGTAAAAGGAAAGATGAAAGGGAGGAGGAAAAAAATGAATTCCTACTTTGTCTTTCTTCATCATATCCATTACAAATGTAATTGTCCTGAGTCTGAGAGTGTGACATCTCCATGGCCGCAGCCTCTCTCCCACTTTGTTTTTACCATTGGTTTTTTTGTGTGAGTATGTGAGGAAAATAGTTATCTTTCTTACCACGGGATTCTAGCACTGGAGTAATTTGCATGATCAGGCTACGTCTGTAAGAGCCACTTGACATTTATATTTCACTGTTCAAAATGGACAGTTTTAAGGAGATGTGATTTTAAAATGCTTTATTTTGAGATGACTTTATTGACACCTGCTCTATGAAGGCAGTGAAATAGCAGTGGAGCATTGCACATTGAACATCAGCACTTCTTCTCTTAGTTCCTTCATAAAAATTTAGCCTAAATGACTAGCCCTTTATGCTACAGGTTGATAAAACATAGCTTTGTAACAGGGAACAAGCCCTGGCAAGCCCTGGTATTGGGAGGAAGGTGAAAAATATAAGATGCTGTGTATATTGTCATTCTAGTCTATACTCCTCATTAAAATAAGTAGAAATTGGGATTTATTCAACAAAAAAGAGACATGTGAATATTCAAGATTTGAAAGCCTAAATCTAAAGCTTTTGGAAGAAGAAAACATCTAAAAGTATATTTGCATAGACCCAAAGTGCAAAAGTAGAAAAGTGTGTAAATTCTTTTACCTAATTACATAAAATCTTATTTTTTTTAAGTATTTGGATTCTAATCGTTTTCATAGTCAAAAATATAAAGAGTTTGGTTTCTTGACATATAAATAACTGTAATGATACAAATTTATCTTTTAAAAGACAAACAATGCAATAGAAAAATGGGTCCAATAATTCACAGAAGAGGAAACCAAGTAAACCTATGAGCAAAATCTCATCCTCACTCATATTCAGGGAAATGTAAATTCAAATCACAGTGGCTTATCATTTCTTACCTATGAAATTAGCAAAAATTTACAAGTATAATATCATATTTTGACAAGGATGTAAAACAAAGAGAACTTTCAGACCTGGTGTGGAAATGTAAACAGATAAAAACACTTCAGAAAACAGTCATCTTAAAGATGTGCATATTCTAAAACCCAGAAATGCCAACTCTTGATAACACACTACACAAAAACTCTTGCTCAGATTCCCTAGAAGATCTGTAAGAATGTCTATTGCAACATCACTTATAACAGGGAAAGAAAATCCCAAAACAAGAAACCTGACAACAAGCTAAATATCCTTAAACAAAATTGTAATGCGTCCTGCAATGGGATATTACACAATGATTAAGAGGCAGGCACTAGAGCATACATGTAGACAAATCTTAAAACCATATTGAGTGAAAGAAAAGTTAAAAAAGAAAGCCTTTAATTAGTTTTTATATAAAGTATAAAACCTAGAGAATACACTTCTGTTTTTTGGTTTTTGGTTTTGGGGTTTTTTTGAGATGGAGTCTTGCTCTGTCGCCCAGGCTGGAGTGCAGTGAGTGGTACGATCTTGGCTTACTGCAACCTCCGCCTTCCAAGTTCAAATAATTCTTTTGCCTCAGCCTCCTGAGTACCTGGGATTACAGGCACGCACCACCATGCCCGGCTAATTTTTGTAGTTTTAGTAGAGACTGGGTTTCACCATGTTGGTCAGGCTGTCTAAAACTCCTGACCTTAGATGATCTGCCCGCCTCGGCCTCCTGAAGTACTGGGATTACAGCCTTGAGCCACTGCGCCCGGCTGCACTTCAGTATTTTTATGATTACATACCTTTGTATATGAATGACACTGAAAATGAATGAGATGAGCACGTATGAGCAGGGAGTTTCAATTTATTTCTTTTATTTCTTAAATTCTTGTGTTAGATATATGAGTGTTTTTTATATATCATTCAATATAACTTTATATATCTGAAACTTTTTTTAGAAAAGAAGGAAAATACATCATGCTTTTATTTTTTGAAGTGGTCTAGTCACTAAGTATTTGTCAAAAAGTCTATTAGGTAATTTACATATTTCAGTAAATACACAAAGGAAAATGACTTTATATAAAAACTATCGATATAGTTTTTCTTAGCTCAGGGTGCCATAACAAAATACTATAGATTGGGTGGCTTCAACAGCAGACATCTATTTTCTCATAGTGGAGGTTAGAAGTCCAAAATCAAGGTCCCAGCAGAGTTGATGTATTCTTAGGGCTCTCCCCTAGGGCTGTCGATGGCCGCCGCGGCGTCCTCTTGGTGCATGCACACAGTGTCTTTTCACATAAGGGCACTAATCCTATTGGATATGTGCCCCACACTTATGATCTCATTTAACCATTATTACTTCTTTAGGGACCCATTTTCAAGTACAGCTACGTTGGAGGTTAAGGCTTCAACATTAATGTTGAGTGGACACATTCAGTACACAACATAGTTGATAGTCTCCTTGGGTGAAATTAATAGATGAGTAAGAAGTTGTAAATAAAAGCTACCAGAAACATTTTTGACATTCAGCATTATCACTATACAAATAATAGGTTTGGAGATGTAGACTCCTTTCTGACATCTCACCATAGGTTTCTTTTTTCCCGGAACTTCTCAGAGTGTTTTATTTTGTTTTCTTATAGTTGGCATTTAGAAATGAATCTCGTCATTTTTAGATCACTCCGTGTTTTCATGCCACCTTTCTTGTTCATTTTCCATTCGTGTACTCCGCTATTTATTTATCATTGTTTTCTTCTATTTTGATGTTTTTGACTTGGATTTTGTTGTTGTTGTTTGGCTTTTAAGATGTACCTTATTACAAAATTCCCTAAGATAGTTATTATATGTGACACTTATAATTTCTGGACATCTTTTTTAAATTTACAATGATGTTATATAATCTTAATTTAGTACCCATAGTTTTTCATTGTCTGGTTTTTAAAAAAATTATTCTCCTCATTCCACAAGATTTTGGTATTCTGAAATGATGTTGATGTTATATAAAATATATTTATCATCTAATTTAATCAGATCTGTTTCATTTGCCTTCACCCCTTTATCTTATTATACGTGTGAAGTTTGGATAATTTGCATTTAAAAATAGAACAGTAAGGAGTCATACATTTTCAAGAATGCAAGAGAATTCCAAGAATGTTTTTTAAATGCTACCAGAAAATTCAGTAGCATATCTTTTTAGGTAGCCTATTGCTAAGGTGATATAAATGGTACCCTTAGAATGGAAATCCTTTGTCGTAGGATCAACCTTATTGCATTGGTACCTGGTACCTATAATAATGCTATTAAGGCAATAATCGCTGAATAGGTAGATACATTTTCACTGAAGGGCTGCTTTGAGTCAATAAAGTTGAAGGAACTAACAACCTCTGCTGCTTTGGAGAGAAAAAAGCGAGATAGCTGCATTTTTTAGAATACCATCTGATAAGCTTCAGAGAAGAAATATTTCTTGGTAGCACTGCTTCTTTCAAAAAGGAAAAAAAATATGCAGATAGAAGATGTCAGTTCATTCACTGAATGGATGGAAAAACTGGCAGCACTGCTGAGTGGGCATAAAATGGAGAAGCTAAGGTATGCAGCTGTCATGCTAGGTGCTTAACTGTTCAGCTGGTAAAGTACCTGTCAGGGTATCTCTAAAGGCCTGATCCCAGGGACTCAGGGGCAGTTACACATGATAAAGAGCTCTGAAGCTATGTGATGTTATGACAAGAGACCTGGTTAAAGAAGTTGCCTTGGTTGCCATCCTGGGAAGGAATATATGAAATATGTGAACACGGGCACAAGAAAGCTGGAAAGATGTAGCAGCAGAGGCACATTGGGCTGTTTTAATGAATTAAAGTCATTCAACGTAAGGGATTGTTTCAAAGTATGCCATGCTTTGTTATTGACTTGTCTTTTTGAACACTAAATGGCATCACAATTTCCTGCAGGAGGAGCAGCTGAAGTCACATGAAAGTAAGCTGAAGCAGATCACCACCGAGCTGGCTGAGCACCGCTCGTATCCCCCTGACAAGAAGGTCAAAGCCAAGGATGTCGATGAGTACAAACTGAAAGACCACTATCTGGAGTTTGAGGTGTGTTTCCTCTAAATGTGAATACATGCCGATTACTGAGTTATCTTATGATTTGTCCATGAGGCGGTATTTTTCTTTGCAGCTACTGTCACTGTGAGAGGCTTATCTTGGCCCTGGCTCTAATTTGGGAGCTCCTGGCAAGGTCTAGGTCAAGGTGACCCCTCTTGTTTGTAATTCTATTTAAGCACCAAACAAACATCAAAGAGTAACTGCCAGTTTATACACTTAAAAGCAAATAGCCTGCCTGGAATAGTGTGCGCCTGCTGTGAGGGGAAGAAAAAGAATGAACAGGAGAGGGACATGCCAGGGTAGACAGCTGCTTTCTGTGTCCCTGTGTCTCTTCCGGCAGAATTGGAGTCAAAAAAAGCACAAGGGAGGAAATGAGCCACAGGGTGAGGTGAGGCATCAGCTTTTTCCTGCACATTATTGCTGTTCGGCATCACCAGTGTGTTTTTCTTCTTGCCACCCACTGCCCTTCAGAAGGGGGTTGATAAATTAAGTTGTGACACATCCATCTATACAGTCAGTGTGCTTATTAAAAAGAATGGTGAGGATCCATATGCTCTGGCATGAAAAAGTGTAAAATTTAAACACAAGTTGAAAACAGTGTATTTCCAGATATTTCCTTTGGCTCAGTTTTCTTCCAATTTAATGTCAGCGTTATACAGGGGTCCCCTAACTCCCTTAGCCTCTACCTTCAGATATTGAAAGTGTCTTTTTAAGTAGGTAGCATGCCATCTAACATAAAAAGAATTAATTATTTTGACTAATTTGACCTTTTTTTTGTTTTTTTCTGTTGGGTGTGCTGAATCTGTCTTTTAGCTTTCCTTAAGTTCATTGTAGTTCTGGTCCCTTTTACTTCTCATCGTTCCTCTCCTTTGTTTCCATCTTACCATCTGATTTCCTCCTCAGCCTTGAAATTTCAAATCTTCTAAGTGTCCAAATCCTAGCGATCGGTCTCTGCAGCATCTCACACCTGTCCCTTCCTTGCGTTGCTTTATAAATACTTCCTCTGCTGCGCCCTGGCTTTCTCCTCTCTCACTTCTCTCTCCTGTCTTCAGTTCATCCTGAGTCCTTTGGCTACCTATTTTTGTGAAGCTCAACCCAAGATGATAACATTCCTCTGTTCAACAGCTGCCTGTGGTTTCCCCCTATTCCCATCCAGCAATTCCTTCCTAAAGAAAGTCTCAGTTCTTTCATGGGAGAGGATTTGGCATCTCCACCTTTACACAACCTCTGTCTTTCCCAGACTGGCCTCCCTATGTTAGTCACATTTCTGCCCACTTCCCCAAACACATGTTTATACCTTTGTTCACCTTCTTTCTTCTGCCTCAGATTTTCTTACCATCATCTTCATTTCTGAAAGTCCTCTTCATCTTTTGAGGATACAGCCATGAAAAGCCTGCTTTAGATCTACTAGCTAGGAATCATCTGTTAAAGTACTTGCCACAATCTTCATTATGCTGAAGTTGTTTTCTTCTGTCTTTGTACCTGTAGTGGATTGCATAATACCTCCTCTTACCCAACACTGTAAGCCGAAGTTCATTTCCAGCCTTTGCTCTATGTGCGCTTGCTGAATGGGATAAAATTTCATGGAAGCCTTAAAAAGTCTCTGAGTTATAATATTTCTGTTATCGAATGTAGCATTTAATTCAAAAAATGGCACTTCCACTACAGATCCATGTACTACTTTCTTGATGATCAAGCCAATCCTTGCTCTGGGACGAGAACTGTACTAAGAGAAATATTTATTTTGGTAAAGGGAAATGTTTCTTAGCAAAAACTGCAGAAGCCTTAACAGCAAAAAAAAAACTTGAAAAAATATATATTTTTTAAAACCCAACAACAAAAAACTAAGCAGCTCATCTTTCCCCAGGCTTGTTCATTCTTGGAAAATGGGAGTTCTCAAAAAGCAATCATTATTTTTCACACTTCTGGAGTGGCTTTAAGCCATAGGCCTATTTGGTTTCGCACATGCTAATTAAATTTCCCAACACCTCAGTCCCTGCTTCCAGCACTCAGCACCTCGCTGGAGCCCTTGATGCCCCAGCAGGAAGAGCCTTTCCCCAGGAGGTGGGAGGTGGCTGCAAGGCCATGGAAAGGTTCCCATTGCTAGGAGCCCTCCCTGCTTTTGAGTCTATAGCACTGCCTCTTTTCAGAAACTGTAATCCACCAGGAATCAGCATTTTCAATTCCTAATATGAAGTTAGACCAGGCTTTGCAGAGATTAATTCTTGCTTTCATCAAATCGTCACCACAGTGAGCTTGCAGACTGTATTCCAGCACTCATTAAAATCAGAGCCATATGCTAATACGTCATGCAGGTTGACTTGTCTGTCAAGCTCCTTCACCTGTGTCTATCAGAAGGACGCAAGGATACCTGACTTGGTACAGCTGATATTTATGTCATGAATAAGGAAAATTTCAGCTGTTATTTAGAAAGGGTTTTATAATAGTAGTGCTTTTTAAAAAGTGAACAATTGTTTTTCACTAACTTAACATTGAAGTCATATATCATATAGAATTCACTTTGCTCTTATTGCAGCCACCAGAATTTGTCTCTTGTGAGTGCTTGTGGGGAGTCTTTGCACAGCATCCTTTCCTTCATAAGCAGCTTTCCCTGAGCAGACCGCTTCATTCCCTGAGTAGGGAACATGAGAGTTATTGATCACTTTTCCCAGTTGCTAGAACACTGACTAATTGATACACATTTGTTGACGACATGAATGAAATTGTATTATTGTATATAAAAGGTATACATCAGAAAGAGTAATTCTCTGAGAAACCTTAGTATTAATTATTTTAACAGGACCAGAATCTCCCATGAAAACAAACCTGGTGTCTATTCTCACCCAGGTGAGAACAGACAGCAGTGTCTGCATTTCACTGGGAGCCCACAGATGGGCAGTGACAGGAAGACGGGCTTTAATCACCAGGGAAGATCACAGGCATGAATGAGTGCTCTCACCTACTCCTGTGGTTGGTCCTCGTCAACAGAGTCTCCCTTGGTTTCAAAGCAATTCTTACAATTTTTACAAGTCTTGGTAAGGAAAATCACTTTTATTTTGACAGAATATTAAGCTATTAGTAATAACACCAGGAGTGTTCCTAATTTTATACATTTCAGTCATTTAAATCTCAGGTGGTTTGAGTACAAACAATGCTTCATGGCGACCCAAATTTACACCTCTTTCTATGCCTTAGAAATTGTCCAACTTCTGACTGACAGTAAATAATTAGAAATTCTGGTAAATACATAGATTTAGGGTTTAAAAAAAATCTACAGAGAGCAAGGAAACTGCCGTCTTAGTCTGTTAGAAAAAGATTCACTTTTACTTAAAGCAGCAGACTTCACTCAGAATGGGCTCTCTTCATTGACTTAACTCTAAGGGAAGGGATGTTTTGTTTTTGATTGAATTGGTACCCTCCAAACTATGGCTTGGAATCTAATTTTACTTCTAAAACATCTGTTAAACATGATAGGTCTACACTGAGAAACTCACCACCATTTTACAGTTTTAAGAAATAAATACCAGAAATAGCCACATTTCCTTATAAATTTACTTTTTTCCATTGTATTCAGTTCCCATTTTACTTAAAAATATTTCATTAATCCCTGTGCTTCTGGTACATTAGGAAACAGATCAAGTTCTGGGGCAGATGGATGTTTTGTGTCAGATACAAAAATTTACAAGGCTCCAAACAAAGCACAGTTGGTTGAGCTGTTCTGGAAAACACCTGGGCCCCTTAAGTCACAACACCATTAAAGAAATTCCCTTGACAGCGATACAGTTGGCCCTAATGTTTTGGTTTTATGTTTCTTCAGCTTTAAAGTCAACAGCAACTAGAAGGAGATGATGCTATTTATTTCAAGATATTTTGCATGCAACAGTTAAGAAGTTGCAAATGCAACATTTAAGATGATTACAGATGTTAGCATAATCCTTAAGTTGAGCTGGACCTGAGTAGGGAGAGGGAGAATATATAGCAGCCCAAGCCTAATAAAACCATGACTGGACTGCAAGAGATTTACTACAGAGGAATTGCTGAAGGTCAGGTTAATAGCTGGCGTTCAGGTCATTGTAAAGCCAAGTAGAAAACCTCCGGACACAATGCCAATGAATTTGATGTGGCCAGCCCACCTAATGTCAAGTTGTTTTATTTGGCCCACATAATGTTGTATTTGTTTTAATTGTAATTTAAATGTATTTAGGAAAGACAGGCCTTGTCCTTCCCGCCATTCCCTGTTATTAATATATCACACCTGATAGCTTTCTACAGTTTGTGTCATTGCTCTAGTCCCTGAAGGCTTTTGAGTTTGTAAACCCTATAGTAGAGGCTGCAGCCAGATTTACATGCTTTGAGTATTAGTTAGATCTTTGAACATGGGCTTGGAATTAATAGTCCCTTCATGCTTAGAACGAACATACTTCCAGGTATATGTGTTTTCAGGTTCCAAGCCAGCAGGAAAAGAATGTCCACTTCCCTCATGACTGAAACCAAAGACTTAGAATAAAGGTCACTTGACTTAATGGGCTTGAATTCAGCTGAATACCCACTCCTGAATTGTGACCCAGAGTAGCATATGCTTATGGCTTAATACAGTTAGGGCCCACACCAACCACATGGCTAGGAAATTCAATTTTAGAAACAGCAAATGTCCACTATAATATAACTTATAAATTTCTTGGGACAGAATATTTTCTTAAAAATCTAGGACAGTCTTGAAGCATGATGCACGTTTTTCTGAATTTCTAGTTCTTGGGACATTTAAAACAACACAATTCCTTCCAAAATTGATATATTAGAGAAAACAAAGACATTCCATTCAGAGTCATTAGGGAAGCCCCAAATAGTTCGTATCTGGAAGCATAGATAATATAAATTTCAAGTTGAAAACCTTTAGTTTTACTGTTGGGTGTCTTGTTGCATAGTGAGTAATGTTGGATAGTTTGTTGTATTTCCTTTTGAGCACATTTTCTGGTTGTAATCCTAGCCCTGTTTCCTCAAATTGTTTATTTTTATTTGTTAACATTGGGGAGGTAATTTTCATATTAGGGGCCATAATCTAGATCACTTTTCCTTTCACAGGAGCAGTACAGAGGCATATCTCAATACATTGCCAATTGTTACAAGGCAAACCCACCCTCTGAAACAGAATTTTCTAGTTATTAAGTTACAAGTGGTCTGGATCATAAAAGTACAAAGGTAGCCATTATTTACCTTGTTTTTCCTAGTGAAAGCAATGGAGAAGTTATGTTAACCTACTTGAAGATTAGTAGCAAAAGTCTCAATCTTAGTAAGTCTAGCCTGGAATCAAATGCTATCTCATTTACAGAAGACATGACAAAGGTGATTATATGTCTGGATCTGAGGAACTGAGATAGTATAGGTTAATAAAATCCTTGGGGAAATTTAAGACTTTTCTTTTTTTAGTGAGATGCTAAGTACAGATGGTTCCCGACTTAAGATGGTTTGACTTATAATTTTTTGACTTTATGATAGTACAAAAGTGCTATGCTTTCAGGACAGTATTTAGTATATTACATGAGATATTCAACATTTTATCATAAAATAGTTTTGAGTTAGATAATTTTGCCCAACTGTAAGTTCATATAAATGTTCTGAGCACATTTAAGGTAGGCTGGACTGTTATGATGTTCAACAGGTTAGGTGGTGTAAATGTATTTTTGACTTGTGATATTCTCAACTTACTATAGGTTTACTGGGATGTAACCCTATCGCAAGTCAAAGAGATTCTGTATTACAATTCTGAGTCAAAAGCTAGAGATCTTAGATCAACAGTTTGTTCATACCCTTAGTCCAGTTAATAATACAGACATAATCCTTGCCTTGTCATTTGGAGTTGCATTTTGTATTACATAATGAAAGAGGACTAAGAACTACTCTGAATTGTAATATTTAAATGATAACAGATGCTTTTGAAAAGACAAGTTCCCCACAAGCTGCATGGGATACCTCAGCCTATAGATCCCTTCCCCTAGCTGGTCCACAGGCACTCCAAATACTCCATGCATCTCACACCCCAAGTCCCACTCCAAGCCAGCTCCCAATACATGTACTGCAGATAGCAAGTACAGATGACCTCCCATACTCTCAATGAACTCAACTCTGTGGGATTCAGAGAGGACACACAAACTTGAGCATTACAAGGCACTGGCCTAGGGAACACAAATGGGAGGCTCTCAGCACTCAACTTTGCAGGATCAAGAGAACACATACAATGTAAGAATGACCCCCTAATTGGAATGAAAGGTATAGAGTAGGCATGTCCATAGAAAAGGTCTGAGAGAGCCTCAAAATCCCTAGCTGTGCTGTTTGGGGAAAGTATTTCTTACCCCAAGAGTAAAGACTGAACATAACTGCTTCTTCAAATGGAAAAACAGCAATGCAAGATGTTAAGTAACACAATCCAGTAAAAATCAAAAAAATACAATAATATTCTAGTAACCAACTTTACAGAAATGGACATCTATGAATTGCATGAAAAAAATTCAGAATAATTATTTTAAGAAAACTCAGTGGGCCACAGGAATACAAAGATAAGAATATAAGAGTTTATTCATTCCTCAGTGAAATCAGGAAAACAATACAAGAACAAAAGAAGTTCAATTAAAAGAAATTATTTAATAACCCAAACAGAAATTCTGGAGCTAAAGCATACACTGAATGACATTTTTTAAATGCAATAGAAAGTGTCAACAGCAGACTTCATTATGCAGAAGAAAGAAGCTATAAACTTAAAGACATGTCATTTTTTAAAAAAAATCCAGTCAGAGGTGGGAAAAAAGGCAAAAGAATGAAAAGGAAGGAAGAAAGAAATCTACAGGATTCATGGAACACCATCAAGAGAGCTAATCACTACATCATAGAAGATAAGGGGAAGAGAGAGAACATGGCAGAAAGTTTATTTAAAGAATACTTAATTAAAGACTGAATACTTCCCAAATTTGGAGAAAGTATGAACATCCAGGCACATGTATCTCAAAGACCTCCAATCAGATTCAACCCAAAGAGGAATTCACCAAGACATAATCAAACTGTCAAAAATTAAACGCAGAGAATCTTGAAAGCAGAAAAGAAAAGGAGCTGAGAACTGTCTGCAAGGTAGCTTAGACATACCTGGCACTTATGCGCCTCACAAAAACAACTAAAACCCAACTAGAGGTCAGAGGGAAAGCGTTAGAGTGCAGCAAGGGAGTGGTGAGATCCCTGTAGTGTTCAGAAGACCAGGAAGGCATCATAGTGGAGGTGATGGAGCACCCAGCCTCTGCCAACTCATCTTCCCTGCTAAGATTAGCTTGGAGTCAAGAGGGACCACCCCTTCAAGGGAAAAGGTAAGCAAAAGATCCCCACCAGATTCCATTGCCACTGAAGACACCTGCAGTTCTTACTACAAGAGTATACCACAGCCATAGCAAGCCCTGAGCCTAGTTTGAGGAGCTGCCTGTAATTCACACAGCTACATTGCTTCAGATTAGGAGCAGAAGTTGTATGTCCCTTACTTTACCCTCTTTATGTAAGCTGCTACAGTATGGCACCATCTTGAAACCAGATCCACTACTGGAGTGTGTCCTGCTCTGAGGGCCAGTAGCCTCTGTGCTCCTCCAATCTTGGATCTCCATCAGCATTCTACCAAGCTTACATGGGTGGGTGCTCAGCACTTGGGCTCAGGAACAACTGTGAATTCAGGTCCTGCATACCAGAGAAATTAATCCCAGGCTGGCTGAATTGCTACAAGCTCATGCCCCTGTCTAGAGAAATAGCCCAGATGACTTACCAAAGGCAGACCTGCTCTTGAGCTAGCAGAACCACCATGTTCTCTCATCTCCAGCTGGAGATACACAAACTGTCATGAAGAACTCTGGCAATGTGCTTCTGAGGGATGACTCCTGGTATGACCTCAGGAAATTCCAGTACAATCAGAAGGAAAAGCAAAATATAAACAAAAAGATTAAGCACATGCCCTATATTAAAATGTCGCCATAACAAGCTACCTTTTTTTGTTTGCTTGTTTTAGAAGATGTAAGTTATATAAAGAAAAGTATAGTGAATGACAAACTCTTATCCTTAAGCTAAATTTAGTGTCTTATCCAGGTAGCAGTACGTCTTTAGCCCAGATTACTTATCTTGGGTAAATAGAAGCTTGACTTTCTATCCTCGTGTTTCAGAGGCTAATTTTTTTTCCACTTTGCTGAACAACAAACTCTGTAATCCCATTAATCCAAACAGGATGTGTTTTCTTTTTAAATATTATACTCAGCTATAGTCAAAACCATCACACGGCCAAGCTGGGTGAGACCTTTGGGAATAGCCAGAGCCAGAAGCCTTGTGGATGGCAGATCTTTATAAGGTTGCTCTGTTTGTGGATTGGAACTGAACAATTTATTTCTTGAGTTTTCCACCTAGAAAATAAAATGTGTGATATTTTCTAAGTAAGCTTTGTAGACTTAAATAATTTTGATTTTAGTTTTGAAAAAGAGATGAAAAACTGAATAATTACACAGACTAAGTTTAAGGAAAGGATTTTGAAAGCTAGAGAAACAGTATAAAGAATGAGAGAAATCATAGTATTTTAAAATTAGTTTTCATCAGGAATTGCATACTCTCCTTAACAACTCATTTCTCCTCTTTCTTCTCCACAAAGATGACAGTGTTGTTATTCAAAGGTTAAAGCACCTGCTTTCTACTCCTAGTCTTAGTGACTGATTGGACCCTGAAGAAAGGAATAGCAGGGCCTGGAGGTGGGGAGCGTACACTGATGGTCACTCTGCTCTCCTTCCTCTCCAAAGGGCCTATCTGGGAAACTGGTGGGGCAGTGAAGAGTAAAGTAGGGCCAAGTTCGCAGTCAAGAGCAGATTCCAAGAGAGCTTCATGGGGCAGGGGCATGGAAACAGAATGCAGACAAATGAAGCTCTCAGAACACTTTCTCCAGACCCAGTCCTCCTGGACTGTGCTGGTGTTGAGCTCTTGACTTCTTCTGATGGTATCATTATATTAAAAAGTAAGCTTTTTAATTTTAAATTAAAAAAAAAGTCATAGAGTTCATTTAGAGAACAGTAGGGCAGAAAGGAAGAATGAATCAAGAGAACAGAATTCATACTTTCTTTGGATTTCCCAGAAAGCCACGAACACGAACTATATAAATAAAAATGTGTGGTTATTTGCTATATTTAGGCAGTAGGTTACAACTGTATTCTGAAGCCTGATATGAGAGTAGCATGGGTGGGGGGGGGGAGCTTCAACATTGTCTTTTTAAAAATGTAACTCCCAGCATAGCTTTCATACAGCAACCCTGTTTTGAATGCAGTTGCTTTCTTAAGTCAGTAGGTAGTGGTAGGTGGGCCACCTGGTCAAGAAGAAAATCTCTGCAACTCAATTCTGCCATCATCCCGTAGTATGCAGAAGGGAGATGAACAGTCCTTACTTGAATAAGCAGTTCCTTCAGAAGCTTGTTTTGTTTGTTTCTTGGCTGGCTTCTTTGTTTTCCACTGTAGAGCTCTAGGAGCAAAGTGTTTTGCTGTGTACATGACATTATTGCTTTTCTGCTCATTTTGTCTTAAGATGGCCTTTTGCCCTGTCTGCATGAGAAAACGAAATGTCAGGAGGAAATGTATTCAGGATTTGATTGCTAGAGCATTGAGGTCTGAATGCAAATAGGAGTAGTAAGTTAAAATTGCGGCCCAGCTATATTTTCATTCAGGCTGTTACTATCGTATTTATGTATCAGAGGTCAAAAGGAAATATTATTCTATTAAATAAGAAATAAAATGGTATACAGGGCTCAGGAGAGAAACTGTTCAGTGAGATCCATGTAAATATATGTGTGGATATGATTAAACTACTTTTCAAAGAATATGAATAGCTGTAATTTTTTTCAACACACAATTAACATTCAACTTAAGTAGCAGCTTACATGGTCTTAGAGACAATAATTTTTATTTATCCTCGGTAGGCATCAATGCATCAAAAGGCATTTTTTTCTACATATTTAGGAAATATTTGTACAGATAATTGAAGATCAGCTTAATAAATACAGCAAAAAATGTAATAAGGAGGTTACACATTGAAGAAAGAATTTTACTCTAATAGACAAGCCATTAAACACTAGTTGTCTTTGGCTCTTGGTGGTTACTAAAGGCTTTATGAAAAATAGCACATTTTAATTAAGACAGAGCTTACTGAATGGGCCATGTCCCAGGAAACAGTACGTAGATGAGTTGCCATTGCAGTTGGATCCCATCCCAAGTTGTTTTTCTGATAGTGGAATTATATTACGCTTATACTCCTGGAACTCTGTTTACCCTGGGTAAGTGTAATATATTCCTAAGGAAGGAAGCTGAATGTGCAGCTCTGAAATTATTTAGAATTGATCTGAGAATGAATCTGCAGAGACAAAGATAAAATCTTTAATAACATAACCAAAGGTAGCAAAACTGTCCCTGATGCACACCATTTTTTCTAGAACTATCTCTGCCCCTGTAAATGAAAGACACATACCTGAAAGGGCTACATTATGAAGACTGAATGACAATTTAGGAGAATGAATTAAGGCCACTGTTACTAGTTAGAGGCATTGTCAGCAACAGGCTACCTGACTGCAAGACTCTTCTTTTTACTGCCACAGTGCTTTCCACAGACTCATTTTTAAACATCCCATCTCATTTTTAATGTGCCCTCTGTGGAACTTTGTTCATTCTTGTGTAGTGATTACTTTGTGGCATGAAATTATATTAGTTAAAACATCTTCTTTTTGTTGTTTCATCTTCCCTTTTCTACCATCTGGCTATAAAAATTATCAGAGCGAAGATACAATTCTTCAATATTGTTATTATTTGTTTAGTACCAACAACAATTCCCTCCTGAATTCATATTGATGAGGCTGATATCCTCTGACCCAGGGAACTTAGAATGTTATGTTAATATGGAATTATGTATCCAAATGTGGATACATAGCATATTACATGTCAGTTCTGATCCTGATATATTACATGTCAATTTCATGTGAGAATGATCAGGCAAGTAGATTCTAGATATAAATTATCCTTGACAAATCCTTACCTTTTAAATGTATGCTTTTAGAAGATAAATGTAGAGACCTCTCTTCATGTTGTAATGAATTGTAATGAGACCTGGTAATTATCCAAATGAGTAATCACTGGAGTCCACATACAGTGGTCCAGTTTCTCACTTTATTTTGAAGTTCAAAGTGGGTAATAAAATCTATTCTTCATATACTACTACATAAGGATTCTCAGAAAATGAGTCTGTGTTTTATGAACCTCGAAAGCATAGTATAACCTACGTTTCTCTCTAAAGACAGAGAGAAAGCCTCAGTCCTAAATAAGGCAGCTGCCACTCAGTGCACTGTTGACGATCTGCCATGTGCGGCATCTTGACAGCAGAGAAGAGGATGTGGCAAAGCCTTTGCCATGTGGTGGCTTATGGGCTTCAATACTGACAGGGTCAGACCTCAGCATTTTTGTGAAAAATATCATTGGAATGGTGGGATACTGAAGATAAAGGTGTGTTCCCAGAAGATCCTGAATTAGGAACACATCAGGCATCTACCATCAACATCTATATCCATGTTATTTTTCTTTTTCTAGATTTGCCATATTACGCGTTCAAAATATATTTTCTACCATGCATGAGAAAATGTGTTCCTCTTCTTTCTGTTCATGCACTCAGTGATGCTTATGCCTTGTGCACTGTGTGTTCTCAACCCTTGGGGATATATTAGTAAACAAAAGCAAAGTCCTTACCTTCATGTGATGGTATCTGGTATTGGGGAACAAAGGAGGAAATCAAGGGGGTTTTTTAAAGTAAAATATAAGGCTGTCAGATGGGGAGAAGTGCTAAGGAAAAAAAACAAAGCATTAAGAGTAGGTGTTGCAGTTTTAGGTTTGATGGCCAGGGAAGACCTCAGTGTCAAGGTGACATTAGGGTGAACATCTGAAAGAGGTGAAGATGGGGACTGAGGAAGTCCTGTGGGATTCTGGAGGAAGGGCTTTTTGGACAGAGAGAATAGCAAGTTCCAAAGGTCCTTGAATGGGAGTATGTTTGCTGTGGAGGCAGATCCAAGCCCAGGGACAGAACTGAGAGATTGGGCCAGTTCTGAGAGATTGGGAAACGGGGGTGGCACATGGCACAACTCGGGGTTTTCTAGGCCATTTTAAGGATCTGTGGTTGAAAAGAATTTTAAGGATGAGAAGCCATTGGAGTCTTTGGGCAGAGCTAACACATTCTGTCTTGCATTTTAACAGGGCACTGTATTCTGAGAATAGTGCATGTGGAGGGAAAGGAGGGAATAGGGAAAGGAACCCAGGCAAAAGGTGATGAGCTCGGTCCAGTCTGGAACTGGGAGAGGCAATGAAAAATGGTGCAATTCTGAAGACAGACAAAGTTTGCTGACAAAAAGGATGTGAGACATTACAGAAAAAGAAGAGTCAAGGAGCAAAGCTTTTATTGTCAAATTTCCTTCTTCACCACGTAAGACTTATCCCAAAGCTTTCTCTCTAAGTACTAGAATACTAATCATTTCCTGAAAGTGGTTGCAGACACAAATACTGGAAATAAAAACTCGGAGTCACAAAGGAAGCAAGCACTCAGACAGTGAACTTCTCAGCAAGACAAACTTGCTTCTATAGAAGGGTATGTCTGACAGACGGAGCAAAGGCAAGAGCACACCAGACAAAGGAGAGCAAGGGTTCTTATCCCCAACACAGTTGACCGTAGCTGCTGTGTTGTTCCCCTACTGGTTGGGGTTGGACCACACAATCTAAGCTGAATGCTATTGGCTAATTTGAGTGCAGGATCATGGATTACAGTGATGGGAAGAGCTGTTTTGGCAGGAAAGGCCATTACAGCAGGGAGGAGTGGTTTCTTGGCAGGCATACCCGAGCAAGGTTGGGCTGGAGTGGCTGATAGATTGGCGGACAAGATTACCTTTAGACAAAGAAGACAGAAGTAGGACTTCAGTACAAAAGTACATGGAAGTAAAAACTCCTTGGAAAAGAACACCTCATTCATAACAAAGTGAAACCCTTTGAAGAGGAACAGTCTAAACTACTTATTTCTAACACAACCATACCTGAGATGTTGCAGGTTCAGTTCTTTATACTGCAATAAAGCAAATATCACAATAAAGCAAGTCACCCAAATTTTTTGTCTCCCAACGTATATAAAAGTTATGTTTACAGCATACAGACATCTGTTAAGTGAACAGTAGCATTATGTCTTAAAAAATATGTATGTACCTTAATTTTAAAATAACTTATTGCCTTTCATCTTCTATCAGAATAGCAAAAGAATCTGCTTTTAGAAACTGTCCTAGCAGACTTCTACTTACATGTCAGGGGTCAAATCCAGACCACGTGGCAGCAACGGAAACTAACAGAGACAAGGGTCATCACATCTGCTTTAAACCATAATTCCATGTTGACATTCTTAATAAAAGTCACAGTTCCATTAGCATGAAAGAAGAAGCTACTCAACAGCATTTGCAACAATATGATTTATCAGCTTCTTGGGTCCAGGTTGACCACTTGAACACTGATCATCATTTTCAGTCTCTGTGCTGGTTCATCAGACATTTAAAAAGTAATTTACTAATAGGCTGGGCGCGGTGGCTGACACCTCTAATGCCAGAACTTTGGGACGCCAAGGTGGGCAGATCATAAGGTCAAGAGTTCAATTCCAGCCTGGGCAATATGGTGAAACCCCATCCCTACTTAAAAAATTAGCTGGACATGGTGGTGCCCACCTGAAGTCCCAGAGACTCGGGAGGCTGAGGCAGGAAAATCACTTGAATCTGGGAGGCAGAGGTTGCAGTGAGCCAAGATAGTGCCACTGCACTCCAGCCTGGGCGACAGTGAGGCTTCATCTCAAAAAAAAAAAAGTAATTTTCTAACACAACTATTGCTGCTGCTTTACTTTTTCTTACATACCAGCTTTCACTTAAAATTTAAATTTCACAATTGGTCTTAGGAAAAAAGATGCAAATCACATCTTCTCTGAAAGGAAGAAAGAAATAAACCCTCCCAGTGATGCCGTTGCATAGTTAAGAAGTATGACCTTCCTACTCCCCAGAAAGAGAATACAAGGAGAAATCAATGAAGAAAAAAATTTTAAAGTTATGTCCCCTGCCATTGCTCTCCAGAGCATCATTCAGAGTTTTTTTTTACTTTACTCTGAGACAATTTTATTTTGTCCCCAAATCCTCTGGATAGCAATTTACATATGTGGATGAGTCTGTAATCCTAGGGAGACATGGCTAATACCTGCTGAATAGTCCTGAGATTAAAGTTTTTCTAAAATGTTTTGAAGAGTCATATTTGGTTTGGTTCAGTAAAATCTAGACTCGGAGACTAATAAATGCAAAGCTACATTACTGGGTTTTGTAATGTCTGTCCCTATAAGCCTTTTTAAAGTCAGAAATGGACCACAGCATTTGTAAGCTCATCAACCCTCTGAGGCTTCCTTAACAACAGGGCGGGCTTTGTTTTCTGGCTCCCTTACCCCCTTTTCTCTGCTTTGTCTTTTCTTCTGGTCTGATGACTCATGCACTGCCACACCGCTGTGCTGTGCCTTTTGTTTGTTGATTGACACAGTGATGTAATTTATTTGAGATGATATCTTTGCTGCTAGAGCTGAAAAATGAGAGGATGAGATGGTTTTCCTTCATGTTTTTTTCAGGTGGATTTTCCCAGTAGTATTAGTGTCTTCAAAGACTAGTGGGAAACTGTCTCTATCACCTTCTCTTCTTTTGTCCCGTTTCAAGTGATCTAAAATATTTTTCTTCATTCTCTTTCCATTGTGTAAATGCTCCAGCTTCATGAAATGATATGCCTTACACCGGTTTCCTAAATCTACTTTTAAACTGCCTTTAGACTATTTTACTAAACTTTGTTCCTATTGGGGGTAGTTCTTTTCTGTATTTTAATCTTGCCACCAAGGCAGTTTAGGAGTAGATTAATTAATAAATTACTACAATGAAAAGGAGTTCTGAATCCTTTATGTACTGTGGATATCATCTTGTTCAATCCACTCATTTCACAGTGCATTACTGATGTGTGATCCTAATGACATTTTTTACTAGCAGATGTCCTTATGAAACTCTCATGTGGCCTTCGGAGATAATGCTTAGCTTGTTATTCTTTATTTTGTTACTTTTTTAATGAAATTGGAATGTATATTAGTGATGCTTTAAACTGCAAGTAGCAATACCTGATCAACAGTGGTTTAACCCATAGGATATTTATTATTCATACTTAACAAGATTCTAGAGGTGGTAGCCTTAGGATTGGATCCAGCTCATCCTGTCAGCATGGCTCTCTCTGTCTTTCCACTTGTCCTCAGACCTAGCATGTTGTCCTTTTTCCTCATACTTACTGCTCATGACACAGAGCAGCAGCTTTAGGACTCATGTCCGTGTTAAGGAAAGAATAAGAGGCTAGGCCAAGGCCGGTGGATCACCTGATGTCAGGAGTTCGAGACCAGCCTAGCCAACATGGCAAAACCTCGTCTCTACTAAAAATACAAAAATTAGCCAGGTGGATGGCGTATGCCTGTAATCCCAGTTACTTGGGAAGCTGAAGCAGGAGAATCACTAGAACCTGGGAGGTGGAGGTTGCAGTGAGCCAAGATTGCAGCACTGCATTCCAGCCTGGGCAACAGAGTGAGATTCCATCTCAAAAAAAAAAAAAAAAAAGAATAAGAGGCTAACACCAGTGACTTCTCCTCTAAAGTCTGTCCCTTTTATCAGAAAGCAAAATCACTTTCCCAGAAGCCCCCCAAAAGTCTCTTTCCTACCTTTAATTGTCCAGAATATCACATAGCCCATCTTAGCTCCAAGGGAGACTGGGAAAGTAAGTATTTCTAGTTTTATCAGTCTTTGAAGTGGAAGGCACATAAGAGTAGAGGGAGTTGAGAATGGCCTTTGACTAGCCAACCAACAGTGTCTGTCAGAGTAGTCATCCTAAAATCTATATACATATAATCTATATTTTCATATCAGTGGCGGTCATGTAGCTTAAGATCGCATGTAGGTACTCAATAAATGTCATCATCGGCAACCAGCACTCAGCATTCCACTTGGATACTGGCCAACCCCAGAACACACTGAATATCTAACAGCTTTTTTCCATTGTTAAACCAAACAGCTTGAAAAGGTAGCACTTCTAAATTACTAACTTAAAACTGACACATACAAAACCCCACTCTGACTAGAAAAATCCCTAAGACAGACGTATAGTCAAAACAGAATTTGCCTGCCTTTGTTGGGACAATTTATAACTGATAGGTTCTTTGATTTAGAAATAAAACACTTTAAGCCTTCTATAAATTCTTCATGTGTTGAAGCAGGACGGTGGAATATTTATTTTGACCAGAATGTATCAAATCAAGAATCTGAGACCCTTCTGTAGTTTGTAATATATGTATACATATGATAGTTCTATGTAATGATTGGTATAGAAACTGGAAAAAAAAAATCTTAGATATCCAAGAGACAGGGAATCAAGAAACTGTTTGAAACATAGTAGGTACTCAGTACATAGTTGAAGATGAATATTGAGTGAGAAAAGCATCAGAAAATGTGAAATTCTGTAAACTTCGTACTGTTCCTAGCAGCAACTGTTCATAATACCCAGAGGAGTCGGTAATCCTAGCAGAAAAGCAATGGAGGGTAACCCAGAGCAGCTTCTAGAAAGTGGTATGGTCTCATAGGGGACTGGACAGGAAATTTGCCAGGGAATGATCCCTCAAGGCAAGCCTTTGTAAGGTTGCAGGGAGTTGGAAAAAGAGTAAACAACCATATCCAAGCCAGTTTCATGTGAGGCCTGGATTACCTGGGGAGACTCAGGTTCCTTTAGTACAGAGCCACAAGAGCCATATAGCCGCCAAAAACCAGAGTGACAGTTCCTGCAGATTAAGACCCTTCTCATGCCTGAGTATTCTAGGTTCATGGTTTTCCATCTGGTAGCCAGTAACTCCAAGTTGGCATTCCTTTAGAATCTGGAACAAATGAGAACTAAAATTCGAACTTAATTTCTTATCTTGATAAGCATTCAGTCAGTCTCTATAGTTGCCTCTCATCTGCCCAGTAAGTGCTCAAGTAATTTGTCAGTTTGGGAAATGAAGCAAAGTCCTCAACAGTCATTCACACGCTCCAGGTGGGTAATACACTAGGTGTGCTGCATTGTGTGCATTTTGAACAGCTTCTGACTGCCATTGTTCTCCGGCTTTGCCTTCAGAAAACCCGCTATGAAATGTATGTCAGCATTCTCAAGGAAGGAGGCAAAGAGCTCCTGAGTAATGATGAAAGCGATGCTGCAGGACTGAAGAAGTCGCACTCAAGTCCTTCACTGAACCCAGATACATCTCCGATCACTGCCAAGGTCAAGCGTAACGTGTCAGAGAGGAAGGATCACCGACCTGAAACACCAAGCATTAAGCAAAAAGTTACTTAGAGTCCATCTGTGGCCAGGAAGTGCTGGTCATGGAGCAAAATAGGGTTTTTCAAGATCTTTCTGGTAATCAGTGAATATATTTTAAAAAACAAAGTCTGTGACAAAATGGTGCATTAGTAATTTTTTCTATTGTATATTTTTGTTAGTTTCTGTACAGATTGTCTTTGCTCTTGATTTCTTTTGCTTTGATGTTTTTTGCAACTTGATAGCTAATGCACCTTTTCTGTGAGGAGGCGGGGATCATGATTTCAGAATGAATTATGTATCCCTTCTCTTTCGGTTTTCTCTTGTTTGCACTCTGCTCAGTTGTTTTATGTATTCTCAAATCAACCGTTAAACATTTTTTTAAGGTTAAAAAATTTAATCCATTGTGAAACTCTTAACTGGACAAACGTACTTTAGTAAATTCTAGCTGGAGTTAATATACACCTTTATATGTGAAATCTTGCCCAGTCACAGAGGTAGAATTGAGCACTCACAGATGCTCCAGTAAGAATCACAGTGCTGGGAATCTAGATGCTCCAGTAGGAGGCAGCTTCACGTGCAGCTTAGCACTTACGTTGAGATCGGACCCTGCTGGAAGCAGGCGAAAGGAGCATGAAGGTCACAGGATTGAGAACTTAAGGAAGCACATTAGCTTGCTTGAAGTGCTGATTCCATTTCAGCCAAGCAAGGGAAAGAGGAAGTGGAGTCATTTTGCCTTTGAAGGTTGAGGGAAGATTGATACCCAGTTAATTTTGTTTTCTAAAGGATGGGGGCAATAATCGGCCTGTAGGGAGCTGCAGCAGTAGGCATGTATTCAGTCTGCAGGAAATTGTTACCTCACTCCCACAGGGTCTAGACTAGAAATCCATCATTTCTGTCGTTGATATCCTTCTATCCAGGAATAGATTGTTTCGTACTCTATATATGTGTGTGTGTGTGTGTGTGTGTGTGTGTGTGTGTGCGCGCGCGCGTGTGTGGGCATGGGGTTGTGTCCTGGTTGTGATATTGAGATCTTCCTTCCTAACAAAATAATACTAAAATGAAACCCCTTTTGTTCTTTCCTTAAGTCAAGACAAAATAAGGGAGGAAAAAGTAGCTGCGGTTGTTCTCAATAGATATTGATTCTTTAAAATATATCTGAAAGTAATAGTTGCAATGAATCGTGGTTGGAAAACTGAGGAATTTGCTGGTTGCAGATGCAAAGTGACTTTGTTTATTCTTGTCTGAGTCTCCTTGATAGACACTTCACTCTGCTACTACTGAACTTTCTCCTAAAAATAATTTATCTATTTAAAATTTTTTCTTTCTATCTACTCAAAATAGTTCTATTAACCTTACAGTCATGAGCTTGTTCCAGTTACAGTCCCTTTGAAATTCAAGGTGATAAATCGAATATTCTCTTGTAGAGGAAGAGAAAGGACTGAAAGTTTAGCCCTCTGAGACTTAGACCTTTGTGATTTCCTAACTTTGAAACTCTGTAATCCCTAAAGCTGTAATCTCCACAAGTGGCACAACTTCAGAACTAATAGAATCACTTTGATTATTCTTTTTCCTCCCATAGAAATTTTCTCTAGTTCTACCCAGTTTATTTGTTGAAGTAGGTACTATGACCAAAGAATCAGCTGCTCTGCATGAATAGCATGGTTCTAGTGAATTAGAGAAAGCCTGCTATAAAACCATGGTAGTGTCTAAGTGATATGTTATTATAATGTACTAGCATTCATTTACAGAATTATTTATTAACATTTACTTCCTTCCCCTCTGTAAATGTCCATATTTGCTGGTACCCAGAGAAGGGTTACCTTTCTCTAAGGTTGCAGTTGCTTGCTTTGTGATAAGTATTTTGGCATACCTTTGAAAAAACTCACTTTTAACTCTATGCCTTGTTTGAGTACAGGCAATAACTAAATTTATGTTTCAGAACTGTAAAACAAACAGGATACTTACCAATACAGCCCATGTACCAGATTGATTTTTTAGCTTCTCACTGAATTGAACATATCCACAGCAAGTTATCTTTCTTCCTGGTAATCTAAATTATCAGAGTATTTGTTTTCTGCCTAAATATTTACGCTAAGCAGAAGGGAGAGAGGTACCTAGACCATGCCATCTACGAGCTTCAGTAACTAAAGAAAAATGAACTTGCCGGAGTGGCTTGAATGTGTTTGCCCACGGTTTATGTCTATGTATATAAAATGTCTATGTGTATTTTACTTATTTAATATACATTGAATGGTACCTTGCTACAGTATTTCTGACATTTAGAGCAGTCTTGAAATACTCAGCTAGCATCAGCACCACTATAGCACTGTCCGTGTCATATGACTCACTAATATTAACTCCAGGGGCTTCTGGATATGTTAATAGATCATTGGATACGAAGGGCTCTTTTGAAGCTTCAGTATACCATGTGTGCATAGATGATCTTTAAAAACAACTTGAAAGATTCTTTCGTGAGCCACGATCTCAGACCGCCTTAGCATGATGCTGTCCGTCTTTAGTACATGGACTGAGAACACTTCTTCCCTGAGGCTTCGGGAAAGTTGCTGTCTGCCATGAGTTCATGAAGGATGCCAAGAGTTTATGCTATGGGAGGAAACAGTCACTGATTTGACTGGATTCTGAGAGTCTGACCCATAGCCAACCATATTTTCTTTTGTGATAATTTCTTTCCTGTGATATCTACCCAGAAGAAATTGAGGATATTTCCTTTCACAGCTGCTCCAAGCCTGTTGCCCAATTCACGGTACAAGACAGCACCCCTTCCCTTTCCTCTGAAGGTACGCCACTGACCTCCATCCCCCATCTCAGCGCCCAGGAGCCCTGGGACTTCCCTCCATGTGATAAATCATTCTTCTTCACATCAGTACGCTTCATGTTCATTTCTAGTATAGAAAATCTTGATAGTCATCAAAATACCTTGGTCACAGTCTTGTTACAAATTGACCATACAAGTGGCCCATGTATAAAATCTGAATTTTAGGGGCGTGTTCCCACCTCACATGCTGGCTTTTAAAGGGAGGTGTCTAGGATTCCTCATTAGCAATCAAAACCTAATTACTAGGATGCAGAGTCCTTACTTTATCGCCAGCGCATAGGCATTTCTGAAGTGCACTTTTTTGAGACATCATTTTGCTAACTCTCAGCAATGTCTAATTAAACTGAGCAATACTTTTGTGCATTTTAATTAATCTCAGTAAAACCATGATGGGGGAGGATCCTCTGATGGAAATGTAGTCCCTGGATTACGTGTAACCTTTTTTATTGTTCTTAGATGAAGAGGATAGAAGGCATTTTGTGGTGCAATGGTCTTGTGCCAAACACAAGACCCTCTGTGCTTCTCCATCTATTATCATAACCTAGAAAATGAGGACTGGTCCCTAGGCAGAAGTGACATGAGGAATAACTCTGGAAAAAGAAAATCTGGTTAGCTTTCCAAGGCTAAGCTAGGTTTGTATTTCACCCTGTGGCCAAGCTACGGAACTTCTGAGATGATGGAAGAATTTATGCAACCTGCAGGGAAAGAGGCCACTTACAGTCTAAACACAAAGTTACACTGAGCTTTTCTGCTGTCCTTTGCCTGTTGCTCCCTCTATCATATAAAGATCTGGGAAGGATGAAAGGCAGGGCCGGCTTGTCTTGAGCTACACTCCTGTTTTTACCTAGTCATTGACAATAGGAAGAAAACTGACTTTAAAAAAGTTTCTCCATTGTCTTACTATTGAAACCTTCTTGGGTTTCGTTAATTGTCCTTGAATTTGAGTTCCTTTGGCATTGTTCCTTGTAGTTATCAGTTAAGCTTATTTCATCCTGAATTCACATGAAGTTTAGCTTTGTAGGTTTTTATCTCCGTAGTTTAACTCTTTTGGACTTGGTCAAGTTTTCAGCACGTTGGTAGCCGCCTCTCTTAGTTTAAGCAGTGAGTCATCCCTTCACTTTTCAAATGACAGAATTTTTTGCAGTTGTAAAATGAGCACTGCAAAACAAAGAACCAAAGTGACATCCTAAGAGTTGTTAAAACTAAAGTCTAGTTATGAATACTTGACCAAGTTGGGGCTTAAATAGTATCTGCTTTTGTCTCAAAGCATCTAAGTTACTCTGATAGAAAATGGTAAGTCAGCTTTGCAAGCAGATGGACCTCTGAGCCTCCTACCTTGCCCCATAGCTTTCGTCCGTCTTTTCTTCCAGGCCATGCCACGGCTCTGCCACAGGTCAGCAAATTCTTTCCACCAGTCTTATAACACTTTACATGACCAAGTCATCCAAAGATCATCACAGAATAATCCCGTGATAGATTATTGGTAGCAATAGAGAAGTGCTTTGTCACTGACTTTTCTTTCATATTCCTTGTCCATCTCTCACCCATAAAAGAAGGACTGAAATCCAAAGGCATTCCCCTTTTGTACCTACGGTATCTAGAACCCGTGTGGGTAGCCTTCTGCTTATGACATTAATTGGCCTATTGCATGCAGAGAGAATGTCTTCATAGAGAGAATGTCATTAAATACTTGAATCTGCATGACAGTTTGACTTGAATGCAACGGCAGGAAAATTTTGCAAGTTACATAATTGTATATACAGTAGGTTTTCTTAAGTCTCTTCAGTTCATCCTATGTAATTTATGTGTGTATCTGTAGTATTGCAGGCTTTTGGAGAATATTCTTACAGATAGTATGTCAGTCGTCAAAGAAAATGCTGTCACCTGCCATTGTTGTATTTGTGGGTATTTATAGTTGTATGTGTGTAAATGCATCAGTGTGTAGATTGCATATCAGTATATGGTACATGTACATGAAAATTATTTTTGTCCTTAGTCAGTGTGATATGAAAAGCAAGTACAACCTCATAGGACTGATTATATAATGAAGTTGTTGAGACTATATATAGTGGTATTGTTTTATTAAACTTAAATTCAAATAATATTTTGATTAAAAATTTTAATAAGACTTTATGCTAGAAAATTCTGTCTTTGAGCTTTGAATCATCAGGGCAAAAATGACTTTGAACTAACCTTGTGAATCTTTTGCAACGTATTGTGTGCAATACCAAGAGGATAGCTGCCTGTAATCTGGGAAATACAGAAAGAAAAGGAAAAAAAAAAGGCAGCCTGTGCAGTCTTAGTAATTTTAGTATTAAGAGCACTTAAAGTCAAACTGACAATTTTGGGCTTCTTACAAAATGTGATGCTTTAAAGCACACGTTCTTTATTGTTGTTGTAATTAGTCCATAAAAATATAGCTTTCAGAGGAATTAAGTACCCACCATATCATTTATGTATTTGTGTATATTTTATGGGAGATCAAACCACTCTCCTGGTGCCGCATCCGTACTCACTTTACTTGGAAGAGATATCACAAGCGCTGAAGTGTGTCAGGGCATCCCAGGATTGGGTACTGTATCCTAGGTTTGCAGTTGCACAAATTAGCATCTAGTGTCACAGGTAAAAGAATTTCAGGACCAGGTTTAAACTTTATTTTAAATATTTTTATACTTAGGTCTCTTTTTTCTGCCTCTCCCCAAAGAAGAGCCACTGGCCTTAGTTGTTTGAGCTTACTGCTTATATTATAGAGTGTAAATAGATAACTAGAGACTAAAATTTTATTAACCAGCATGTTTGGTGTATTTAACGCAGTGACTGAGTGTGTTTGAGTGAGTGGCTGAGTGCAGTGTCTGTTGTTTAAACACACTGCCTCATGTCTTTGTAGCTGATTCAGAGAGTTTGAATTGTGGGGTGGGAGACTAACTTCACCTCCAGGCTGCAGTAATGCGAGGGTACTTACACTTGAGGTTTGTTTTTTTTTTTTTTTTTTAATTAACTCTATAGTCTCAAACTATTTTTGCAAATAGATCATTTTTCCTAATTGGTTCTTGGCATGCAGTGGACTGGCTCTGTGACTGATTGGCAGGGTCTTAGTTTTGCGAGAGTATTTCCTTTTAAGAATTACTGTGATCTCCAGAAACAGCCATTTGATTCAAAAATCATATAGAAAAGGAGTAGGAGAAATAAAAAGTTTCCTTTTTGGGCCTTAACCGTTTGAAATGTTTGGACTTTAACACAAAGCCATGGAGGTTATAAAGCCAAGTAACCATCTGACATGGATAATGATATCCATAGAGAGTATATATGCACATTGATTTTAATGCCGTTAAGATACTTCTGTAAAACTGTAGGAACAAGAGTAATTAGACCAAATTGAAGCTTAGGGGACATTAAACTGTGCTTTCCATTTAGAGTAACCATGCATGTGCTTAGTCGTCTACTCCTGAGATTCAGAACCAGTTGACTGTCCCCTTAGATGTATAAGGAGAAAAGTTGACACATCTGGGACCTCTGACATGTGTACACATGCTTGCACACATGAATATATAGTGAATGTTTTAAGTTATACCAACAGAAGACCTTAAGGTGCAAAGAGCTGGAATATCCTAAAGAGGTGATGAACAAAGGGGGTGAAAACTGCATCACAGATGTTTTCCAAGGGCCAGGGTGGAATCTGAGCTCTAGTGTCTGACTTTGAGATGCATTGTGTTTTTAACACATAAATGAGGGGATCCATATCACATTCTTTCTTGTGGACCACCAAATTGAAGGCTTTCTTATGATTCACAAGCAGCAGCTACCAGCATCTCTCCATAGCCTGGATGAAGCCCCAGAAGCTGGTGTGCACCATTTTCCAAGGTGGCAGAGCTGCTTGCTCTGCAGATCATTCCCTAGAGAGAGGAGTACAAGTGAAGAAAAGATGCCCTTCCTATAGGAGCACTGATATGGCTTGTCCACATTCCCCTCTGAGCTGTACTGGTAAGAGAGCTCCGATTGAACATGCTGAGCAGTTGAGCACTTTTCCATCAGCAACGACAGTGAGGATGGAAAAGGAAAGGAACCGAACTAAAATGCATTTCCCTTTGCAGGGCAGAGCTAAGCTCTTAGGAATACTGTTATAGAAATAAGCACCCTAACTTCAATTCCTGAAAATGTTGGTTAATGGAGAGAATTTTGGAGTTTCACTTAACATTTTCCCATCAGTCAACATAAGTCTTCAGACACTCTTAGAAGAGTCCCAGCCCAAAGCTCGATTAAGGGCCACACTGCAGGTCTGAGGCTCACTGCTCTGAGCCGTGAATACCAGGGCCCTGCAGAGGGTGATGATCATGCATCATCTCTGCAAAGAGGAGCTTCTCCCCCGGCCGCCACTTTACCCAGGCTTCTACTGAGCAGAAGGACAGCCTGGGTTTCAAATGCCACTTCCCCTGCTTTAGGAATCCAGGCATCCTGATAGCGTGACCCTGCTGAGGCAAGGTATCAACCCTGAGAGTGACTGAGTCACTGAGCGTGGCGTATGAACAAATGCCATGAAAAAGATTCGCTGAGTGAAGCTAATGCCACATATTTTACCTTTGCAAAAAACAAACTGGCACACTGAGTTCTAACCACAGATGGATGATATCTTTGCCTCCACACCCAGATTCCTGGAAATGAATAACATTTCCTTTCTGGGGGAAGGGTCAAGGAACACTCAACTGCTAGCTTAGCAGCTTGCTCACTCAAGATCAGAGCTGTTAGGTAGAGGCCTCAGCACCTCCCTGCAGTCTCTTGATCTCAAGTTTTAGGACCCATTTCTAGAATGGAAATGTATACCAGTGGATAATTCGTATTTGTCAGCCTTGATGACCATAGGACAGGCAGAAGGGTGGTAATTTGTATCTTTTAATATAAAAGAAGCTTTTAACTTTTCCAGCCTATTATAGTAACTGGGTTATATTCACTGTGGCTCAAACTAATTGGCATTATGGAACATTACCTTCAAAGTTTTCTCCACCAATCGTTTCAGTTCCATTGCAGTCCTGGTGCCATATGTCCCCTGCAAATTGTGAAAGTAATTAGTGACAAAATAGCAACCTGCTCCTTTTCAGTGGCCAAACTGTCAGCATTAGCAGATTTGGGTAAGCTAGCGGTACTATAACATGTACTGGAAACCTGTTCCTCATCACCACCTACCAGATTCCAGAAATGCCATCTTCTAGAAAATGATGGCATTTATGGTGGTCCTCTTTTGAGTGGAACAGTAATTTGTGTGGATATTGTTAAAGTGTTTAAAGAATATTTTGACAATTAAGTTTACATTTTACAATTGCTTTATTTTTTATTAAAATAGTTGTATATAAATATTACCCTATTTCACTGTTGTTAAAGTAAACCTAAACCTTGTAGACAAGTGAGTCACCTGATATGTATAGAAGCTGTGATATATATAGTACATTTATTGTGTAAATGTTTATGAATACAACTGTTCCTGTGTTTTTATAAGTTGGGGATATTTTGTTGTTTTACAACAACAAAATTTATTGCATTTAAATGGTTTTTATGTAATAGAAATCATGCAAAATAGTGAAGGATTTAAAATATGTATATGATATATGTAAATGTACAAACTTTAGAAAGAAATAAATCCAACAAATTTCAATCATTTGGGGAAATGTTCTTATTTGCTTATTTAAGCAACTATAATAGTACCTTTAAAAATCAAAACAAATAACACAGCACCCTGCCTGCCTCCATAAAAAGACCAACCGCAAGCCCGACTTTGAAAGAGGTGGCCAGAGTGGTGGCACAAGGTGGTGAGAAAATCAGATGACACTGACTCACCTCCGCATGTCTGTGAAGATCTGTGTGTGAATACTTCAGAGACCTGTTGTCTTCATTAAGGGGCTTTGAGCAGGGGAGGAGGAAATAAACTTTTTGAAGCAATTTCAAGAGCCATTTGCATTCCCACTTATTTCTCATCAAGGCAAAGAGACAATGAAGTTAGTTATTGTCCTAAAATGCAAATGCTGATCTCCAAATCACTGCTTTATTCTGCCTGGTATGTACCTTTGTGCTCTTTTCATCAAACCTAATGTTAAAAATAACATCTGTTGACTTGGAAAATGAAAAATAAAATCCCATCTAATCACCTCTAGGTATTGGAGAGGATGCCTTATGTTGGGGATTTGGACTTTTTGAAACAAGGACCGGCTACAGCCTCTTCAACACAAATGAGCGTGCTGCCTGGCAGAGATCTAGAATTGCGATGGTGTGTAAATCTCAAAGACATAAAAGCATTGTTGGGGTTGGGGGAGCTATATCCTTACCATCTCTTCACTTTCACTCCAGCTGCCTGTTTGGAATGTGAAACGTGTCTAAAGATCACCAGCCTGGCTGAATAGTAGAAGTGAGAGCTTTATTGGCCATATCAGTTTGAAAACTGGGAAAAGACGGTCTCTGAGGTGTGCCGAAGGTGCTCTCTCTTCAAAGAGGGAAGGGCAGGTTGGTTTTTATGCCTCACAGGACCTGTATTACACAATAGGGTCATACATATTCAGCAGCATGTTTGGAGGAAAAGCTATCTATATGTATGTGGGAAGCCAAGTGCGTGTGTAATGGTAAATATATGCATAATGTACACCCCACGTTCATTTTAGAGCAAGGTGTTAGCATTAAAATGAGGTGTAACTTGACTCTTTATGTTAAAAGGTCAACTATAGGACACTAAGTCTGTGCACAGTCTCTATCAGCTGCTGAAACTGGATTGAGCTCTTCAATTTCTTACCAGGAAAGAGTTCATAAGGCCAGTCTTCTTTCCAATCAGCATTGTAGTGGGCCAGGTCATATTAATAATTCAGAGTTAGGAAGGGTCTGACAATTTGTCTGTAGTTCTTATTGTTAGGGAGTTTAGCAAGAAAGGTTTTTTTTGTAGCCATAGGAATTTAGGGGCCATGCTAGTCAAGCCCTGAACCCTCAACAGCAGATAACTTTTGTTCCCTTAACCTCAGGGTCCGTCTTACTTGATAAAAGAGTGTCTATTTCAGCCTCTCCAATCACAAACTCAAATATGAATCCCCTCTTTGTCTTCTGGATGTGGGGGCTTTGCATCTGGTTATATTCCATGTGTTGTCTTCTGGATGTGGGGGCTTTGCATCTGGTCATATTCCGTGTGTTGTCTTCTGGATGTGGGGGGCTTTGCATCTGGTCATATTCCGTGTGTTGTCTTCTGGATGTGGGGGCTTTGCATCTGGTCATATTCCATGTGTTGCACAGCTAAGAGCATTAACACCAGCAGGACTATAGAGATATTTGATAAATCATAGGTGGAAACTAAAATCTAGAACAAGTTAAATTGTATAAGGAATAAATAGTATATGGATACAATAAGCAACTCTAAATGTCTCATTTCTAGATCAATTTTATTTCACAGAACTGTGAGATCCATCAATGAGACTGCTCAATCACTATCAATTTTTATTGATAAATTATTAGCAATAGGAAATATGGGCAGGCATACATCTTTCTTATATTAGCGGAGAAGAGTGAGTTCTGTATGCTGTAGACTAGTAAGCTTGATAACAATTCTGGGCATATTTTTAGAGTAAATGGAAAGAGGCAGCAATTATTGGAAGTCAGTGTGAGTTCCCAAAAAGAAACCAATTCAGACTCTATTCCCTATTTTATAAGACTAACCTGTAGATAAGAAAAATACAGGAGACAAAATATCTGGCCCATAACAAGGGGTTTGGCAAGGTCTTTAATGACATATGTCTGGGCAAAATGCAGAAATATGGTCTGGACATGAGTAGAATTGGTGGGTGTGAAACCACTTGAACGACACTAATTAAAGGATATCTATCAACTTGGAAGAGCATTTCTATTGTCCTGCTGCAAAGATTGCTTTTCGGCCCCATCCATTCAACATTTCAATTAATAGCTTGATGGAAGCTACAGAAGACAAGTTTATAAAAAATTGGTATGCCATAAACCTGGGAGAAAATGATGCACTAAATGACAGAATCAGGATTCAAAAAAAAATCTCAGGCAGAGAAACGGGGCAAATTAATGTGGAATGCAAGAGGATGTGATGTCTTACACTTCAGTTACAAAAAATAAAATTATACAAGATCAGGATAGGACATTGTGTCACATAAAATAGCAAGCATGTGGGAAAGAAAGCCTCAACTGAAATCCACATCAAGCACAATGAAAGTCAACGGATGATGCAGCCACCAAAAACACTGGTGCCATCTTGGCTTACACTGAGGGACTTACAGCTTCTAAACCAAGAAAGGTGAGTTGCAGTGCCCTTGACACCAAGACTAAACCTTGGTAAATTGAAAAAAAAAAAAAACAGAGCATGTGCAAAAGCAGCACCCAGGGCACCCCAAAAAATGGGAACAATTAAAAAGGAATATGGAAAATGTGTGACCTGGAAATGGTTAACCCATGCAGAACCAGGGAAAACTGATCTTCAATGTTAAAATGAGTCTTATGTGGGTCCTCCCACATAAGACATGAGAACTGTCCTATAGCAATCCAAAGGGTTTATCTAGGATTAGTTATTAGAACTTACAAGAAATAAGACGGCAGCTCAACAGAAAGGAGCATTTCCAATATTCCAGACTCTCCATGAGAAACAAGTTGTCAGCCAGTGAAGCAGTTCAAGCGTGCTTGGGAATCCTCAGGTGGAAATATTGAGAAATGAGTGAAGGCTTTGGGTAAGTAGTTGGATTACTATGATGATAGACAATATTATTACAAATATTTGCTGAGCCTGGCACTGTGCTAAAACACTTAGCATGAATTTTTTACATAATCTTTCTTCATAAATCTATGATGTAGCTCTATTGTTTACCCCATTTTAAGGAGAGGAAAAGCCTGTATCAGGCTCCCCGTCTTCAGATATTCTGCAGCATTTTAACCCACCTCAGCAGCTTCTGTTTTGAACTACAGAAGTCAGAGCGCTGACCCACCAATTTTGGCAGCTTCAGATTGGAGAAGCAATGATTCCACTCACAAGAATAGGACATGTGTGTGTCACCCAGGAAGAACTGGCAATAAAAATAGCCCCTTTCACTCTGCGTTGGAATCACATGGATTTAAAAGTCCAAATGCCTGGGTCCCACCCAAGATACTCTGATTAAATTGGTCTGAACTGTGTTTGGGGTGAGCTCTGTTACCCAGACTGAAGTGGAGTGGTGCCATCATAGATCGTCGCTCACACAGCCTTAAACTCCTGGGTTCAAGAAATCCTCCCATCTCAGCCTCCCAAGTAGCTGGGACCACAGATGCACACCACCGCACCCAGATAATTGTTAAATTTTTTTAGAGATACCATCTCACTATGTTGCCCAGGCTGGTCTTGAACTCCAGACCTCAAGCAATTCTTCCACCTTGAGCTCCCAAAGCAATGGGATGATGTGTGAGCCTCTGCATCTGGCTTCCCTGGAAATGTTAAAAGATCCCCAGGTCATTCTAACATGCAGCCAGGGTTGAAAATCACTTCCCTAGAGCTTGGCAACTCACCCCATTGCTGCTGCATTTCTGGGAGCTTGTGGGAAAAGAAGAACTTACAACCCTCCCCAGACCTAGTGAGTCAGATAGATGCTGCATTTTAACTTGATCTCCAGGTGATGTGCGTGCACATTCAAGTGTGAGAATCCCTGCTTTAAAGCGTTCCCTTGGTGTGCTCCCTGAAGCAACAGTAGCAGCATCTCCTGAGAACTGGTTAGAAATACTATGCAGCCATAGAAAAGAATGAGATAATGTCCTTTGCGGAAACCTGGATGGAACTGGAGGCCATTATCCTTAGCAAACCAACACAGGAATAGAAAACCAAATACTGCATATTCTCATTTAAAGGTGAGACCTAATGATGAGAACACATGGACACAAAGAAGGGAACAAGACACTGGGGCCTCCCTGAGGGTAGAGGATGGGAGGAGGGAGAGACTCAGAAAAAATAAATATTGGGTACCAGGCTTAGTACCTGGGTGATGAAATAATCTGTACAGCAAGCCCCTGCGACACGAGTTCACCTATATAACAAACCTGCACATGGACCCCTGAACCTAAAAGTTTTTTTTAAAAATAAGAAAAAAGAAATGCACTTTTCTGCCCTATCCCAACCTACTGAACCATGAACACTGGGGATGGAGCCCAGCCATCCGTGCTTGATCAAGCAAGCCCTCCACGTAATCGCAATGCCCATAAAGTTTGAGATGCAGTGTTCAGAGTGACTTCCATGGCTACAGAAGCCCTTCATGCTCACAAAGGGCAACTGTCCCTCTGTTCCACCCCTCACCCCCTCCACTGAGCCAAGGGGTGAGTGACCAGGCATCCATCTTGAAAAACCCAAGTGTCAAGAAGAAGCAAAAGCACTGAAAATTAATCTTCCCTGCTTTTAACTGAAAGAGCTAGTCATGGCATGAAGGCAGTTGGAAAAGACTTGGCTGGGTAGTGAACTGAGAAGTCACTATTTGCAATAGTTGAAACTCAGAGGGAATAATACTTTTAAATAGCATGAACTTGCCACAAAAAGTCTTGTGCTTGGTGCAATGCTGCCCATTGTCACTTGCATCTCTTAGCTGTCCTTGGGAAGAAGGGAAACCAGGCTAATCCCACTGTGTAATGAAATGTAAACTGGAGAGTGTTGCTGAGGTGGCCAGAGGGCTTCCCTGTATGTAGGAGTGAGGGAGAAGACCCAGCCCACTCTTCCCTTCTAGAAGTAGGTCTCCCTCCAGCTTACCCCACAGACCCTGAGGCACCTGGCTTGGTTGGCCCTCCTGAAATGGAGCACAATGCACGTTCTCACTCATGCTTTGAAGACAACCTGTTCCTCCTTTCTAGGCAACCCTCCCTGGCTATTTAGAGTTAATTCTTGGCTAAGCACACTGTGTACAGAATTCTGGCCCCACTGTTACAATTTGCAAGAGGCACTCATGGTCTGGAAGAGGAACACCAGGCAACGCTTACCTGGTAGTCTCCTGGGAATACAGCTGTGATCAAATACAGGATAGCCAGTTATACTTGAATTTCAGATAAAAAGAACGGATACTTTTTTTATTGTTATACTTTAAGTTCTGGGGTACATTTGCAGATCTTGCAAGTTTGTTACATAGGTATACACATGCCATGGTGGTTTGCTGCCTCCATCCCCCCATCACCTACATTAGGTATTTCTCCTAATGCTATCCCTCCTCTAGCCCCCCACCCCCACAACAGGCCCCGGTGTGTGATGTTCCCCTCCCTGTGTCCATATAGAACAGATACTTTTTTTTTTTTTTAGCATAAGTATGACCCATGCAATGTTTGAAACATCCTTATGGAAAAAAAAGTACTCATTGTTTATCTGGAATTCAAATGTAACTGAGGATCCTATGTTTTACCTGGCAGCTCTACCCAGGGTAGCATTTTCTCATGAATTTTCCCTTTCTCAGCCAGAAAGGGGCTACTGGCAATACCTTTGGGTTACTCAGACTCACAGGGGTGTTGGGGATCAGAAAATGACACCCTAAAATATGGTGCTTTGACATGCTGAGTACTTTGAACTAAGGGGATTGGAAGGCCTCAGAAGCAGCCTCAACCAAGCTCTGTCTTACCTCCTGTCCTGCTGTCTCCCCCAGACGCTCCCCCAGACTGCGTTATAGAAACCAGAATTCCAGATCGCCCCATTTCCGCCCCTACAGAAACTTCTTCATACTAAACTCAGAATGGATTGAAGTGTAAAGCTAAATGCCAGTAATAGATATAAAACCATCACGTGGCCTGGAACACAGGTATTGTGGCAACAAACATTTTCTTTTATAGGCAGATATACAGTGGAAGTCAAATTAGAACTAGAACAAGGATTTTGGAGTGCAGAGAAGCTGCCTATAACTCCCCACTCTGCCACTTATGGACTAAGTGATCTTGGACAAATACCTAATCTGTACCTGTTTTCACATTTAAAAATGAGAACACCTAGCTCATAGGGTTGTTATGAGGCTTAAATGAGGCAGTGCATACAAAACAGCCCAGCACGCAGCCCTGAGCAAGCCCTTGCTATAATAATAATAAACAGTATCAACTAGCATTACCTTATTGACGTCATTCATTCCATTGATGGTCATTGTCAGCTGAATTTTTCCTGCTTCTGGCCCAGAAAGAATTATGCCGTTAGCACATACCTAGGCTCATCCACTATGTGTTGATTTTGTAATTTAACTCAGCAGAGTTTTGGAGAAGGCCACTTTGCTAACCCTTATCTTGCACATAGAGGTAAACATTATTATCTATCACTCATATTGTCTATTTTCATTATGATCTTGATCCTCTAGAAAATCATTGTCCAGTATGGTAGCCACTAACCACATTTGGCAATTTAAATTCAAGCCAGTTAAATTTAATTTCTGCAATTCCTATTAAGTGATTATATCAGCAAGGGGTATTACATTTTGTTAAAGCTTTTTATACACCAGTGGAGATAATTATGTGATTTTCCCCCTAGCTTTACTGACATGGTGCATTATAGGGACACATTTTCTAATTTTTAACCATTTTCTATTTCTAGGTCAAATCTATGTCAAAAGACATAATTACAACAAATGTAGTTTAAAAATCTAATTGATTTTCATTGGCCATTTTAGAATCAGGCAGCATTTCTTTCTGTAGAATGAGCACTCAACTGGGCATGAGAGAACAGTTGGTTTTTGGAAGGTGGGAACAAGGAAATAGAAAAAAGTGGATTGGTTATCAACAGGTTACTTGAGGTTATTTTTCATGTAAGGGTTAAAGCAGAAGAAACTTCCTTCCTTATGACACTGTCTGAGGTTGACTGGGCCCTCTCTGATTGGTTGCTGTGAATCGCCTGTTTTCAGGAAAGGCAGCTCTGTTTGTGGATCTACCTGATTCCTTCAAGTTTCAGTTTGATTCTGTGGCACATATCATGAGTGACTCCATTTTGGTTCGCTTTGTTGGGGCCTAAAGCAAGAGCTCAGTCCCAGCCACTGGCTTCCCATAATTTTGTTTAATACCCAGAGGAAATAATCTAGTTCGTCATTATTCAGTATTTTAAATTGTGCTGCTAGATTCTCTTTGCTAATTTTTGGACTTTTGCATCAATATTCATAAGTAAAATTGGTCTGACTCTGAATTTATTCTTTAGTGCTATCCTTGCTTCTTAAGAAAATTTGGAAGTTCTTGGTCTATATTTCAGGAAGTGAGAATTATCTAGACTTTGAAGAACTCTCTCTTTGCTAGGTACAGTAGTTCTTTGCAGAGCTGATCTTTAATAACATCCTCTACCTTTATGGAAATTGGTCCAATATGGTGCTTCAGTATCTGCTAGGGTCAATTTTTAGTATTAATAGTATTTTCCTAAGAAATTATATACTCCATCTACATTTTGAAGTTTATTTTACGTAGAGTTGTGCAAAGTAAGCCCTCATGGTGATTTTTCAATACTCTGTTTCAGGGACTAGTATTGGGGCTCAGAAGATGATATGCCGAAGTGTGGCTCTTAGAAGCAGCCTCAGAAACAAGGTCTCTCTGAACTCCTGTCCTCCTGGCTGTCACCCCTCATTCTCCCCTAAACTGAGCCATAGAAATCAGAATTCTTCTTCCCCAAGTTGGGTTGTAGAAACCAGAATCCCTTTCGCCCAAAGCAAGCCAAAAATCCTAGCAATATTGCTCTACCCTTGCCCTACCTTTGCATAAAGAAGTTCTCTGACCTACTTTATCTGACAATAGATCATAAGACCCTCCTTACAGAAGGGGTCCTGCCCTACATCCAGGAGGAAGAAATGCTACCCAGAGAGGCAAAGAAGAATCTGGACAGGGCTGGCTGCGTTTTCCCCATCAATCTACTATTATTAGATCATACCCTTTTTGGCCAATCACACAGCTAGCTTTCATTGAACCGAAGTATAAAAATAGACCAGCTTTCTCTGGGTCTTGGGTCTTTATTTCTAAAGTCTCATGTGTCAAATAAAATCTTAATTAAATAGATTTGTTATGCTTTTTGCCTTTAACCTGTCTTTTGTTACAGGCGTGTTGGCCATGACCTTTATGATGAGCTAGGAAGGGTATCACATGTTTCTGCCCCATACTAGTTTCCCCATCACATTTCTTATTTTATGCATTTGTGAGTCTTTCAGGTTTTTCATAGTTAAGTTAGATTCTGGTTTATATATTTTTCTGTTTTTTTAAAGGACTTTCATTTTGATGTAGGTTTTTCTATTAATTTCTGTTTTAACCTGTGTTATTTTTTGATTTGTGCTTTCTTTATATATGATTTTCTTTTTCTTGCTTTTTGAATTGGAAGTTTAATTCCTTTACCTTTATTCTCAGATATTTAATATTATTTATTAAGTATTTAATAATAAATATTGATTATTATTATATAATGCATTAAGTATTTAATAATTAATATTTTATTATATCACTTTTAAGCATTTAATAATAAATATTGACTTTTTCTCCAAAAATTTATTTAATAGGTGAGTCAACTCCCTTTTAACTGTGAAGTATAGTGATGTGTTTTCATTCTTGTAATTGAAATAAAAAATTTGCAATTAGGGTTGCCATTTCTGCCTTAACCCAAGCTTGTTTGTTAGAGATATTTTTCCTTTCTAAGTTGAAGGGCCTTGTTAAATGTTTGTTATTGTGGGAGACCAGAATATACCACCCCAAAATAAGTCTCTTTAGCATAATGAATATTTTGAGCTGATTATTTTGAGAAACTGCAGACAGAGGAAAACCTCCAAAAACAGGGTAGAAGTTACCCTTTTGTAGAGGAAATTTACATGTACAAAGGAAATCTTCATTTGTAAAAGTGTCTTCCTCTGTACCAGGAAGAGGAGAATCACTAGAGAGTCTTCTCAATGGAGAAAGCATGGACTTTCTCCTGGGCACTTCCCCATAATGGCCTTCCCCACACCGTTCTTTTTTCGCTCAATAGACTTAAATATTAACCTGAATTCACAGCGATACAATTTGGCTTTGTGTCCCCACCCAAATCTCACCTTAAATTGTAATCTCATAATCCTCACATGTCATGGGAGAGACCTGGTGGGAGGTAATTGAATCATGGGGGAAGTTTCTCTTCATGCTGTTCTCATGATAGTGAGTGAGTTATTATTTAATGAGGGGCTTCCCCCTTCGCTCAGCACTTCTCTTTCCTGCCACCAGGTGAAGAAGGATATGTTTGCTTCCCCTACCACCATGAGTGTAAGTTTCCTGAGGCCTCCCCAGCCATGTGGAACTGTGAGTCAATTAAACGTCTTTCCTTTATAAATAATTATGTATTGTCATAATTATCAGGTATGTCTTTATTAGCACATGAGAACAGTCTAATACAGCCACCACTTTGAGATTTACCCATTTTTCTGGGTATTTCCTATGAACCCAAAAAGTATCTGAGACAGGTCTCAATCAATTTAGAAAGTTTGCTTTGCCAAGATTAAGGACGCACCCATGACACAGCCTCAGAAGGTCCTGATGACATGTATTAAAGGTGATCAGGGCAGGGCTTGGTTTCATACATTTTAGAGAGACATGAGACATCAGTCAATATTCTAAGATGTACATTGGTTTGGTTCAGAAAGGCAAGACAGCTCAAAGCAGGGGCTTCTAGGTCAGGTAGATAAGAGACAAACAGCTGCATTCTTTTTGAGTCTTTGATCAACCTTTGACTGAATACACAATTTACATGGAGAGGAGTGTAGAAGAATGGTCACTTATGCCTTAGTCTGCCTCAGTGAGTCTGTATTTTTTCATAAACAATACAGCTGAGGAAGCAATCAGATATACATTTGTCTCAGGTGAGCAGAGAGATGATTTTGAGTTCTGTCCTTTGTCCTGCACCTGTGAAGATAAGCTATCAATTTACCTTGCCAAAGTGAAATTCAACAAAACTATTTTAGGGGAATTACTTTGTGGGCAAATTATGAGGGAGGTATGTAGCTTATCTTTGTAACTATCTTATTTTGGAATAAAATAGGAGCCAGGTTTGTCTGATAAAATTCCAAGCTCGACTTTTCCCTTTGATTTAGCAATTTGGGAGTCCCAAGATTTATTTTTCTTTCATATTCTCATGTTTACATGAGGTATATATGCTAATTAATTTGTTTGTTTCCTCTTAATCTCTCCTGTATTGTAGGGGCCCATTCCAACTAGGAACTATTAAAGGTAGAGAGAAAATTATCTTTTCCTCCTCTACAGTATTAGTTTCTTATTGGATTATGTTGTGATCAGAGAAGGTTGTTTATATTGTATCTATTTCATAGGTTATTGATGTCCCATTGTAACACAGTATGGATGATCTTCATGAATGTTCTGTGTGCTCCTGAAGAGAAGGTAGGTTCTATAATATTAAGGTGTAAAGCATAACATATATTCATAGATTCTACCTTAGAGATTTTGGCTCTTTTTGTTTTTTAAGTCTGAAAATATTTAAGTATTTTCTACTAGCTTGTTCTGCCTTGGACTGAGAGTTGCACATTCAAATTTCCTATTATTTGTGTGCTTCTGTCAATTATTAGTATAGTTTCTGCTTCATGAAGGTGGTTGCTATTTTATTGGTGTATAGATAATGAAAACTATTAAATATTCATTCTGAAGTTTGAACTTCATTTTTAATTGTTTAATCGTTTTCCCCTGATTCTACTGTTCTCTATGGGAGCCATAACTCTTCTAACTTAATGTTTATTTTTTTTTTTGGGTTACCTTTGCCTAGACCTTTATTTTTAACCTTTCCAAATAACTTTGTTATAGGTGTGTCTCTTGTGTGCATCTAAAATTGGGTTTATGAGGCGCTCTTGAAAACTGTCTTTTAATAGGTAAGTCAACTCCATTTATACTTATTGATGTGACTGGTATATTTGGTCTCAAATCTGTAATCTTTTCTAATGTTACCTTTAGTATGTGCATGACAATATGTATTTACTGTGTTTTTCTCTATATGTGATCTGTTTCCTTGGATTATTTCTATACTTTTTAGAAATTAAAAAATAAATTGGCAAGTGGTACTGGTAAAAGAAAAAATAAATATTTTTTTAGAGATGGGTCTTGTTGTGTTGCTCAGGCTGGTCTCCAAGTCCTGGCCTCAAGTGACCCTCCCGCCTCAGCCTCCCTGGTTACTGGGATTACAGACGTGAGCTCCCACACCTGGCTTTTTACATTCTTTAATTGTTTAGTTAAATTGAGATGAAATTCACATAACATAAACTTGACCATCTTAGGAGAGTGATGTTAGCAAGGTGACACAGTAGGAGATATTAGCCTTCATCCCCTCAATAAAAGCAACAATTAAGCAGCAATCCACAAATAAAAAAAGTCTTCAGAGGGCTCAAGAGTCCAATTAAGAATCTGCCCAGCAACAGTGGAGCAATGAATGGAGAATGACCCCCACTGAAAGATGATTGGAGAGACTGCCTATCTGTGGCAAGTTGAGATGGCTAGGAACAAAGAAATTGGGAAGGGCCATCATTCAGCCATACAGTGGGTTCTGTCACAGGCCCCAGTGGGCTGCTCTGCAGAGGACAGCAGAAGCTTCTGCTACTGATGTAACCAACAGCCATCACTGCCATGAACCTCAGAAAGGAAGATGCTGCTCTTCACCTTCTAATTTCCCATTAAAACTAGACACTGTTGTGCCACTGGGGACCAGGACTGTTACTTACCCGTCCAACCCTCGACCCATCCCAGACCCGAGATGGGTAGACACCATGCTCCAGACCCCACTTCCACCATGCTCCAGACCCCACAAGAATCGCTTGAACCCAGGGGGTGGAAGTTGCAGTGAGACAAGATCGTGTCACTGCACTCCAGCCTGGGCAACAGAGTGAGAGTCCATCTGAATAAAAGGAAAAGGAATCCTGCCATTTGCAACAATGTGAGTAAACCTGGAGGATATTATCCTAAGTGAAATAAGCCAGATACAGAAAGACAAATACACATGATCTCACTTTTATGTGGAATATAGTAATGTAGAACTCATGTACCACAGTTGACCCCCATTTTCTTCTTTCCCGTAGCCCCTGGCAACCACCAGTCTGCAATGTCTCTGTAGATCTTCCATTGCTTTTCTGAGTGTGTGGTAAAATATACATAACACAAAATTTGCCATTTTAACTGGTTAAGTGTACAATTCAGTGGCATTAATTACATTTGCAATGTTGTGCAGCCATCACTATTATGTCCAAATCTTTTTCATAATCCCAAACAGAAACTCCATACCCATTAAGCAATAATTACCCATTCTCTCCTCCGTCAGTTCCTGGTAATGTCTATTCTACTTTCCTTCTCTATTAACTTGCCTATTCTAGATACTTCATGGAAGTAGGATCATACAATATATGTCCCTTTTGTCTGGCTTATTTCATTTTGCACAGTGTCTTCAAGGTTGATCCATGTGTAGCCTGTATCAGAATTTCATTCCTTTTTATGGTGAAATGCACCATATGTATACACCATATGTTTTTCAGCATTCATCTGTTGATGGATACTTGTTTCCACTTTGGGGCTATTGTGAATAATGCTGCTATGAACATTCTCATACAAGTATCAGTTTGAGTCCCAGTTTTCAATTATTTTGGGTATATATCTAAAAGTAGAATTGCTGGATCATATGGCCATTCTATGTTTAACTTTTTAAGTAGCTGCCAGACTGTTTTATACAATGGCTGCACCATTTTACACTCCCCACAGCAATGTATGAGGCTTCCAGTTTCTCCACATTCTTGCCAACACTTGTTATTTTCTATGTTCTTCGTTACAGCCATCCTAGTAGGTGTGAGGTGTAATCTCATTACAGTTTTAATAATTTCTCTAAGAACTAATAATGTTGAGCATCTTCTCATATGCTTATTGGCCATTTCTATAAGTTCTTTGGAGAAATTTCTATTCAAATCTTTTATTTTGTAGTTTGTGTTTTGTTGTTGATTTCTAGGAATTCTTTATATATTCCAAGTATTAAACCTTTATCCCTTAATTAGATATATAATTTGCAAAAAAAAAAAAAAATTATCCTATTCAGTGGGTTGTCTTTTCCCTCCCTGGAAAATGCCTATTTGTTTTTATATTTATGGCATTTTTTATTTTATTCTGCTACTGTTCTTTATAAAGATAAGTCACCCCTCCCCTTTCCTTACTTGCACATATTCTATGTGATTTGTTAGCTGTAAGTCATATCTTTTACCTCCATTTTCTATTTGGCAATTACTAAATTTATTTTACACCTCCTTTTTTCTCTCTCTCCTCCCAGGTTTCCGGTTTTGTTGTTTCTTTGAATATATAAAAGTTTTATATTTTTCCACCATTCTTGTCTTTATACTTGTCTTAGTCTTTAAAGATTAATAAAGTCAGTGCTCACTAAGAGATGTTTTATTAACATTTCCATGATCCTCTCTTGTTTGGATAAAGTTCATGTTCAAGTAGATTTCTTAGGTGGGGCTCCTGAATGTTGTACTTATGTCCTGCATTTTCAAAACGTTTTCTATACCTTTAATATTGGAAGGACAGTTTGGCTGAATATAAAATCCTTGGCCCACATTTTCTTGAACTGAAAAATAAAATGCTCTACTTTTGTTTTGCTTTGGATGTTGCTCTCAGGACACCTAATGCCAAACTGATTTCCTCTTTTGTAACAGCTTGGCTTTTAACCATGAGAACTAAAGGATTTTTTCTCCCTTATCAAATCTGTTTATTTTACTGAGATATCTCATGGTTGGCTATTCTAGTTCAATATTTCCAGGTCCATAGTAGATCCTTTCAATATGTATAGTTAGTTCTTTAAGAAATATTTGTTTGTATTATATTAAATACTAGTGCTGTTCTTTTTCCGTTTTCTGAAACTTGTGTTACATGTATGTTGAGTCTCTTTTGCTGACCTTCTACAGCTATCTGTATTTCTCTTGGGCCCCTTCACCTCTTTCTTCATTTTCTTTGTTTTCACTATATTTATTCCTCTATTCAGTGTTGCTTATGTTTTTAATAAATATTTTTTCTTGTAATCTAAACTTTTGAGATAATTTTCCTTTTTTTCCCTTAGTTTGGTCGACTCTTATTTCACAATTTTTTTTTTCCTAATTTCTTGGAACATCTTGAGATGACTTTCATATCTTCAAGTGTTCATTCAGGTATAGTTATGATATTTGATGCTGGTCGAAAGGTGAGTTTTCCCTGCTTTTTTAAAAGGAGAGGGAGGAGGAGGACTAGAAAACCTCAGTCAGATTCTCACTGTGTGTTTTCTTTTTACAGTACCTTTGTATGTACATCGGCTGTAATTTTCTGTTATTTGAAATACATTATGTTATTTTCATAGATGAGTAACAACAAGTGATTATTTTAAAGGTGTAAGGACTTTGCATGGCTTACTAGGTTTTTTTTTCTTTTTGTTTTTTTGAGACAGAATCTCACTCTGTTGCCCAGGCTGGAGTGCAGTGGTGTGATCTCGGTTTACTGCAACCTCTGCCTCCAGGGTTCAAGCAATTCTCCTGCCTCAGCCTCCTGAGTAGCTGAGATTATAGGCACCCACCACCACACCAGGCTAATTTTTGTATTTTAGGTAGAGACAGGGTTTCACCATGTTGGCCAGCCTGGCCTCAAGCTCCTGACCTCAGGTGATCCACCTACTTTGGTCCCCCAAAGTGCTGGGATTACAGGTGTGAGCCACCACACTGGGCTACTTTTGTCTTAAGACAAGGGTATGCAGAACTTACTTCACTGTGTCATTTTTAGTACCAAGTGAGTTAATGCATATAGAATTCCTAGCACATAGCAAGTGCTCAGCAAATTCTCTTTTTACTGTTGATGTTATTCTGTTCATGTTGTGAGTCTTCCCTACACTGGATGCTGTCACAGGATCCTCATGCATCAAAGGTCCCCTGGCAGCAGGAGCTCATTTGAGTTTCAGTTCTAGATTCTCTCTTTAGTAGCACATATACCAGCACTATTTCACTTCCCAATTCAAGTTTGATGAGCAGTCATTTTTACCATTTCTAGAAATCCTTTTTGTAATATTCTGATCTTTTCCCGCTGAAAATAAATGCTTCTTCAAAAGCAATTAATCATAGAAGCAGATGGTGCAGTAATGGTTATAAATGACTTGTGGGTCCCAGCAGGAGGGCTGGGATGGTGGCTCCGCCTCTCACTCAGCCTGCGCTGTCTGCATGCGGTCGCTGTGCCGTTTGGTATTTTATAAGATTCATTCTTCCACACGGAGCTGCTTTTCCTTTCTTCCACTTTGCATTTTTCATTCCCCTTTTCCTGATATCTCATTCTTTTCTTGCACCCTCTCTCTCTCTCCCTGTTGTTACCATCTGCCCTGTCTTGCACCCTTGACCACAAATAGGTGTGTGTAATTTAAATGGATAGCTTCCGTTTACAACATCTCTCTTCCCAGATTGGAGTTAATATATGTCCCTCATTCAGTTTCTTCTTTTTTCTGGCTTCACTTACTAAACCATCACTGTCTCAGGTATGGACTATATAACAGGTAATGCATTCTGGCCAAATGACTCACTTAGGATGAGGCACTGAGGAAAAACTGATCCTTAGATCTCAAGCCTTTAATGAACAATGTTTATTCTTTTATCACCCCTCAAGCATAATGGCCTATGCTATGCAAGGGGCAGTTGTGGCAACACAGAAATGAAGAATACTCAAGTATTATTGCTTAAGAATGCACAAAAGTCATTCCAGTCCAGCTTCCTACTTTTGCACAGGAACTGCTCTTCATATCTCATTCTCCAGTTCTCAAGAGGGTGCCTACTATACAGAGTTGCTGGGCAATGTGGTAGGCTGAATAATGGTCCCCAAAGATATTCAGGTCCTAATCCCTAGAACCTGTGAACGTTATCTCATATGGCAAAAGGGGTTTGCCGTTGTGACTAAATTAAGGATCCTGAGATGGGAGGATAATCCTGGATTAGTTGGGTGGGCCGAATATAAATTCAGGGATTCTTCTGAGACAGAAGCAGGAGCTCAGAGAGGAAGTAGGACATGTAATAATTAAAGCAGAAGTTGGAATGAGGAAGGGATCAGAACCAAGGAATTCAGGTGGCCTCCAGAAGCCAGAAAAGGCATGAAACAGATTCTGCTGTTGAAACTGATTTGGGACTTCTAGTTCCCAGAACAGCAAGACAATAAATATGTGTTGTTTTAAGCCACTGTGTTGGTGGTAACTTGTTAAGGCAACAATAGGAAATGAATACAGGCAGCAGTACTTACCTCTTCACAAGGTTTATTTGCTCTTCACTTAACTTTTTTTTCATAGAGACAGGGTCTCCCTCTATTGCCCAGGCTGATCTTGAACACCAGGCCTCAAACGATCCTCCTGCCTTGATTTCCCAAAATGTAGGGATTACAAGTGTAAGTCACCATGCCCAGACTTAACATTTAACTCCAGAAATATGGGATTTGCTCAAGTTTGCAAAGATGGTTAGAGACAAAGTGGTTGTTAGAACTAGGGAGACCATATATATCAGTTAGCTTCTGATAAATAAATAACAAGTGACCTCAATCTTACTGGTTTAAAACAATAAAAATGTACTTAGCTAACAATTCCATGGATCATAAATTGAAGCTAGGTTCACCTGGATGATTTCTGTGCTATTGACTTAGTTCATCTAGGCATCTGCAATAAGTTACCAGGTCATCTGGAGGTTGGGTGGCCTGTGTTGGCCTCAGCTAGTAGGATTTGTTTGCACTCCACATGGTCCCTCAGGTTCCAGCAGGCCTGCTCAGGCATGTTCACGTGACAGCTGGGCAGACTTCCAAGAGAAACTGTAAAAACAGGCAAGGTATGTGGCAGCCTTGGCTAGGAACTGGCATATCACATCCACTATGGGTTTTTTTTTTGTCATTGTTTTTTGTTTGTTTGTTTTTTAGACAGAGTCTCACTCTGTCACCCAGGCTGGAGTTCAGTGGCATGATTTTGACTCACTGCAACATCCACCACCAAGGTTCAAGTGATTCTCCTGCCTCAGACTCCCAAGTAGCTGGGATTACAGTCATGCACCACCACGCCTGGCTAATTTTTGTATTTTTAGTAGAGATGAGGTATTGGCATATGGCCAGGCTGGTCTCAAATTCCTGGGCTTAAAGTGATCCGCTTGTCTTGGCCTCCCAAAGTGCTGGGATTACAGGTGTGAGCCACCACATCTGGCCACTTCCACTTAGTTTTATTGGCCAACATTAAGTCATAAGACAAGTCCAGATTCAAAGCAAAGGGAAAAGATCCCACCTTTTGATGAAGAAGCTGAGAAGTCTCATTGGAGAAGATGTTGATTCAGGGAGGAGGAGCCGTGTTTGTCATATTTCCCGTCACATGATTTACTTCTTAAACTGGTTCACTTTTGAGAATGAAAGGTAACGTAATTTTTTAGAATTACATCAAGCCAACAGATAGAAACTAAGACTGTCCCAGGTATTAGGGTATTAGGACCCAAGTCTCCTGACTCTCAGCCCAAGGCTCTTTCTACTTCCCCACACTTCATCATGATGCTACTTTTTTTTTCTTTCTTTTTTTTTTTTTTTTTTTTGGCTATGGAGTCTAACTCTGTCACCAGGCTGGAGTGCAGTGGCACGATCTCGGCTCACTGCAACCTCCGCCTCCCAGGTTCAAGCTATTCTCCTGCCTCAGCCTCCCAAGTAGCTGGGACTACAGGCACATGCCACCATGCCCAGCTAATTTTTATATTTTTAGGAGAGATGGGATTTCACCATGTTGGCCAGGATAGTCTCGATCTCTTGACCTTGTGATCCACCGACCTTGGCCTCTCACAGAACTGGGATTACAGGCGTAAACCACTGCACCCAGCCGATGCTACTTTTATGACATTGGAAAGACACCACAGAAACTTGCAGAAGATAGAGGTCAAATCTGAGTTCAAACCAATGAGTAGCATAAACAATATTCCTGGTGCACAGGTAAATACCCATAAATAATTTGTTTTCCCATTTCTCTCTGTAACCCAAGTATCTTCTTTAAAACCCTTCCCTGAGGGCTTTTGCCCATCTGAACAGTTATCAAATGTATCACTGTCAACAAAGATAGATGATGCTCTAAGATTGGCTAAGTTTGGTGCTAGCTGTATGGAATAGTGTGTGTGTGTGTGTGTGTGTGTGTGTGTGTGTGTGTGTTTTCTATTTGAACATGCATTTTATAAATATATACATAAAATGAAAATAATTTCCAGAGCTCCCAACTGAAGCTTTTCATCTAAGCATGTATGGATGGAGTTCACCTCTATGACTTTAAACCTTGTCATAGATTTCTCTTGACCTGAACTGCAGGGCATCTGGCCTCCTTTTCCAATTTTGCCAAGCCTCCTAAAAGCTTATTTCAAAAGCTTATTGTATAGCTTGGTTTATAAAAAGCACTGTTTTTCCTTCAAATAATACAGTGTTTTTGAAACAGAGAATTTTTCCATCGACTTTAGAAACTTTTGTACTATGGTTTAAAGTCATAAGCTGGGACGTTTTGGAACTTATTTGAAAACCTAGAAATCCTAACGTATGTGTGGTGGCTTTTTAATAACATCCCAGCAGGCAGGCCAGTGGGCGTTTTCTCTGTTCTTGGAGAGACCACTTAGTTGAGAGTAGCTAATATATTTGGTTTCACCACTTGCATTTTAGCATCCCCAGATCAAATCTCCATTTGATCAGTTTCCCCATTGATGCAGTCTAGAGCCCTCTGCTTAACTTTGCAGCCCCTTTAGAACCAGGCCTTACCTGCATGTCCTGCCGTTTCCTTGCAGCTCTGCGATACATCATCTGCCAGCCCGTGAGGTTCATTCTCCTACTTTCCCCTAAACATGCAGTTCCTGAGAAACATATCTCATCCCTCCTCCAATGGTGGAAGAAAGAGAAGAGTGCAGGTGACAGTGACAAGGGAGACTGCTGCTACACCGTCACCAGGTGGGATGGGGGTAGGCAGCCTGTGTCTTCACACACAAATGCCTATTGTCTCCGTTTGGGTGGCTAGCATGCGAGGCCACATGCTCTGCAGTAAGACAGGGACCGACCTGTCCTCTTGGTTAGACTGTGCACTAACCATCTGCAATGCTGTGCACACCCTAAATTACATCTTTGGTTCATCAGCTCTCTCCTTACCCTTGATCCCACCCCTTGCTGCTGCCAATTACAAGCATGAGTGTCCTGCTTACTCCCCAGTGTCTTATTTTTGCACTGTTTAAAGTATAATTTATATTCAAATAGTATTCACATCATAAGTGTACAGCTCCATAAATTTTTATGGACTGAATGCATCCATGTAACCAGCATCCAAAATGAGGCAGAATATTACCTGCATCCCCCAACTCTCACCATGGTGCTTCCTTCTATCCCCTCACTTCCAACAGTAAGTACTATCCTGACTTCAAATACCAAAGATTTGTTTTGCCTGTTTTCAAACCTCATAATGGGAAATCACACAGTGAATACTCTTCTGTGCCTGGTTTCTTTCCCTTTTTTTGAGTCAGGGTCTCACTCTGTCACCCAGCGCGGAGAGCTATGGTGTGATCTTGGCTCACTGCAGTCTCGACTTTCTGGGCTTAAGCAATCCTCCCACCTCAGCCTCCCAAGAAGCTGGGACCACTGGGGCATGCCTCTGTACCCAGCTAATTTTTAAAAATATTTTTGTAGAAATGGGATCTATGTTGCCCAAGCTCTTGGACTCAAGCAATCCCTCCCATGTGGGTCTCCCAAAGTGTTGGGATTACAGGTGTGAACCGTCACACCTGATCAGGCGTCCTTCGCTCAATATTATGTTGTTGAGCCTCAGCCGTGTTGCTGTACGTAGTTGCAGGTTGTTCACCCTTTTTACTTCATAATATTCCTCCGTTTAAAGATGCCACGATGCATTTACCCACTTTGTTGTTGGGCATTTCCAGTTTGGGTTTTTTTTTAAGAAGTGCTGCTATAAGCATTCTTTTATTTCTGGTGAACCTATCTATACCTTTTTGTTGGGTGGGTGCCTAGGAGTCAGATTTCTAGGGCCATGAAGCCTAGGCCTATTCAGTTTTAGTAGATACTGCAGAATAGTTTCCTAGGATGGAAACTATTACACACAGCAGTGAGTGAGTTTCCGGTTTGCTCCACATCCTCTTTAATAGTATTTTCTATCTTTTCACTTTAACCATTTGGTGGAAGTGTAGTAGTATGACCATTGTTTCCATTTTAATTTCCCTGTTGACTAATGAAATTCAGAGAATTGGATTTTGTTGTTGTTGTTGCTGTTTGAGACAGGGTCTCACTTTGTTGCCCAGGCTGGAGCGCAATAGTGCAACCATAGCTCACTGCAGCCTTCAAGTCTTGGGATCAAGTGACCCTCCCACCTCAGACTTGCAAGTAGCTGAAATTACAGGCATGCACCACCACACCTGGCTGATTTTTTTTATTTTTTGTAGAGATGGTGTCTCACTTTGTTGCCCAGGCTGGACTCAAACTCTTGGGCCCAAGCAATTCTCCCACCTTGGCCTCCCATAGTGCTGGGATTACAGGTATGAGCCACCCCAACTGGCCAGGATCGGGTGTTGTAAGCCCACAGCCCAGTGCTCCAGGGGGTCCCATGGAGACCCAGCTAGTTTTCCACAGAGGCCTGGCCCTTGCCTACTGTCTGTTGAGTATGGGGCTTCCCAACAAGGCAGCTTCATGGGAGTGGAGGGGCTAGGTTCTGGGGATAGCACAGTTACAGCTGATGGAGTCAATTCTCAAAATAGTCAAAAATTCATGGCTGTCATGAAAATTTAAACACTCTTCCTCAGCTCTCTGGAACTTTGATCAAAGATGCTAATGTTTGACTGATGTGCTTGGCGCAGGGTTGTTCACCACTGGGATAAAGAGCTTATGAGCAACGAATTTGCCAGAAAAAAACTGGGCATTGGGCTGTGGTTGGAGAAGCCCATACTCACATTGCATACCTCAGGGAGCCCTGAATCATCTGGCACTTCCTGGCAGGCCACTGTTCCTGTGGCCTCTGGGTGGGAGGCCCATGCAAGACCCAAAGTCCCTTCTAGAGAGACTAGCCACCCAAATGCAATTCTCCTCTCAAATTTCTTACCATCCATGAGAGTCCTGTAGACTCAGAGCCTCTCTTAATTGAAACAATTAGAAGTCTCTCTGTGGAAACGTACAAGCTTTTATTTATTTATTTATTTTGAGACGGAGTCTTGCTCTGTCACCCAGGCTGGAGTGCAGTGGCGCAAGCTTGGCATACTGGAACCCCCACCTGTTGGGTTCAAGTTATTCTCTTGCCTCAGCCTCCCAAGTAGCTGGGATTATAGGCATCTGCCACCATATCCGGCTAATTTTTGTATTTTTAGTAGAGATGAGGTTTCGCCATGTTGGCCAGGCTGGTTTCAAATTCCTAACATCAAGTGATCACCCTTCCTAGTGCAGGGTTGTTCGCCATCAGGATAAAGTGCTTTTGAGCAGTGAGTTTGTCAACATGCAGGAAAGGAGGAGGAAGAAAGGCAAAGTCTATATCCTTCCCAATTTCAGCATCAGCCCCTGAACAGCTGAGAGTTAACCGCCTTCACTCTGTATTTTCCCCTTTCTTGCAGTAGTTTTTGTCATTTTTCAAAGGCATAACCCCCTGGTTGGGCCCACACTGATTGAGAACATGTCTGTCTCCCTTACAAGAAAGAGGGCATGGTGCCAGGGCCTCGTGACACCCCCAGTTTCCACTCCCCCACCTCCAGGCTGGTTCATTTCTCTTCTCTTTGCCCTTTGGCTTTTCTCTTCTTCAGAAATTTCAATTTTCCTTGTACCGAACGTATTAAAATTTAACAGTCCCAGAATCTCCGTCTGCAACACGTGATAGCTTTCCCGATAACTGCATTTTCCTCTGTCATTGACAAGGCCATTTTCAAAGTCACCCTGAACCATGAACAATTCTCACATAATGGTTATTTGATTCTGTTTGCACACTGACATTTTTGTCCTTTTGTCTCCCTGAGTCTGCTTTCTTTGGCCTACTACTAAAAATATTATAATATGAGAAATAATAATAACATAGGACCTTTTAAATTTTCTCTAGGAAGAGGCCAATGCTGGAGAGTGAATACTTGATAACTCATATCCGCCCGTCCCCATCCCACGCCACCCCATCTCTCTCAGCTCCTCACCAAGTGGCTTCCAAGGATGGAGAATGAGGATGAGAAGGCCGCATCTCTGGCTTCTGCTTTGCTGAGTGTGCTGTGGCAGTCAGTGGTGATCTGGGGAGCTGTGTGAGGATAGAAGTGAAGAAATATGGGATAGTTTTGCTGGAAGGGGTCTTCAGGAAATGAAGAGCGATGTTGAAAGAAAGGTTGTGTGAGATTTTGCTATCCAGGGTGTGATTTCCTGATTTCCACCCCACCCCACCCCTGCCAAATCTCTTATTTATTTATTTATTTAGTTGGAGTCTTGCTCTGTCGCCCAAGCTGGAATGCAGTGACATGATCTTGTCTCACTGCAACCTCTGCTTCCCAGGTTCAAGCAATTCTTCTGCTTCAGCCTCCCTAGTAGCTGAGATTGCAGGCACCTGCCACCACACCTGGCTAATTTTTGTATTTTTAGTAGAGATGGGATTTTACCATGTTGGCCAGGCTGGTCTTGAACTCCTGACCTCAGGTGGTCTGCCCTCCTTGGCCTCCTAAAGTGCTGGGATTACAGGCATGAGCCACCATGCCTGGCCAGATCTCTTATTTAGTTTCATGATTAATGTATGGGAGAGTGGGGCACCTATTCTAGGGAAATGCCTTCATGCAAGGTGTGACTTCAGGGTGAGCAAAGACCATGAGTCCAGGAGAACTAAGACCTGCCCCAGCCCCTCTGCTCCAGTTAGTTTAAAACCCCCTCGTTCAATGTGTGAGCGGGGAACACGAAGTGCTCTGGGACTCTGGGATATAGGAGTTAGTCTAAGATGAGAAAACTATCACCATCTCCTCGGGGTCTCGTCTACACAGGGAGCCCCTGAGCACTCTCTGGTCCCCTCAAACCTGAGTGTGCTGTGAGGTTTGACAGGTGTCATCTCTGCGGTTTCTAAAAGATTCCCACTAAAGGATGCTTTGTGAAAGGCCGATTTTCCTTATCAGACACAAATCACCTAAGTCTCTCCTTGTACTCAGATGGCTGGATTTGGTTTATATTATCTCTCTGTGACTTTCTCTTGAAGAGCTCTGTGCGTGCTGCCAAAACGAAAATGAACAATGTCAGTGCTGTGATGTCCAGTTGAGCTGTGACCTGGATTCTGGTCTCAGATACACAGAAGCAACTGAAAGCTGAGAACGAGGGGCCGCCGGTGGCTGGGCTCGGGTGGGAGGGTTGAATTACTTGAGCCCATCCCTTGAAAAGCGAGTCTACCATCTCCAGTGGGAGCTCATCAGCTCCTGGCAAGAAGAATGTCCCTGGGCATGGGAGGCAGAGATCAGCTGTCCAAGATGGCAGTCCTCCCTGGTGAGCCCACACCTCCACCTGCGGCGCTGCAGGCTGTGAAGAAAGGTGAGTGAGATGACAGCGCTGCGGCTGCTCCAGAGAGCAGGCTGTGGGGCCCATCTGGCCTCAGCCCCCACACCTCTCACTCCCTGCTCATTTGGTGCCAACGCTTGTCAGTGAAAGGAAATGAGAAAATCACCTCGGAATTAAAAGACCAATAACAGTCAACCTTGAAGGGTCAGGCTGAAGACTCTTTTGGAAATACAGGTGGAGGATCCCTTCTTCGGAATGCTTGGAACCAGAAGTATTTTGGATTTTGGACTTTTTTAGATTTTTTAGTATTATCATTATACTTACTAACTGAGCATCTCAGATCTAAAAACCTAAAATCCAAAATGGTCGGATGTACTTTTTTTGTTTTTTTGTTTTTGTTTTTGAGCATCATGTCTGCACTCAAAAAGTTTTGCATTTTGGAACATTTTGGATTTTTGGATTTTTGATGCTAAAACCTGTATTAGTTTGAACCCTACAAAATTGCCAGTGTTGGTCATTTTCAGTCAGCAAAAATGTCAATTTCATATGGTTCAAACTGACATGAAAATGATTCCCCTTCCAAGGCTTCCCACTGCATTTGGAACAAAGACCAATATTCTTTTTCCTTTTTCTTTTTTTTTTTTTTTTTATAGAGACAGGGTCTTCCTCTGTTGCCCAGGCTGTAGTGCACTGGCGCCATCATAGCTGACTGCAGCCTTGAACTCCTGAGCTTAAGCAATCCTCCCACCTCAGCCTCCTTAGTAGCTTGGACTATAAGTGCATGCCATCAGGCCTGGCTAATTATTCTAGTTTTTGGAGAGACAGCATCTTACTACATTGTCCAGGCTACTCATGAACTTCTGGGCTCAAGCAATCTCACTATCTCAGCCTCCCAAAGTGCTGGGATTACTTGATTGGCCCAAGACCAAATATTCCTGACTGAGCCCACCTGGCTCCCCCACCTGCCTGTCTGGCCTCTCGGCTATACTTTCTGATGCTGTCAATCTCCTAACAACCTCACCACCTCTTAGCCTTGCTCATTCTATGCCTGTCCTGGAGGATCCCCTCTCTTCCCCAAGTAACTCATCCTTCAGATATTTGTTCGAATGTCAGTTTCATGGGACCAGCCTCTTTTCTGACCAGGCTCTTCTGCTCCTCAGTGTACTCAGAGCAACTTCACTTTCCCTAGGAGGTATGATCCCAGCTTGTACTGATGGGTCAGTATCAGTGAGGAATGCTTGCCTCTCCCCCAAAGGGGCTTATAGCAAGACACCTGGCAGCCCTTCCCTGTGATTCATTTCATGGAAGGTTTGCCTTGTTGACACATGTTTGAATGCTCTGTGTTGATGTACTTATTTGCATGACCATATGATAAGGCATTTTGCATTCTCTGTTCAATAGGAACCTTAGCAGCAGCCCTCAGACCATGAGACTCAGAGAAAGTAATCAGAGGGCTGAGCCTGGCTCCCTGTCTAGACTTCTGATGGCACCTCACTAGACTGAGTCCTGGAGACAGGAACTGCTTGCCGATCACTGCACAGGACATGAGGGAGGACAGTGGTAAGTGCAATGAACACAGTAGACACTCAACAAATATTTGTGAATTAATGCATGAAACCTCAAGACAAGAGAGGTAAAAGCTTTATTACCTTTAGGCTCAAAATCCCTTTACCCTAGGAAAACTTCCCCAGCCCCAAGGGCCCATGCAATTTCCCTCTGCTCACAGCTCAGCAGTCTCGTGCCACTCACTCTTTTCTTCCTGACTCTCAGGGGCTGGCATGAGGCCAGTGTAAAAGCCCATGAATGAACTTTCTTTCTTCACTGGAGAAAACCATTCAGAATGCTCTAGAGATCACTGGGGTCCTCCCACTTCATTCTTATTTTCAGGCTGCTGGAAACATTTAGTTCACAACTGATTTGCTGTTCTGGGGTGCTCAGTTGAGCTCCAGTGAGCAACCTGGCTTGTTCAGCTCAAGGGATCTGCCTGCGCCAGCCTCCCAAAGTGCTGGAATTCTAATTACATGAGCCACCGCACCCAAGCCCCAGTTTTCAGAATTCTTGAATTCTACCCCTGGGGGTCTCTTCTCTACAAGTCCCGGATGAACAACAAAGTGGTAGTTTACAGTCACTGGGGGCACCTGGAAGTTCTGTGCTTGTGATTTTAACAGTGGGATGGTTTATTATTAGTATTCCACTTCTAACAATTAGCTATATTATTATTTGTTACCCAGAATAGAGTTTGGAGTGAGTGTAAGCAGAGGGCACATTGGTGTCTTAAACTTCCTCAGCTCCAGCCAGTGTTCAGAGGACATAGGCAGCCAGGACGCATCTCGTGGGGCTGCACTGGGGGTTACGGACGGCACCTGTCTGATTGTCTATGTCATCATGTACAGGCTGCTACGATCCAAATGGCATGGTTTGGGAGAACTCTCAGTTATCCCCAATTCTTCCCTTTCACTTCTAAGAAGCATGCAGCAATTTGTTGCCATTCTTCTATTCTTTTATCTTATGATTTTCTTTCCTCTAAGATTCAAATTCCTTGTTGAATGAGGAGATGAGGAGACATATAAGCCTTATCAATAATTTGTAACATCCGTAGATTGCACAAGTGAAGGCTCAAAGCTGAATTGATGGTTTCTGGGGACAGGACTTTTCCATGCAAGCTCAACCATGTATTTCTTCTTCATGTCAACATGTGCCTTTGAGAAGTGGTAAGGTCAACTCTTAGGCCCAGCTAAAGTTTATGTGCACAATGGCAAGCAGTGGAAAATTCAGTGGGAGATAAATGGGTGCCATGCAGAAGTGTGAATTCCAGACCCCTCCTGCTCAGCTGACTCCTGGGGCAGGGAATGTGTGCTTTGCTGTGCAACTGAAACCTAGAGACTCTAAAATGGCATCCGCCAGAAGACATGCATTTTAAGAGGAGGATGGTGGTCAATCCAGCCAACTGCTGCTTCATGGTCAGGAAGGACGAAGATGCAAAATGTTCTGATTTATCATCAGGCCTTTCTCCTGCACAAATGTTTTTTTCATTAAATTTGGGCAATGTGGTTTTCAAGTTTTTTTTTTTTTTAATGCAGGTTTATTAAAATTTACTCATTTTAATTTTTTTTTCTTTTTATTTTTTGAGACATGGTCTCACTCTGTTGCCCAGGCTGGAGTGCAGGGGCACGCTGTCAGCCTTGACTTCCTGGGCTCAAGCAATCCTCGCACTTCACCCTCCAAAGTGGCTGGAACCACGGACACACACCACCACACCTGGCTAATTTTTTGTATTTTTAGTAGAGACAAGGTTTTAGTATATTGCCCAGACTGGTCTCAAACTCCTGGCCTCAAGAGATACTCCCACCTCAGTCTCCTGAAGTGTTGGGATTACAGTCCTGAGCCAACACACCTGGCCAAATTTACCCTTTTGGTGTGAAGGAGTTTCAAAAAACATGCGCAGTCAGGAAATACTACAATTTACGAAACCATGTGTCAGGTCATGTAAACATTTCTTTGATGGAAATCAAAGTAGAAGATTTCTGTCACCCAAAAAATGTCCTTTGGTCCCTGACAATACTGATCTGGTTTTTTTCCCTGTAGTTTTGCCTTTTCCGGAATGCCACGGAAGTAGAATCATACAGCTTACAATCCTTTGAGTCTGGCTTCCTTCACGTCACATAATGCCTTTGAGACTCATTCAAGTTGCTGCACCTATAACTGCTTCACTCCTTTCTAAAGCTGAGTGGTATTCCAGTCTATGGAAGTTCCTCAATTTGTTTAGCCATTCACAGATTAACAGATAGTTTGTTGTTTTCTGTTCTGAGCTATTGCAAATAGAGATGCTATAAATATTTGTGTACAGGGTTTTGGGCAAACATATGCTTTCATCTCACTTGGTTAAATACCTTGGAGTAGAATTGTTGGGTCACATGCTAAACAGAAAAGAAAATTGTTTTCTTTTTTTAATGGTATAATTCTGCCAGGTAATTCCAGCACTTTGGGAGGCCGAGGCGGGCGGATTACAAGGTCAGGAGATTCAGACCATCCTGGTTAACACAGTGAAATCCCATGTCTACTAAAAATAAAAAAAATTAGACTGGTGTGATGGCATGTGCCTGTAGTCCCAGCTACTTGGGAGGCTGAGGCGGGAAAATCACTTGAACCTGGGAGGCAGAGGTTGCCATGAGCCGAGATCGTGACACTGCATTCCAGCCTAGGTGACAGAGTGAGGCTCCATCCAAAAAAAAAAAAAAAAAAAAAATCAGCTACTGCAGGATCTTTCGCTTTTAGAATACTACACACAAATAAGCTATAATATTTTTTCTTAATTTAATGCTGTATGCCTTAATAAGATTTCATATCTGAAGCTATATTTTTTGAAATTATATTGTTAATATGTTTACATGTTTTTTTGTGGAGGGCCAAAATTCTATGTCAACAGCACATCGAGTAGGGCTGGACACATAGTAACCACATGGTAAATAGTTGTGAACAAATGAATGTATTAATGTGTGTTTCACTCCCACTTTCTTTTTAATCGTATTTGTTCAATTTGTTTTTGTCCATTCTTTTATTTTGAATCAACGTCTCTCTGATTTATAGTGGTTATTGGAATTTACCACCAATTAGAGGGGCTTTGTTTTTTTAGTAGGGAAATTTTATTCATTCTGATGTTGTTATGGATACCCTCACTTAGGTTACCTGCTTTAATTCTTCCCTTCTTATTTGTTTATCTCTCTCTCCTCTATCTCTCTTTCTCTTCTCCTCTCTCCCCCTCTCTCACCTCTCTCCTCTCTCCCCTCCCCTCTTCTCCCCTCCCCTCCTCCTCCCTCCCCTTTCCTTCCTTCCCCTCTCCTCTCCTCTCCTCTCTCTTTCTTCTTCCCCCTCTCTGCTACTCTCTCTCCTCTCTCTCTTCTCTCTAGGAGCCTTGGGCAGAGACTATAAGGTTTTCTAGGTATAGAATCATATAATCTGTGAGGAGAGATAGATAGTATGATTTCCTTTCTTCCTATTTGGATGCCTTTTATTTTTTTTTTCTCTTGCCTGATTGCTCTGGCTAGGACATCCAGTACTATGTTGAATAAGAGTGGTGAGAGTGTCATACTTTGTGTGTGTGTGTGTGTATATGTGTATATATGTTATACACACATATATACATATACATATACATATGTGTGTATACATATATATGTGTATACATATATACATATATGTGTGTGTATACATATATATGTGTATACATATATACATATATGTGTGTATATACATATATGTGTACATATATCTATATATATACACACACCCAAGTATATATATATGTATATTTGTTATACAGAAAGAAAAAACAGAGAGAGTAAATAGGATAGAATAGGGGTTATTTAATCTAGGTTTACTTAAAACTGTAGCCAAGACTTATGTGGCATCCTTGTCTTGTTCCAGTTCTCAAGGGGAATTCTTTTGTATTTTGCCCACTCAGTGTTGTTGGCTGTGGATCTGTCATAGATGGTTCTTCTTATTTTTATGTACCTTCTATGCCTAGTTTGCTGAGTGTTTTTAACATGAAGAGATGTTGAATTTTATTGAAAGCCTTTTCTGCATCTATTGAGATGATCATGTGGTTTTTGTTTTGAGTTCTCTTTATGTAATGAATCACAGTTTTTGGTCTGTGTATGTTAAACCAACTTTTTGTCCTAAGAATAAAGCCTACTTGATTGTGATGGATTTGTTTTTTGAGGTGCTGCCAGGTTCCATTTGCCAGTATTTTGCTGAGGATTTTTGTGTCCATTTTTATCAAGGATATTGACCTGAAGTTTTCTTTTTAACTATTTTAGATACTTTCTGTGGGTGGAATCATGCAGTGTTTTTCTGTGACTGGCTTCTTTCACTTTGCATCATATCCTCAGGTTCACTTGTGTTGTCACAAATGGCAGGATTTCTTTCTTTTCAGAAAGCTGGATAATATTTTGGGGTGTGTGTGTGTGTATGTAATAGATGTGTGTATATATGTAATATATGTGTGTATACACACACACATATATATATAGATCACATTTTCTTTATGCATTCGTCTGTTGATGGACATTGAAGTTGTTTCTATATCTTAGCTATTGTAAATAATGCTATAATGAACATGGGGTTGCAGACAGTTTTTGGAATCCTGATTTCTATTCTTCTGGAGATGTACACTCAGAAATGGGATTTCTGGAACACATGTCAGTTCTAATTTTAATGTTTTGGAAACCTAAATACTGTTTGCCATAGTGGCTGCACCATCCCACATTCCTACTTACAGACTACAAGAGTTCCAGTTTCCCCACATCTTCCCCAGCACTTGTTACCCTTTGTTTCTTGATGACAGCCATTCTCAAAGATGTGAGGACATCTGGTGTTTTCAAGAGTTTAGTAGTATTGAAATGTCATCGAAACAGAGGGACCATGGCCCTGGAAGCACATCAGAGAGAGAAGGGAAGCTGCACCAAGGAGCGTGATTCTCACCTCCAGCAAGCTTGTGAGTTTTCCCCTCGCAGGATCTTGGAGAATCCATCTCAAGCAGCTGGGCAGATTTAAAATTAGTCTTATTATTAATTCGCCTTTCAGAAGTATGTAATTTCAAAACCAATTTGGAATAGATCTTGTTAATGAGAATAGCATTAAATAGTCAGATGCCACTGTGAATGCCATCTTCCATAGCGGCTCTCTGAAAAACTGATGGGTATGCAATGAGTTTGATCTAATTATCCTACATTTTATTCATAAATCATAACATCACTTTGTGCTCTTTAAATATACACAACTGTAATTTGTCAATTTGCAATTAAAAGTAAAAACAACAACAAAAGAAGAAATGGAAATGTACTGTTAGGAGGAAGCATAGTATTTCTTCTTTGGTAAAGGGACTTTTATTTTTTTGGTCTGTTTCCATCTGGGAGAATCAACATTTTAAAATTACAGATTTGTTTGCATGTATGTAGTGGCCTTGCTTCCCCCTTCTAACATTTCTTTTTCAACCCTCTATCCCTATGTCCTGGTTCTGTTGAGTTCCTAGGTCCTTTGTGATTTATACTCTCTATTTGTATTAGTCTGCTTTCACACTGCTGATAAAGACATACCCAAGACTGGGTAATTTAGATAGAAAAAGGGGTTTAATGGACTCAGTTCCACGTGGCTGGAGAGGCCCCACAATCATGGCAAAAAGCAAGTCACATCTTACGTGGCAGCAGATGAGAGAAAACGAGAGCCAAGAAAAAGGGGAAACTCCTCATTAACATTTGTTAGGTCCTTCCCTGGGCTTCTAGGGGAGCAGAATAATGAACAAAATGGGATTTATTTAGATCTGATGGTTATTAAACCATCAGATCTCATGAGACTTATTCACTACCATGAGAACGGTGTTGGAGAAACCACCCTCATGATTCAATTATCTCCCACCGGCTTTCTCCCACAATACAAGGGAATTATGGGAGTACGATTCAAGATGAAATTTGGGTGGGGAACCAGCCAAACCATATCACAATTGAATTCCATTCACATAGTTACTGAACACTCCCCAGACTTTTCTTATCAGTGGGGATACAGAAGTGACTAAGACCACAGTCCCTGCTCTGGAATTGTGACAAGTGTGGTGAAAAGACGTCTATATTCAGGGGCCACCAGGGAAGTGTTGGCTTGGAGCCTGGGGGAAGGGCACCCCTGGTAAAGAATAGAGCATGACCAAGCACAGCCAGTTAAGAGCTTCAGCTCTGGAATTAGACACACCTGTTCTGAATTCCTGCCCCGCCACTTCCTGTGTGAATTGGGCACAGGACGTAACATTTCTTATGGTGACTGTGAAATCATCATGGGAAAGGTAGCACACAGCAAATGCTCAGTGCGTGTGAGCATTCACTGTGATGATGATGATGACGATGAGGAGGAAGAACTGCTCCACTCCAGCATGCCTCTACACCTGCATGGGAGCAGTGCCTGGCAGAGCACCCCCACAGACATGAACTTTTCCATCTTCTGTGATTCACATCCTTATTTTGGTTTCTCATTATATAAGACCCAGCTCTCCATTTTGCCATTTCAAAATCCCCCAGTCTGCTCCTACCACTCACTCTCAATTTCCTTCTTCCATGAGCCTCTTCCAAGATCTCTTCCATACCTATAGAAGCACAGAAATAAATCCCATGTTGTTCATTCTTCTGCTCCCCTAGAAGCCCAGGCAAAGAGCTAATGAATGTTCAACTCTGTGCCTTCTACTTCACTCTGGGAAATTCCTCAGAGGAATGAAGGGAAGGCATAGGTGAAGCCAGATGACACCTAACATGTGGTGCAGCCACTTCCATCGCTGTCCTCGGAATCACAATCTCAGGACTGAAGGCAGTTTTCAGTGTTGATCATCGGCTAGTCTAACCCCTGCCTGTGCTGAAACCCCTTTACAGACACCCCTTAGGAGTGACTGTTCTCTTTAGCCAGGTGCTCAGTGCTCCTTTCTGACCCTGCTGGGACTGTGGCTGAAATATGATGCCCAAGGCTATGTTGCCTGGAAACGAAACTTCTATGATGTCAGAGCCCAACCATTTGTATGTTGAAATTCTGTTGTTTGAAATTCCCACCTGGAGGAAAGAAACATCCTATTTTCCACTACCTTCTTGAGCACGTGGGAAGCTGCAAATAATTCAGTGTGTTTCTATCAGATGCTTTTGATGTATAGTGGTAGGAGAGACTGGGAGTCAGTTGGAGATGTGTATATATATATATATATATATATATTTTTTTTTTAAGAGTTTCAGTCTCGTTGCCCAGGCTAAAATGCAATGTCTCCCGGATTCCAGCAATTCTCCTGCCTCAGCCTCCCAAGTAGCTGGGATTATAGGCATGGCTGGCTAATTTTTTGTATTTTTAGTAGAGATGGGGTTTCTCCATGTTGGTCAGGCTGGTCTCAAACTCCTGACCTCAGGTTATCCGCCCTCCTCAACCTCCCAAAATGCTGGGATTACAGGCATGAGCCACTGCGCCCAGCCTGGATAAGAATTTAAAGAAAGATAGTAACATAGAGCTTGGCAATATATGTTCTCATAAACATGATCATTTCTAATTGTCATCACCCTAAAATTTGTATTGTGTGTACCAGGGATGATATATATTAAATATTCTGGTATATTTTTTGTTATATATTGAAACTAACCTGTAATAATTTTAATGTTGTAAACGAACAAAGAAGTGAAAAGTTTGTACCTAATGGAAAGAGAAGCAATACTTGAGACATTGTGAGCCTTTGGGTTTTTCTTTTTGTGTGAAGAAAGGAGAAATCTGATTATTTTCTGGATTGCTGTTTAAGAAATCACTTAATGTCTAAAATGTAGCCTATTGGGGTGAGCAAAATATTGCAGATTTGCTCGAGAAACAGGTTCAAACATTGGACATCAAGAAAAAAAAATTAAAATTCGGGTGTAAATTAATCTTTTTCATCTTTTTGACTTCATACTGGAAGGAATTTCAAATAAACATCAGCTCAGTCTTTTCTTATTTGTTTGTTGTTGAAAGCAAAATATATCTCCTGGGAGGATAGGCAAAGAATGGTAGACAGCTCTGGGATTGATGAGGTCATGGTTAAGGAGGTGTCTATTGTTTGTTTGTTTCCAAAAATATTTGACCATCACCATGTACTGACATTCTTTCTAAACATGCAGTTTCTGATTGTCAGCAATTTTTCTTTAATGTCCAAAGGAATGTACCGAGGTCCCCAGAGAATTATGTGCATGAAAGCAATATGTAAACGGTGAAACACTTGATAAATGTAAAGGGGTATTATTTCCTAAAATTAATCTCATTGTTTTTAAACAAATCAAAAGGGGAGAAAATGGCTGGAGGAGGGGGAGACGGTACCGGAAGCATGAGAGCAAGCCCAGGGAAAAGCTGGCTGGGATGATGCTGCATGGTTTGCTTAGACTGTGAGGCACGTTTTGCCTGGTTCAGGGGCATTCAGATACAGCACAGGATGAGAGGCAGACAGCTGGTGAGAGGATTCTGGAGGAATCTGTGAGGACTGTTAGAAAATACCACAGCCTCATTCTCCTGTGTGCTCATCGTTTCTGTCAAACACAAACTCCAGGATTGTAAATCTATTTATTTGCTATCTCAGTTTTCTTCAATCAGATACTTAGGGAGACTGTGTTGCGAGTGGGAGGTGAGCAGATTTGATGACCCCAAACCTGCAAGATGAAGAAGGATTTCTTTATCCTGATCCATTTAAACCGTTGGTTTTTATGACAGCAGCCTTCTGTCTTTTGTGTTGCTTGGGTTTGCAGGGCTGCTGCTCTGAGAGTCGCCTTTCAGGCATTGAGATGATTATTGTTCGGGTAACCATTGCCAGAAAGTGACTAGGTTATGGGCTCATGATCTTAATGACCTGGCTTTCTACCCACCTGTGAGTTTGAAAATAAACTACTTTTATTAAAATTATAAAATTTGCAAATCTCCTATAAAAGGGAATCTTTATCCCATGCAGAAGGATAAGGGATTGGGGGAGTCCCAAGAGCTAGGTTTGAATCTTGGTTCCAGGACTTGCTGGCTGTGTAATCTGAAGCAAATCTCAAAATATCCTTGAGCTTGTTCTCTTGTTCATCAAATTCCAATGCTAATATGTACCTCACAGACTTGTTGGAGATGCAATTAAATAAATATTTAAAGAGCTTTTCACATTTCCAATGGCTTATGCAAAAGTTAGTTATAATGATACTGTGGTGGAAAGTTTTATTATGTATAAGAGCCTAAATTATTTTGCACGAGCTCCCTCTATTACTTGCCTGAAACCATAACGCTTTAGATTTATAAGGTCAGACAGTTGTGTTCTATTTAATTATTACTCTTGAAACTTTCTCAGGTTTGCCTATGACTTGTCTACATCTTTGGAGGCTTTATAGATTTTTCCAAGTGTCAAACCCAATAAAAGTCTCTCCTTCTTCAAGGATGAGAACAATGAGGAAAAAGAACAACATTGAATTTATGAAAAGGTAGTCAGGACAAGCAAAGGAAGGAGTGTCTTGAAAACTCTGACAAAGAAGGAATCTCTTAAAATGATTGATTACAAGAACCAAAAGAAATTCATGGAAACTGTTTAACATCCTTAATGGAGCGTAAAAATGTATGGACATTGTGGCCATAATAAAAAAATTTTAAAAATAGTAGATGTCAGCATGGATGTGGTGAACAAGGAACACTTCTACACTGCTGGTGGGAATGTAAACTAGTACAAGCACCATGGAAAACAGTATGGAGATTCCTTAAAGAACTAAGAGTAGAACTACCATTTGATCCAGCAGTCCCACTACTGAGTGTCTACCCAGAGGAAAAGAAGTCATTATACAAAAAAGACACTTGCACACATGTGTTTATAGCTGCACAATTCACAATTGCAAAAATGTGGAGCCAACCCAAATGCCTGTCAATCAATAAAAGGATAAAGAAACTGTAGTACATATATATGATGGAATACTACTCAGCCACAAAAAGGAATGAATTAATGGCATTCACAGTGACTTGGATGAGATTGGAGACTATTATTTTAAGTGAAATAACTCATGAATGGAAAACCAAACATAGTATGTTCTCACTCATAAGTGGGAGCTAAGCTATGAGGACGCAAAGGCATAACAATGACACAATGGACTTTGGGGACTGAAGGGGAAAGGGGCTAAGGGATAAAAGACTACAAATAGCGTGCAGTGTATACTACTTGGGTGATGGGTGTACCAAAATCATCACTGAAGAACTTACTCATATAACCAAACACTACTTGTTCCTCAATAACCTAGGGAAATTTAAAAATAAAAATTAATAATAAATATACATATGGCCATTATGAAACAGATATCAGGCTAACATGAAAAACAACAGGATGAGACAAAATATAAGATGGGTACTTTTTTTAAGGTTGTAAAGAAATATAAAAAGATGTGACAGAATTAAAGTCCTCAGTGGAGGCAAGAATATAAAATTGACACTGGAGAACATGAGTCGATGTTAAGTGCATACCTGCAGATCAGAAAACAGAACAAAAAGACAAAAAAAATTGAAATCATCAGAGAAATGATAAGTAAGGAAAACAGGTGAGAGAGGATCAGCCAAAAGAACTATGAGTATTTAGAATGAAAAGGCCAAACTAAATGAAAAGCAGGAATAATTAAGGCTTAGTTGAAGAAAATGTTCCGGATTTGAATAAAGTAATTTGATATATAGATCAGAAGTGTGTTCACTATGTTCTAGGCAAAATCAACCAAAAATGAGTCATGTAGATTCACAGTGTGGTGGAATTTCTCAATTATAATGTCAAATAGGAAGCCCTGTAAACATCCAGAAAAAAAAACAACAACTTATCAGTAAGTGAAAAAAAGTCACGCTAACTTCAGCCAACTTTGCAACAGTTAGCATCTTAAAAATAGGGCTATTTATAGAGTCTGAGGAGAAGTAATAGTGATCCAAGAATGTATTCCTTAGTCATGAGATGTGTTAAGGCAATTGAAAGATAGCCTCAAAGATGCAAGGCATTAAGAAAATACAATTCAGAAAAAAATATATACTTAGAGACATATACCACTTAATTAATGACTCAAAATTAACACAACAAGGGGAAAACACATAAAAAATACTTATTTTTTTTTCTTCCTGAGCTCAAATTTAAATTCAAAGGATCATGTTTTCAGGGTAAATTCTCCGATGGTTCTTTCAGAGTTTTGTTTGATTGTCTTATCTTTGCCCTTTCTATGTTCTTAATACACATAAATTTATATCTTGACACATACTGTTTACTCCCAAATTCATTTGGAGTTTTTTTCTTGGTTTTGATTATTACTTAAAATATTGAACACTAAGCTATAGCATGAATGCAGTTTTTTTGACCTTTGCTGAAGACTGAACTAACCAGGCCAGGCACAGTGGCTCATGTCTGTAATTACAGCACTTTGGGAAGTCGAGGTGGGTGGATCACAAGGTGAGGAGTTTGAGACCAGCCTGACCAATAAGGTGAAACCCTGTCTCTACTAAAAATACAAAAATTAGCCAGGCAAGGTGGTGGTGCCGGTAATCCCAGCTACTCAGGAAGCTAAGGCAGAAGAATCACTTGAACCCAGGAGGTGGAGGTTGCAGTGAACCAAGATTGCACCACGGCACTTCAGCCTGGGTGACTGAGCAAGACTTCATCTCAAAAAAAATAATAATAATAAATAATAATAAAAAGCTGAACCTACTAGCTTAGGATGCTTTGCCAGAGGAATCACTAATCAATGAAAGTAGTGATTTGATTCTTCAGAGCATCAGAGTTTTCTGGAACAATCTAATTTAACCTTTGGCTGGGCAAAGATTGCTTAAGCAAGAGTAAAGGATTTGTAACATAAAGGAAAAGATCAACACATTGGACAGCATTTAAAATCAAGAAATTTTCTTCATCAAAAGACAGCATGAAAAGAATAAAAGGGCAAGCTGCAGAGTGGAAGAAAATTTTTGCAGCATGTAGAATTGATAATGTGCTCATATTCACAATATATAAAGATTCCCTCCAAATCAATAAGAGACAGCCTAATGAAAAATGAGCAAGAGATGTGAACAGAAACTTTACAAAGAATAATAACAGAATGGCCATTAAATATATGAAAAATGCTTTACTTTATTAGAAACATGTAAAAGGATAATTAAAACCACAAGGAATACCACTACAGAATTTACAGTATAGCAAAAATCCAGAAGGCTGACATGCCCAGGTGTTGATGAGTTTATGGAATAAGAAGCTCTTACATTGTGGTGGAAGTGTAGAGTGGTACAACCACCATGGAAAACTGTTATTATGTACTGAAGGTGAAAAATACCCTATGACCAGCAATTTTACTTCTAGGTTACATTTAGAGAAATGAATGTAGTTGTGCTCCAACAGACTTGTACAGGGACAGATAGCCTATTTCATAGTAGCCACAGATTGGCAAAAACTCAAATGTTCATCCACAGTAGAATGGAGGAATAAATTGTGCTATATTCATACTTCTAATGGAATACTATGGCAAGAAAAATAAGCTACCAGTACACACAAAATCATTCATAATTTTATGTCAATAATATTGGGTAAAAGAAGACAAAGATGTAATAATACTTTGAGTCCATTTATATAAAAAACACACAAGTGTTACAAGTCAAAGTAGTGGTTATTTTGAAGTGGAAGAGGTGTGATAATTGGTAGGATGCTTAGGGAGAGGGAGTGGAGGGAGTTCTGAAATGCTGTTAATATTCTATTTCTTAATCTAAGTGGTAATTATACAATTGTATTCATTTCATAATAACTCATTGAACTGTACACTTAGAATTCGTTCACTTTTCTGTATATCTGTTATACTTCAATAAAAATCTTAAAAAATATTTTTTAAAAATGCATAGAAGAAAACTAAGAAAATACTCTACAGTATAGTGGCTATCTCTGGATAATAGGATTGCAGAAGACTTCACCTATCTTTTTTAAAATTCACTTTCCTATATTTTCCAATTTTTTACAATGAGTAAGTATTATTTTGATAATGAAAATTGGAACAAAGTAAACCTTCAAACCACAGAATCACCCATTACTCCACCTTATTCTTTCTTATCCGTATTCAATCATTCACTTATTTTATACCTGCGATGACTCTTGCAGTGATTCACAAGGATTTTATTCCCAGTCCTCTCCCCTAGTTTAACTCTTCATCTCTCACCCAAACATTGCAGTAACTTCACAATTAGTATTCCTGCAAGTGTAACAATTCCAGTCTCATGGCTTCATTGCTCATCTGTCTTCATGGCTCCCTGTTGCTTGCAGAGTCCTTGACATGATTTTCTAGTTTCTCCTGTTGGGGTGCAAAGAATGATACCCCAAAGTATGGTGTTTTGGCACGCTGAGCACTTTGAATTAAAATAAATCAAAAAGGCTTAGAAGCTGCCTGAGAACTAAAAACGTACTAACCTTCTCTTGTTTCTTCCCCCACCTCCAAAGAGCAGGCAGGGACTCTCTGTCTAAAATTCCCTTACCTGACTCAGAAAACTTTCTAAAAGAAATACAATTGTCTTAAGTACTGCCTACACCTTCCAAGAATCTTACCAAATAACCTGGAAAGATTAACCACTCAGAAGAGAAGAGGAAAAAGAAAAAAAAATTGCTCCATGCCAGGACTTTCTATTTTTCTGAAGGCAGCTTTTGAGAAATCACCTGGGAGACTTTATCTCCACAATAATACAACTTTTGCTCACAGTGAAGTTCCACCCCTCACCTTTCTACCACCTCCCTTAGAGCTCAAAGGAACTTTGTCCCAGGCCATTTTTCTTTGGACTTATTCATTTTCTCTAAAAATTATTTACTACCCCTCAAAATGGCCACATTTCCCCTATCTCCCCTTCCCAAGGAAGAATGGTAAATGAGTACAGCTAGTGCTCGACTTATGACCACTGTCGGGACCGTGGACCTGTCGTAACACGATTTGGTCGTAAGTTGAGTAGGCTATATGTACAGTTGAAATGGTGCACGCGGAGATGGTAGTGCTGCCGGAAGCTGGTCCGCACTGTCGTACACCCAGCTGGGCAACGTTTGCACTGCCAGACGCAGAGCAGTCATGGCTAGCGATTGTGGTTGTAAAGTCGAATGGTCGTAAATTGCATAGGTGGTAAGTCGATCAGTACCTGAACCTCACTGCATTACTGCATAATCATCTTCCTGCTATTCCCCCATGTTTATGCATGTTAAATCAATCTGTAGGCCTTTTTCTCCTATTAGTCTGCCCATTGTCAGTTTATTTTCAGTGAACCATTAGAGGTTGGGGGGGAAGCTTTTTCTTGGTCCCTACACTCCTTATATTGACTTCACAATAGCATACTTCGCAGTCTCAGCTTCCTCATTCTCCTTACTTTACACATCATTCCTCCCGTAACATCTGTTCATGATAAGGCCTACATTTCAAGGCCTATCTGAATTATCATCATGCACAGGAAAATATATCTGGTAAACTGGGCAGATGAAAGCAACGTCTTTTGAGTTGTTTTTGTGGTTTTATAACACTTTGTATCTTTTTCATGTGTTTCATTATGTTCCACAATTACGTTTTAAACCCTCTATAGATTATACATTTTGTGGTCAGACACTGTGTCTTCTTTTTTTTTAAGACCTGAAAAATTTTGAGTTGAATTTATAGAATTATGTTTTCTTTCTTTTAAACCTGGACAAATTAACTCATATTTTCTGTACCCATCTACCCACCCCCACAGTCTCTTCATAAATGAAAAAATAAATCATTAAAGCCCTTCATAAAAATGTAACATAGAAATATAATTTCATCCACAGAGCTCCTTAGAAGAAAAAGAAAAGCATTATATTTAAATGACTGCTTGAGTGGATATTACATATCTCTACTGTTTAATCCTCCCAGCTAATGTTACCCTCTGTGTGATTTATTTTCCAAAGATGATGTAACCATTTCATGTTCCTTGTTCTTAAGTTTTATAGTTTGCAACCTTGATGAGTTATTGAATTGTTTTCCAGCTGCAGTAGCTGTATTTCATTTTAAGCACTATTCATTACATGACTTCATTACACATAAGCAGAAACACCACAGAGGCATTTGTTTCCATGGACATTTGTTTTTAACCTAGTGACCATTCTAAACCTTTTCGCTGTCCTTTTTGGCTCCAAACTGGCCATTATTCCATTTGCTTTTAACAGTTGACCTTGTAATTTTTTTTGTGTTGCAGAGATCAATGCCATCTGTCTTAAATTCTCTTTGTTTTTAAGTGTCTCACACCATATTCATTCCCACTGACCCAGGAAATGAAGTGTTTGTGTAAGGAGAGCTCTTACCTTGGGTGCACATGAAAACGTCTCTGCCTGGGTCCTACCCCACAGAGAATCTTACTACATTGTCTGGAATGAGGCATGGACATTGGTTTTGTTTGGTTGGTTGCTTTTTTACAACCTCCCAGGTGATCCTAAGTGCAGACAGGTTTGAGAATGCCAGACTGAGGAGACGCGTTTTGCTCTTTCCCTGGACGTCATCTCATAGATGACCTTGTTACATCCATTTTTCTAGCTCTTCCATCCTTCTTCTTCCTTCAGATTATAAACTTGTACAAATATTTCTCTCAAGCAAAATCACTTTCTTCTCATACTTCTTTTTGAGCTACTTTTCCATCCCCATCATTTCCTTTTTTGCAAAAACAAAAGAGAAGTACACACTTGCTACCACACATTGGTTTTATTTCTGCTAAAGACTCCATAGGACTCCAGTGAAAACATTTCCTCATTCCCTCAAAGTTGCCAAACAGCCTCCTAATCATCATTGATATAGTGATTTTTTTTTTTTTGAGGCAGATTCTCTCTGTGTCACCCAGGCTGAAGTGCAGTGGCACCATCTCGGCTCACTACAGCCTCCGCCTCCCCGGGCTCAAGCAATTCTCATGCCCCACCCTCCCAAGTAGCTGGGATTACAGACCTGCACCACCATGCCCAGCTAATTTTTGTAGTTTTAGTAGAGACAGGGTTTTGCCATGTTGGCCAGGCTGGTCTTGAGCTCTTTCCTGGCCTCATGTGATCCACCTGTCTTGGCATCCCAAAGTGCAGGTATTACAGGCATGAGCCACCCTGCCCGGCCAAGATAAGGTGATTTTTTTTCTCAGACCTTATTTATTCTGCAGGAAGCACTTCACACTGTTAAACATCCCCTTTTCCTTTGACTTCCTGTTTTTCACATCTTCTCCTGCTTCCTTGACTTCATTTTCCAACTCTGTTAACTTATAAACTGGATGCTAAACAAGAGCTAATACTTGGTACTAATAGCTGTGGTGTTAAAGTCTTAGAATCAAGATCAACTAAGCCTGGTTTATGCCAGAGCGAAAGAGAAGACATGTGCTGTAGGTTGCTTTAAAAATGGCTCCCAATGCACTTTGTAAAAAAATTTCTGAGACAGAGTCTTGCTTTGTCACTCCAGGCTGGAGGGCAGTGGTGCAATATCTCAGATCACTGCAATCTCTGCCTCCACCTCCTAGGTTCAAGCGATTCTCCTGCCTCAGCCTCCTGAGTAACTAGGATTACAGACACAGCACCACTATGCAGAGCTAATTTTTGTATCTTTAGTACAAACGGGGTTCGCCATATTGGCCAGGCTGGTCTTGAACTCCTGGTCTCAAGTGATCTGCCTGCCTTGGCCTCCCAAGGTGCTGGAATTACAGATGTGAGCCACTGTGCCCAGCCACACTATGCACTTTTGTATATGCGTTAGTGCGATATGACAAAATGCTCTGATTCTTAATGCCGAAAGTTTAATACGGTGTATGTAACTGAACATACTCATTCGCTTGTGATCCTTTCTTGAAAAGTGGTGCTTAAAGAGCTCATCCTTTGCAAGCCATCCATGTTGTCCCTCAGGCATTTTATCTTTGCTTAAAGTATTGAAGAATAGTTGCTTCTTTCATGGCTTTTGTTTGTGTCTAATGCACCTTTTAACATAATAAACACAATGCATTGTTGTAGCTAATTTTCTGGAAAACTTGATCTTTCAGGAATTGTTTTATAGATCTTCAATAAATTTTTTCTCTAAATTAAAAAAAAAAAGAGCTCCTAATAATTCTTCCTGTTGGTACTCATGCCTTTGTATAATCCCCTCTCCCTGAGTGTGGCTGTGACTTCTGACTTACTTTGAATTGACAGAACATAGTAAAAGTGATACATGGGATTCTGTAATTATGTTACACAAGATTAAAGCGCCTATCTTGCTGGAGTCTCTCTCCCCAATCACAATGGCTTTGAGGAAGAAAGTGGCCATGTTAGGGAACTCCCAAGTGACAAAGAACTACAGGTGGCCTCTGGGAGCTGAGGGCAGCCTCCAGCCTGCAGTGGCCTCCAGCTGACGGCCAGCAAGAAAATGAGGTCTCCACCTTTTCAGCTGTAAGAAACTGATTTCTACCCACAAGCACCTGAGCTTGGAAGCAACGCCTTCCCTCATGGAGCCTCAGATGATGCTTCAGCCCAGAGGAACACCTTTATTTCAGCCTTGCAGAAAACCTGGATTCCTGACCCACAGAAACCGTGAGGTAATAATGTTTTAAGCTACTACGTTTGTCTTGTTGTGCAATAACAGATAGCTAATATGCCATCAGTTGCTCCTTACCTTTCCTCTATATCTTTGCCCTTCCACCCATCCCAGCCCCAGGCCTATAGGAGGCTTTCAGGCTCTAGCAGAAAACAACAACCGACCCCAGATTAGTCTTTACTGAGATGTCTTGTTTCGAGGGTGGATTTAATGTCTTTCTTCCACATCTCTTGGAGCTCTCTAAAAAGTTCTGGGTGGGCTTTTGTATCTCCTCATACACCTACAGGGACTAGTTAGAGTGACGGTAGTGGTCATATGTTTTTTGGCTTATAATTGTGGGTAATGTTTTAAAGTTGATATTTAATTACATAAGTAATAAATGAATCATTTTTGTTTGTAGAATATTAAGAAATTTTAAAACAAGCTAAATTGACCTTTATCTTCCTCAGTTGCTAATCCTTCTTTCTCAGATAAAACCATCATACATTTGGCATAGTTTCTTCCACACTTTTTTCTGTGCATTTAAATGCATTTAGTATATGCGCTTAAAGAAGGATATAGTATCTTTGGCTCTTTTCTGTAAAAGGTATCATGTTGTACATTTTAACAGTACATTTTGGTGTGTTTCCATGTGAGTCTATGAAGATCTCCATTAAAAAAATGCTGCTTACTATTGCATAGTGTAGCTAGATTATAATTTACCTTTACTGGTAAATATTTGTATGCTTTCTAAACTTTTGCTAAATTTTTTTTTGCCATAAACATCTTTAGCCATTGTTTAAAGAGAACACTTTACACAGATTAAATTCTACAGCGTTTATATGAGTAAAGGACAATTTAATTAATGAACTGAGGGCAGCTCCGAACCAGAAGAGATTCAGAAAGCTCAGCCCAGCAGCATGAGCTTTTAGAAGCCAAACGTGGAAGCAAAGTACAGATACCACCTGATTGGCTACACCTGGGCATCTGCCTTATTAGACACAGTGTGATCAGCTGGCTGCCTGTACTTGGCTGAATGAAGCTTGGGCTATTTGAGATTGACTGAAACCCAGCTATTTGTTATTAAAAAAATATACTCCTAAGTTGGGTTTCAGCGTTTTCTTTTGTTTTGTTTTACATACTATGTTACGTTACAGTTTATTATGTAGGAACTCAAAATACAGAGAGAGCCTCAGGCTTACAGCCTTCTGCCTTTTTTAAAATTTAGCACTCTGAATCCTTGAACACATGAGTGCTACCAAGAAACATCTATATAGATAAATTAAAGAATAGAAATAGAATCTTGGATCATGAGCAGTGTCAACCAGGATAATGAAATGTGTATCAGTTTGCATGTTCACCAGCACTAAATTTTGCCAGCACTGTATGAACAGACTTCTAATTTTGCCAGTTTGATGATCTGATGGGTGAGACTATCTGTTTGAACTTCATTCCATTGTTTACTTAATTTAATTTGCATTTTCTGAATTACTAGCAATATTGCATATCTTTTCACATGTTAGTAGCCATGTTTAGTTACTTATTCTGTAAATTTCCTTTCTTTTTTTCAAACTTTTATCAGATGTTTTGTCTTTTTTTCTGATGGAAACGTTTTATGTGTTCTGGTTAAAACTTTCGCTCTGTTGTATACACTGGGAATATAGTCTTTAGGTTCATGTCTTTTTTGCTTTCTGTGAGCTATATGAGAGAAGTCCTTTCTACTTAAAGGTGATAAATATACCTAGACATTTTCAATATCTTTTTATAGATTGGGTTTTGCATATGTCTTTAATACAGCTACAAATTTTTTTATTGTTTCAATAGTTTGTTGAGAGGATATAAACATTTTTTCCCTAATGTCTAGAAAGTTGCTCCAACCCTGTTTGTGGAAAAATTTGTCCATACCTCCAATGCTTTGAGAGTAAACCTTCATTATCCACTAAGTTCGCATATATACATGAGTCAGTCTCTGGACTCTCTTCTATTCCAATAATCTATTTATTCCTGGGACAATAATATGCTGCTAAATTATCGAATCTTTACACAATTATTAAGTCCTTCTTCTTTTTTTCTTTCAAAATGATATCTTGATTATCTTTCCATGTTTATTCTTCCACTTGCATTTTAGAGACATCTTGTTAAGCTCTTTGAAAAACTTTGTAAGGACCTGGACTTGTAGTTGAGTAAATCTGTGGATTAATTTTCAGAGAATAAACTATTTGCAATATTGAGCCATCCCATCCATGAAACGATTGTAGCCCACATTTACTTAGGTTTTCTTTTGCTTAATAAAGTTTTGCAGTTTTCCCCACAAGGGTGTTCTACATTTGTGGCTAGGTTTATTTCTAGATACGTTATACTTTATATTGCAACTGACATCAACATTTTTAATCTGTTTTATTTCCAAATTGACTTTTGGCTTCATTTAAACTCCTGTCTCTGTTCCTAGCTGGCTCAGTTACTCTGGCTCAATAACTCCAAATTTCAGGAAGCAAATCTGTTTGCTTAGAGTAGTGGACATTTTTACTCTCCTATTTTTTTCAAACACATTTTCATTGGCTAAATGTAAAAGTATGCAAAGCAAGGCATAAAATAGAATCACATTAGTGAAATATAATGAGGATCTTAAAAATGTGTGAGTTGGTATGTACACAGAAAATAATCTGAATGAAGGAATATACACCAACTGAGCATTAGGTCATTATCTCTGGGGTTATGATAAACTTTTATCACAACTAAAGAACTAGAGAACCAAGTACAAACCAACCACAAAGCTAGCAGAAGACAAGAAATATTCAGAATCAGAGCTGCATTAAAGGAGATTGAGACACAAAAAGCCATTCAAAGGATCAATGACTCCAGAAGTTGGTTTCTTGAAAAAATTAGTAAAACAGATAGACTGGTATCTAGAATAATAAAGAAGACAAGAGAGAAGATACAAATAAACACAATGAGAAATGACAAAGGGGATGTTACCACTGACCCTATGGAAATACAAATAACCATCAGAGAATATCATGAACACTGCTATACACACAAACCAGAAAATCCAGAAGAAATTGATGAATTCCTGGTTACCTACACCCTCTCAAGACTGAATCAGGAAGAAACTGAATCCCTGATCAGATGATTAATGAGCTCTGAAACTGAATCAATAATAAATAGCCTACAAACCAAAAAAGAAAAAAAATCCCAGGACCAGACAGATTCACAGCTGAATTCTACCAGATGTACAAAGAAGAGCTGGTACCATTCCTACTGAAACTATTCCAAAAATGTTGAGGAGGAAAGACTCCTCCCTAACTCATTTACTGAAGCTAGCATCATTCTGATACATACATGTAACCAACAAGCATATGAAAAAAGGCTCAATCTCATTGATCATTCGAGAAATCCAATCAAAACCACAGTGTGATATCATCTCACACCAGTCAGAATAGCTATTATTAAAAAGTCAAAAAATAACAGATGCTGGACAGGTTGCAGAGAAAAATGAATGCTTTTCAGTCTCTGCAAATTAGTCCAACCATTTGCATGACAAACTCCTGTGACATGAGTTTACCGGTAAAACAAACCTGCACATGTACCCTTGAACTTAAAAGTTTTAAAATGAGGTACTAAAGAAAATGACAGCTAAATAAAGTATTCTAGACATGAATGTGTGCTGAGATAAGAAATTACTTTAGGCCAGGTGTGGTGGCTCACGCCTACAATCCCAGCACTGTGGGAGGCCAAGACAGGTGGATCACAAGATCAGGAGTTCAAGACCAGCCTGGCCAATATGGTGAAACTCCATCTCTACTAAAAATAAAAAACTTAACTGGGTGTGGTGCCAGGTGCCTGTAATCCCAACTACTCAGGAGGCTGAGGCAGGAGAATCACTTCAACCCAGGAGCTGGAGGTTGCAGTGACCCGAGATCGCACTGCTGCACTACAGCCTGGGTGACAGAGTGAGACTCCATCTCAAAATTAAAAAAAAAAAATTAAAGGGCATTATTATTATGAGTGAATGACACATTCAAAATATAACTGTCAATGATTAGATGCTATCATTGAATCAAACATACATTTCCTCAATTTTAAAATTATACTCTAGTCATAAAAGAAAATACCATTATTCTGCAAAAATATACAGAGAAACCTAAGGGGTAATGATTCATAATGCATGCACTGTATGCTAAACATTTGTACAAAAAATAATATGGAGGGAGGATAAAATGATAAAGAAAACCTGGCAAAAATCTCAACAACTTGGAGAAGATGGTATATGGAATGTTACACTTGCTTTGCAACTTTTCTGTAAATTTAAAATTATTTCACAATAAAAATACTTTAAATACTCTGAAAAGAAAGAAAAACATTTAGTTTCTATAGTATTTATTCCAGTATTATAATGTTCTTTTTCCCCCCAAAGAATTAAAAAATTTTAAAAATTAATTAAATATTTTACATTTTCACAGGTCTATTGAAATATAATTTGCAACAAATAAACTGTACATATAATATACAGTTTGAAAAACACATTCAAAATAATGAACATTTCGAACATTTTCATCACATCCAAAAGTTTTTGCACTCCTTTGTAATTTTTTCCTCTCAGTCCCCAGCCCTCCTCCATCCGTAGTCAACTATTGATCTGCCTTCTGTAAGAAAAGAAAGGAATAGTCTTATTTCTGAAGATGAAGGGTCACAGAGAAGATTCTGAACAAATAGGCCTTGCTCAGTTTCCTCCAATTTATTACCATTAGGCCGGGTGTGGTGTACTCCCAGCACTTTGGAAGGCCAAGACGGGCAGATCACCTGAGATCAGGAGTTCGAGACCAGTCTGGCCAACATGGCAAAAACCTGTCAGCTATATTAAAACTACAAAAGTGAGCTGGGTATGGTGATGCATGCCTGTAATCCCAGCCACTTGGGAGGCTGAGGCAGGAGAATTGCTTGATCTGTGGGTTGCAGTAAGCCAAGATTGCACCAACGCACTCTGGCCTGGGTGGCAGAACAAGACTCCGTCTCAAAAAAAAAAAAGCATTATCCAGTTTATTACCATTAGATCATACTCTTTTTGCTCTATTATATGTCTCTACAATTGTCTACTCTTCATCAAGCCTACTAGTAAAAAACACTGAAGTTGAACTGTTTCTTTAGGTTTTCCTTATGAGGCTCTCATGTCATGTAAGCATATTTAATAAGATTGTATGCTTTATTCCTGTTAACCTGTCTTTGTAAGTTTGATTTTCAGATCCAGTGAGTAACCGAAAGAAGGTAGAGAAAAAACTTTTTTTTTCCCCTACAATCAATTGATTCACTGGTCAAGTGACTCGGTTCAATCTCTAACCTCATACCCTGGAGGTTGGGAGGTAAGGTTGATATCATGTGGTTCAAAGCCCCAACCTTCTGATCACATCGTTGGTCTTTCTGATGACTAACTCCCTCTGGAATCATCTTGTCAGCATAAATACAGGCATGTTTCATGGGGCTTATGGATAACAAAGACACTCTTAACACTCAGGGTATGCCAAGGGTTTTGTTTATTTACTTTTTAATTCTTTTTTTTTTAATTTTTATTTTTAAAGAGAGTCAAAGTCTCACTCTGTTGCCCAGGCTTAAGCGCAGTGGCACAATTATAGCTCATTGCAGCCTTGAGCTCCTGCGCTCAAGTAGTCCTCTTGTCTCAGCCTCCTGAGTAGCTAGGACTACAGGCATGCACCACCATACCTGGCTAATTTTAAAATTTCTTTTGTATACACAAAGTCTTGCTTCAAGTGATCCTCCCACCTCAGCCTTTCCAAGGGGTTTTAGAAACTCTATTCCAGGAATCTGAAACAAAGACCAGACAAATTATTTACTATAAAACAACATCCCAGATGCCACCTCTTTCTCCTCAGGGTCTCCGGGGACTCCCATTCACATTTCATCTCTCCCTTGCGTGCTCTAACAGTGCAATCGTAGAGCTTACCGTGTTTTACTATTTATCATAGTCATGGGCATACCCTTCTTCTCTATGGACTGCAAGCTCTGAGGACAGAGAGTATCACTTATTAATATTAATCTTTCTAAGTGTCTCAGTGCCAACACAGTGAGTTTTTTGTTGGTTTGTTTGTTGTTTTCTTTGAGACGGAGTCTCACTCTGTCTCCCAGACTGGAGTGCAGTGGCATGACATTGGCTCACTGCAGCCTCTGCCTCCCAGGTTCAAGTGATTCTCTTACCTCAGCGTCCCGAGTAGCTGGGATTACAGGCGTGTGCTACCACCCCTGGCTAATTTTTTTTTGTATTTTTAGTAGAGACGGGGTTTCACCATGTTGGCCAGGCTGGCCTCAAACTTCTGACCTCAGGTGATCTGCCCACATTCCAAAGTGCTGGGATTACAGGTGTGAGCCACCCCGCCCAGGCTGTGTTTTCTTTTTAACTGAATTTAATTAGGATGCTTCATTTTTCTCAGAAGGCTTCTTTCCCTTTCCCTTTCGATGCAGACTCATTCTTTTCTAGTTATGTGAATGATAATATAAACCATTATATTCTTGAGGATTCACTGTGGAACTTATAAAACCATGGTTTATCAACTGGTGAGTTAGATATGCATTCAAATGCTTTAAATCAATGTAGCTGAAGCAGTTCTTTTGTTCTCTCTCTTTTTTTTTTTTTTTTTTTTGGAAGGGAACAGCATCACAATAGTATCGTTTCATTTCAGAGCTTTCTTGGAGCTTTTCTTAATTCTCCAATTTTGGGTAGCCTATCATTGAAGCCTTTTGGATGAATTCCTAGGTTTCTTGCAAAGAATCACTAGTTAAAAAAATATGTATTCTATATAGGGCATATGCATTCTGCCATCCTTTCTTTACTTTCTTTCATTGAAAAGCTAATAAGATACTGCTTTTTGAATGTTAGCAAATTTGAGGCCAGGCGTGGTGGCTCACGCCTGTAATCCCAGCACTTTGGGAGGCTGAGGCGGGTGGATTACCCGAGGTCAGGAGTTTGAGACCAGTCTGACCAACATGGTGAAACCCTGTCTCAAAATAAACCACAAAAAACAAAAAACAACAAATTTGAGCCCTGAGGAATCTCCAGAAAACCACTTTCCATATGTCTCCTAATTAGGTGTGAGGTGATTTTTGAGGTGTAGGGTTGCCATGCGGTTTAATGAAGAGAGTGCTGAAGTGGAGTGGGAATTTTGGGGTTCTAGTCCCTATTTTATGTATTTGGTAGCTTTATGATTTAGGAGGTCAATCAATAAATATTTATTGAGCACCTATAGTGTGGGAAGCCCTGTGGGAATATGACTGTAACCAGGACAGACCTTATGGCCTAATGAGGATGGCAGACATTAGAAATAGTTCCAGGTAGAAGTGCTGAATTCAAGAGTATTATTGGAGCTTAGAGCAGGGACCTAACCTAACATAACCTTCTGGGCTGTGGAAAGTGTGCGGGCTCCTGGGAATTTCGCCTTTGAGCGTCGCTGGCCAGGGATTGAAAATTGGTGTTAGTTTGCTTTTACTTCAATTTATACCTAACTCATAAATGAACAGTGCAAGAACATCGTGAGATCAAGGTCACAGGTGAGTCAATGTGGCTCTCCACTGCCTCCTTGTTCCTCATGAGCCAATACAAGGTTGAATTTCAACACAGCTAGCATGAGGGGAAGAACCGTCCAACTAGAAAAACCAGTCAAGGTGATGCCCAGCTTTCTATAGAAGAAAAAAAAATTGAGACTTTCTTAAAAGTTCTGTAAATGAGGAGCAATGAGTAGGGACTAGTCCTACCAAATCACAAACATCAACTCTTGACTCCTGGGCCAGATATGGTGGCTCACGCCTGTAATTCCAGCACTTTGGGAGGCTGAGGTGGGCGGATCACCCGGCGTCAGGAGTTTGAGACCAGCTTGGCCAATGTGGTGAAACCCTGTCTCCACTAAAAATATTTTTAAAATATCTGAGCATGGTGGCATGTGCCTGTAATCCCAGCTACTCAGGAGGCTGAGGCAGGAGAATCACTTGAACCCGGGAGGCGGAGGTTGCAGTGAGCCAAGATCATGCCACTGCACTCCATTCTGGGCAACGAGAGTGAAAACGCTGTCTCAGAAAAACAAAAACAAAAAAACCTCTTGGCTTTTGATCATTAAAACTGCAAATTAACAGTGCATAGATACATAGTCAGAACAGACTGCTGGAGCGTGATAGTGTCAAAAGTTTGTTCATGTGTTTGGGTGAGGCTGTGGGGAAACACACTCTCAAACATTAGTGGTGAGAGGCTAGGTCGTTGTCGGCCTTATGAAGGACATTTGGCAGTGCTATGAAAATCACAAGTGCATATATCTTTTTTCAACTTTCAGGTTCGGGGGTACATGTGCAGGTTTGTTATATAGGTAAATTGCATGTCACTCGGGCTTAGTGCACAGATTATTTCATCGCCCAAGTAACAAAACTAGTAGTTTTCCCATCCGCACCCTACTCCCACCTTCCATTGTCATGTAGGCCCTGGTGTCTGTTGTGCCCTTCTTTGTGTCCATGTGTACTCAATTTTTGGCTTCCCATGCAGTCTTTGGTTTTCTGTTCCTGCATTAGTTTGCTTAGGATCGTGGCCTCCAGCTCCATATTGCTGTGAAGGATATGATCTTGTTCTTTTTTATGGCTGTGTAGTATTCCATGGTGTATATGTAACACAACAAATACATGTATGTTGTTCCCTGACAATTCCATTCTAGATTTTATTCTATAGTAATGCCAGTATGTGTGTATGTATGTGTGTGTATTTATATGTGCAATGATACATACACACATATATGTGTATATTTATATATAACAATGGCATGTATTAATGGTTTTTATTGCCATATTATTTGTAGCAGCAGAAGATTGTTTGGAAACAATCCAAATGTCCATCAAAAGGTAATAACTAAATAAATTATGGTACTTTTATACAATGACTACTTCATAAGTATAGAAAGAAGTAAGCAGGTTCTTTGTGTGTTAGGGGGAACAATATCTAACACATACTGCTAGGTGAAGAGAAACAAGGTACAGCAAAGTATGGATTATGGTATCACTTGTTTTTAAAAGGAGGGGAAGGGAAAAAATATGTATCTCTATTTGCCCCTATATGCATGAAGTTTCTCTGAAACAAACAAAAACCAACAGGAACTATGTGTACATAGTGAGAGAAAGGGGGCTGGGGGATTTGATTTTTTTTTTAGTGTTTGAATCACATAACTGTATTACCTATTCAAAAAATTTAAGTAAAATATCTATACCCAATTTTGTTGAAGCTATTAAGACAATATGGGAATGTAATTTACCCTTGCCCTAGTATTAGCATTCTAGACATGTTTCATTTTAAGCCATGTATTTTCATACATATGAGCCTATCTTTCCAGAATTAGTTTAGCTTCTACTTAGGAATTATAGACACTCACAGATCCATTTTGTAGCCCCTGTAGCACATGTCCTCATATTTTTCCAGAAGGAGAAACTGGTATCGATGCTTCATCATGAATGAGGCCCATCCAGTTGGGAACAACTAAAGAAATGGGGCCAGGTGCAGTGGCTCACGCCTGTAACCCCAGCACTTTGGGAGGCCAAGGTGGGCAAATCACCCGAGGTCAGGAGTTCAAGACCAGCCTGGCCAACATGGCAAAACCCCACCTCTACTAAAAATACAAAAATTAGCTGGGCATGGTGGCACGTGCCCATAGTCTCAGCTACTTGGGAGGCTGAGGCAGGAAAATCGCTTGCACCCAGGAGGCAGAGGTTGCAGTGAACTGAAATGGGACCACTGTCCTCCAGCCTGAGCAACAGAGTGAGACTCTGTCTAAATAAAAATAAAAATAGAGGAATGGGAATCACTTCTGCAAGTGCTGTCACTCCAGGCAGCACTCACATGCTTTGCCTGTTTTCTTTGCACTTGATCCAAGGCTGGTGAGGGCTGCTGGAGAAGGTCCCTTGACTTACGGCTCCCTGTGACTCTGAACCACCGTGGGCCTGACCACAATCGGGTCTTCAGTGCAGCTTTTCCATTGTTTCTCCAATCAGTTCTTGCTTATTTTCCTCATGGACTATTTCAGGCCTTCTCTGTGCTCTTCAAACTCCTGCTACAGTCCTCATGAGCGTCTCTGCAGTGCATGGCTCAGAGATGCTCCTGTTAGGGTGCTGGTTAAGGTGCTCCCCTGAATGCAGTCAGTCCTTGACACTTGGCCATACTGAGGCTATTCTGCCATTTCCCTTCCTTCCCTTGCTGCCTGGGAAGTCTTCCTGTAGTTTGTCCCTGGCTATTGGGCATTTCTGAACTAAGAGCTAGCCACAAGTGATGAAGGGGGAGAAATCCCTGGGTTCTCCCCTGTGGATTATGTCCATAAAAACTAAGTGTTTATTTCTTGCTTGTATGTTCAAAGCATGGAGTGAAAACCTGAATTTCTCCAGGGGCAGAAAGTTATGTGAATAAAAGAAATAAACTGGGTGGTACAGTCGGGAGTGTTGGGACTATGGAATGTGGCATCGGTCTGTCTGCTTCTAATAACAAGAACACCCACTGATTGCCAGACTTCTGATTGACATAAGTGGGAAAAACATCCCCAGGGTGGCCTAATCTTCCCATTTTTCAAGAGCAGCCCAAATGCAATTTTTTTTTTTTTGGTGAAATTTTTGAATTCTTAAGATTCTGTGTGAGCCAAACTAAAATGTCCTCAGGCAGATCTGACTTGCAGTTTCCAACCTCTGATTTTAGCCATCTCCTCATCATTGAAAAACGTGAAAACCTTGTCATAATTTAAATGTTTAAATAGCCATTGGTGTGAAATCCTGTAAGATATTTTTCAAGCTAGATAGGTAATGTATATTCTTTTGTTATGGCCTTCAAGATAACATTTTCAATTCTAAAGAGGTGAACTTCCTTTTGTAGAAATAATATTGCCTTTACTTTAATAGGATATGATGCCTTATTTTTTAAGTATTTAAGCATTTTCAAAAGCATTTCAAAAAAATGCCCTCGGTAGCAAACAAACCTTGGGAAAATTTGCAAACTTTCAATATAAAACGGCTTGTAAAAGAAGAATATGCTAGACTGTGGCTTCAGAAATGCCTGTTTTGCTCAAATTCACTGATGCAAACAAGCACAAAGTAAGAACCAAATCACTGTACAGAGGTATCTGAGTGATAGTTACCCTCCCTACGAAAATCCCAGCTAAATGTTTTTTTTTTTTTTTTTTTTTCCCCCTTTATTTTTTTTCATTTTAGGGTTTGGGGTACATGTGAAGAACATGCAAAATTGTTGCATAGGAACATACGTGGCAGTGTGATTTGCTGCCTTCCTCCCCATCACCTACATCTGGCATTTCTCCCCCTGCCAGCTAAATGTTATACAGACCTTTAAATTGTTCCAAATCTAATGCCTTTTGACACATAGGTAAAATCTCGCAGTAGTGGGCTATGAGAGATAAACCACTGAAACCATTTAGTGCGACTCATCTATTTTACAACCCACAAAAGTGAAGTCCTGATGGAGAAAATATTTTTATTAAAATGGCACAGAATAGTTCTATGGCCAGGGCTGGAACTGGGCTGGAACACAGGTCTCCTGCCTCTCTGTCAATAGCCACCTCCTCACACATCTATATTTATTATATTTTTTATTTTTATTTATTTTTATTTTGAGATGGAGTCTCGCTCTGTCACCCAAGGTGGAGTGTAGGGTGCAATCTCAGCTCACTGTAACCTCTACCTCCTGGGTTGAAGCAATTCTTGTGTCTCAGCCTCCAGAGTAGCTGGGATCGCAGGGACGTGCCACCATGCCTGACTGATTTTTGTATTTTTAGTAGAGTCAGAGTTTTGCCATATTGGCCAGGCTGGTCTTGAACTCTTGACCTCAGGTGATCTGCCCTCTTGGCCTCCCAAAGTGCTGGCATTATAGGCGTGAGCCACCTTGCCTGGCCTGCATCTATGTTTATATAACACGTAAGTATATGTCATTAATAATTTTTGGAAAGCTGTTGATTTAGATATAAAAATTACTTTGTTGACTATGATGCCCTTGGTTTGTCCATCTAAATTTCTGGATACAAACCAAAGATGTTGGTGTCCCCTAATTCATATTGTCTAGGAATAAAAACAATAGGAAGAAACAGCAGTTCTGACAATTCTTCAGTCCTCTCTGCTCTGTAAACCATTGAACAGAAAGCAGATACTTTTGTAAGAATGATGTCAGAGTTCCTCAATCAAAATAATTTTCATTTCCAGCCTTTCTTATGCCCAGGACGAGTTTCTTATAATGCTTTGGGTTTGTGCTGTACTGTCATATGATTATACCAGGCTGAACTGCATGACTTGAAGGGCACTGTGACATGGAATAGAAGCTGAAATTGGTTCAGAGCCACTGTGCTGTGATGCTAGTCAAGTACCTTCTTTGTCCCAGAAAATTACTAGTTTGATGAAAAAAAGTCGAAGGGGTGTAACTGTCCAATGGGTTCACCTTGCCCACTGCCTCGACAGAGCTGATATATCAAGACAGGGGAATTGCAATCAAAGAGTAATCCAGGCAGAGCTGGCTGCATGGGAGACTGGAGTTTTGTTATTACTCAATCAGTCTCCCTGAGCATTCGGGGAATCAGAGTTTTTAAAGATAATTTGGCCAGTAGGGGCTTGGGAAGTGGGGAGTGCTGATTGGTCAGGTTGGAGATGGAATCATAGGGGGTCGAAGTGAGTTTTTCTTGCTTCTTCTGTTCCTTGGTGCAATGGTAGAACTGGTTGGGCCAGATTACCTGTCTGGGTGATGTCAGCTGATCCATCTAGTGCAGGGTCTGCAAAATATCTCAAGCACTGATAGTAGGTTTTACAATAGTGATGTTACCCCAAGGAGCAATTTGTTAGTCCTGCCAAGGCAAATGGACCCCAGGCAAGAAGGGGGTCTTTTCAGGAAAGGTCTATTATCAATTTTGTTTCACAGTCAGTCCATGAACTGAATTCCTTCCTAAAGTTAGTTTGGCCTGTGCCCAGGAATGAACAAGGATGGCGTGTTAGAAGCAAGGTGGAGTCGGTTAGGCCTGATTTCTTTCACTGTCATAATTTCCTCAGTGATAATTTTGCAAAGACAGTTTCAAGTGGATGAAATGTTAGAAGTATAATAATTGTTTTGTTGTTGTTAAAGTTAAGAAATCCCTTAGACACGTGAGATAATAACTAGCCAAGGTGCAGATAAACCATGACTGTGTTTAGAGGCACTTGAACGGGAAAGCTTGGGCTATAGTTTTTGTTACTGGATGTGGGTGACTATCTCCTCTCATGTCTCAGTCTCTTTATCTCTCAAGCTCACTCTTCCGCCTGCAAAAGGACATATCTTCATTTCTGTTTGGCAACTGATAAAAGAAAATTTCAACCGAATTAAATTGAAAGGGGTTAAGCAATGAACGATTTGTGAAGTGGGTAGCCCCCAGAATCACAGCAGATTCACAGCAGATGACTCCAGCGCACCACATGGCAGAAGAAGAACAATACACGAGAAAAGGAAAATGACACACAGGAATCAGAAGTGAGGTATAGAACAGCTGGATTGGTTACAGCTCCGCTTTTGCCTTATTTGAACACAGTTTGAAAACTCTGCAGTGCATGAATGGTTGAAGTAAAGCCACTGGGACTGGCCAAGACTCAGCTACTATTCCAGGCACATACTCCTAAGTTAGGTTTTCAATCTTGCCTCCCTGTTAAGCTAGGTTGCAGTTCATACACAAGTTCTCAAATACAGCAGTTCAGAGTCATTCTCAGGTCATGTTTAGTTTGCTTTAAGACAGCTCAAAATGAATTCATAGAATTCAAGCTTTCTAGTTATCTCCCCCCTTAGAATCTGCATGCTAGTCTGATCCTGTCCCTTGTCCCCACATGTGGACTCCAGAGGGTGACAGGTTGCCATCAGTAGCTATCTCTTATTGGCCTTAGTATTTCCAGACATCTTCTAGGGCCAGAGAGGACTGCCAGATCCAACACAGACCATGGGATGCGGAAGGCTGAATAATGACCCCCAAAGTCATCCAGACCCTAATCTCTGGAAACTGTGACTCTTATATCACAAAAGAGACTTTGCACATGTGATTTAATTAAGTTTTGAGATGGGGAAATTGCACTGGAATATTGAGGTGGGTCCTAAATACAATCACAAAAGTAAGACAGAGGGAAATTTGATGAGATAGAAGGAGGCAATGGGAGTACTTCAGCAATGTGCTACACTGCTGGCTTTAGAGAAGGGAATCACGCACTGAAGAATTTAGGGGCTGGGACTCTAAGAAGCTAGAAAAGGCAAGGAAATAGACTCTTCCCTACTGACCCTGAAGTGAGTGTGGGCCTGCTGACACCCGTGAAACTGCTTCTGGGTGTCTCGCCTAGGTAACTGTAAGAGTATCTGTTTGTGTTGTTTTAAGCCACCAAGTCTGGGGTGATTTGTTAGAAAAGCCGCATGATGCACAGGATATCCCAGTTTTCAGAAATGTTAGTGAAGGAAAATTAGAGAAAATAAAACTATTGCAGAAGATGTCATTATCCATTCATAAAGAGTAACTCCGAAGAGTTAATGCTAATTAAGTCCTAAAATCTTGCTGAATGGATGACTGAGTTTTTAGGAAAATGCAAATGATCACACTGACCAAAGAGTAGGGAAATCTAAAGGGCAGCACTGATGCGCTTTGCCTGTTTTCTTTGCACTTACACGGAGCCTGGTGAGGGCTGCTGGAGGAAGTTAAGGCTCCCTGCGCCTCTCAACAGCCGTGGGCCTGATCGAAGCTGGGTCCTCACTGCAGCCCTTACATGGTTCCTCAAATCAGTTCTTGCTTATTTTCTTCAGGCCTATTTCAGGCCTTCCCTGTACTCCTAAAACACCCCTACACTCTTCAGACTGCCCCTACCATTGCACGTAGTAGATGGGCTTGCCTCCATTTTCACAAAGAAAATAGCCATCAGATATCCCCAATGTCTTATCCTCCAAACTGCAGGCTCTTCGTTCCCTACTCATCCCTTTTTCCTCCCCTTATCACAAAGGCCACGTCCCACCTCCTGTGGCAGGTTAATCCTTCTGTCTCTGCTCTGGACCCCATCTGGCTCTGTCTTCTTGTTCTCTTATAAATCCAACCTTTTCCTTTTAACTGGCTCCTGTTAACTTTTAAACATGTCCAACACATATCTTAAAAAAAAAAAAAAAGCCTCCCTTCAAACTCAAGCCTTCCCAGCTACCTCTTCCTTTGTTTCACAGGAAATTTCTTAAAAGAAAAATGTTAACTATTTCCACTTTTTACGCCTGTTCACTCTTCAAATGAACATAATGTGGATCCCACTCACCTCACTTAAAGGAGAGTGTTCATGCTGATATCAACAATGAACTTCTTGTGGCTAAATTACTTACCAAGCCTCAATCCTCAATGTGTGTTTTTCAGCGGGATTTGACACTGTTGTCCGTTTCATCCTTCAATGATACTCTTTCTTCCCATCTCTATCCCTGCTTGTGCAGTCTCTTTAATGAGCTCCTCTTTATCTGACCATTTTGTGAGCATTTGTATAAGTTCCTTTGGCCTCTTCTCTTTGTATTCAGTAATAATTTTACAAATGACATTCTGCTCCTTCACCGCTAAAGTTACTATCTGCTTATGAGCCTCATATCTTTATTCCCAGGCAAGACCCCCTCAACCTCAGAGTCATGGGCTCATTTTCTTACTAGAGTTTCCTGCAGGTACTCTTAAAGTTCAGTGGATCAAACACAGAAGTCGTTAACCTGTTCCTCTTCCTTTATTCCTTACTTTAGTGAATGGTGCCAAGCCAATTTAGGTATCTTTATTCTCTTTCTTTCTTAGGTATATATCAAACCATTTCAGTGTTCCGCCAAGTTTACTTCCTAAGTACGTCTCAAATCTGGGCATCCATAATCTGTCATCTCATCCCCAGTGGCCTGATACTTCTCACTGACTCCATTGGAATCTGTTTCCTGGTGTTATGGGCTGAATGTTTGTGTCTCCTGTAAATTCAGATGTTTAGGCTTTCACCTCCAATGTGATGGTATTTGGAGATGGGGCCTTCTGGAGGTCATTAGAGTTAGATGGTGCTATGAGGGTGGGGCCTTTATGGTGGAATTAGTCCCCTTTTAAAAAGAGACACCAGGGTGTGTGCTCCCCCTGCCTTCTCTTTCTCTTTCTCTCTCTCTCTTGCCATGTGAAGACATGGCAAGAAAGTGGCCACTTGCAAGTCACACAAAGAGCCCTTATCAGCAACTGAATCTACTGGTACCTTTGTCTTGGATGTCCGGGCCCCTGAAACCATGAGAAAATAAATTAAGCCATCTAGTCCATGGTATTTTGCTATGGCAGCCTGGGCAGCCTAAGGTACCTGGATTATCAGAATCGCCTCCTATAATAGAACACCCCCATTTCTTTTCACACTAGCCAGCGTTATCTTAAACACATATTTGATCATGCTGCTCCACCTTTATAAGGCATTTGGAGGACACCTCTCTCTTAAGATAATGTCCACAATTCCTTAACCTTACTTACAAAACTATGCATGAATTGCCGTCTCTCACTACCTTCCTGTGCCTCCTACCACCTCTAGTTCCAGTTTTGTTGCCCTTCCTTTGACTTCTTGGCCATGTCATTCTCTCTTTTCTTACCAGGATGTTGTGCATATTCCTTTTATTTCTTCATCCTACTGATTATTAAATATTTCTCATCCTCATCTGAAGGGCAACATGGGGAATTGATTAAAAGCATGAACTCTGGAGTTTACCCTTCCTTGACTTGAACCATGACTTAGCCACTTACTGGCTGTGTAATCTAGGGTAACCCACTTAATTTTTCCATGTCTCAGTTTCCTCATCTGTAAAATGAAGATAATAGCATCTATCTCATAGGATTTGTGAACCATGAAAATCTGAGACAGCCTCAGTTAATTTAGAAAGTTTATTTTGCCAAAGCTGAGGATGAATGCCCATGACATAGCCTCAGGTGGCTCTAACAATGTGTGCCCAAGGTAGACAGAGCACAGCTTGGTTTTATACATTCTAGGGAGACATGAGGTATCAATTAACATATGCAAGATGAACATTGGTTCAGTCTGGAAAGGTAGGACAACTCGAAGCAGAGGCAGGAAGACTTGAAGTGGGGAGGGGGCTTCCATATCATAGGTAGGTAAGTAACAAATGGTTGCATTCTTTTGAGTTTCTGATGAACTTCTCCAAAGCAGGCAATCAGATATGCAATTATCTCAATGAGCAGAGGGTGACTTTGAATAGACTGGGCTGCAGGTTGACCCTAAGCAGTTCCCAGCTTGATTTTTCCTTTTAGCTTAGTGAATTGGGAGCCCCAAGATTTATTTTCCTTTCATAGATTGTTAAGAGGATTGAGTGAGTTTATGTAATGTTCTTAGAGTAGTGCTGACTACATTAGCATTTATTAAAGAAGTAAAATGCACCTTCACTGTCTCAGTTTAGACAATGTTTTTTCTTAGTTTTTGTTCAACCTCCCTCTCCCCCTCACTCCTTAGCGTGGGTGGATGTCCCACCTCTATGCTACTGTAAGCACCTAGGACTTCCCCAGCCTGACATTCATCCTGTATTGTTATTGGCTGTTTGCTTTTCCATAATCCCCACTAGATATGAGCCCCAGAACAATAAGGAAAATATCTTTCTTGTTTACACCTAATTCCCAGTGCCTAGTAGAGCATGTGGCATATATCAGTCGCTCAATATTTTCTTTAACGAATGATTAAATGTATTATGAAATTAGTAATGAGTCATGTGTAGCTATACCCTGTGTTGACAGTGATGTATATGAGGGGCCATGTCCAAACATTACTGGGAAAAATTGTGACCACATATATTAAGAGTTTTGAAAATACCTAATATGGGTGGAAACTTGAAGAACTGTATTAGTCAGGGCTATTTCCTTTGCCTGTAACAGAAAGCATAATCACCCATTTCTACTGAGCTAAAGAGAAGTGGAAATATATTGGTTCATGTAACTCAAAATTCCATGGATGGCTCACTTTAAGACCTAAACAAATTCATCAGGACCGTCTGATGTCATACTTTCTGCTGCAAGGGCTCTCTGTGCTGTGCCCAGCAGCAAAAGACTGACTTTCTTCCTTGTTCAACCAGCAAATGACTCAATCTATGGATTCACTATAAGCTTAGCTACACAGACTGACAGACAGACAGACATCTCTGCCTGGGTCCCATGTCATCTTCACACCAATCACTATGGCTACAGAGATTTGATACTCTGGTTGGAGTATGTTGACTGAAAAAGTAGATATGGCCAGATGCAGTGGCTCACGCCTATAATCTCAGTACTTTGGGAAGCTGAGGTGGGCGGATCACCTGAGGTGAGGAGCTCAAGACTAGCCTGGCCAATCCCATCTCTACTAAAAATGCAAAAATTATTTTGGTGTGGTGGTACACACCTGTAATCCCAGCTACTCCAGAGGCTGAGGCACAAGAATCACTTGAACCTGGGAGGCAGTTGTTGCAGTGAGTGGAGATTGCACCACTGCAGTCCAGCCTGGGCAACAGAGTGGAAGGTTACGTTTCGATAACGTCTAAAAAAAAAAAAAAGAGAGAGAGAGAGAGATAGAGAAAGTATAAGAAGGATAAATGGATGATGGTTATGTAAGTTACCAATTTATTGCATATTGTCTTTCAGTTCCAAGTCTGCCATTCTATTCCCTGCTTCGTGTTACTAAGCTGAGCCCTGTCAACATGTCACATTATACACCTGCACAGTGCTGAGCTTTGCACTGGAGACACATTCTGGGAGGAAGGGGCTTCTCTTCTGGGTTTCAGTGGGCTTTCTCCCTTCTGGCTTTTTTTTTTTCATTCAGTTGCGTGCTTGCAGGGCACATGAGGGAATGTTGCTTCTCATTGCTAGCCTGTGGTTTCCTGCTCATCATCCTTGACCTGCCTGCTGTGGCTCAGTGCCACTCAGCCTTTCTCACTATCACTGAACCACAGCCATCTTCTTAAGGATGCGTGAAACAAACCCAGCCTTGGAGAAGGGGCTTCTTCCCTGTTCCTTCTTGGGCTATTTTCCCTTAGCCCTAGTGTATTCTTTAGCATTGTCTTGTATCTCTTTTTAGTAGTTAATTCCCCTTTTGCTTGTTAATGATTTTTTATATTAAATTTTTTCTCTTCTAATTACTGTTGTGATTTCTGACTCTTAGCTGGGCCCTGACTGATACATGAATATACACTAATATTAAAAACATCTGGCCAGGCACAATGCCTCATGCCTGTAATCCCAGCACTTTGGGAGGCTGAGGCAAGCAGATCACAATGTCAGGATCCTGGCCAACATGGTGAAACCCTGTCTGAAAAATTAGTAGAGTATGATGGCACATGCCTGTAATTCCAGCTACTTGGGAAACTGAGGCACAAGAATCACTTGAACCCAGGTGGCATAGGTTGCAGTAAGCCAAGATCATGCCACTGTACTCCGGCCCAGTGACACAGTGAGACTCTATCTCAAAAAAAAAAAAAATGCCATTGAAATATAAATACTTTAATTGCAATGATATCTACTATAGAGGAAAAGTAGAGCCAAGGTTAATATCATCAAACAAATGATAGGTCAACCAACTAACCAAACAGTTTGCAGAGTATTTTTTCAAAAAATAATAGACATATGGAAATGTATGAAATAATGTTAAATTTAAAAACAGACTATAAAAATTATTATATAACATGACCTTAGCTCCATTTACTAGAATGTAAGTGTTGTAACATCTAGGGTAATTTACTTACTTCTACTTTAAAAAAAAAGTAGGAGGGCCGGGCGCGGTGGCTAACGCCTGTAATCCCAGAACTTTGGGAGGCCGAGGTGGGTGGATCACGAGGTCAAGAGATCGAGACCATCCTGGTCAACATGGCGAAACCCCATCTGTACTAAAAATACAAAAAATCAGTTGGGCATGGTGGCACGTGCCTGTAATCCCAGCTACTCAGGAGGTTGAGGCAGGAGAATTGCCTGAACCCAGGAGGCAGAGGTTGTGGTGAGCCGAGATCATGCCATTGCACTCCAGCCTGGGTAACAAGAGTGAAAATCCCTATCAAAAAAAAAAAAAAAAAAAAAAGTAGGAATAAGTGCCCATTGCTTTTATTTTTACTGTGGGAAAAATAAATTTCAAAGTAGCCAATATTGATGAAAATTAGCCCATGCTAGGGACTGTATAAATTAGGTCAGATTTGGCTGCAGGTAACAGAAAATGCCAAAATATGGTGGTCAGAACATGATAAGTGTTTATCTTCTACATGTAAGAAGTTCCAATCACTTTTACATTTATAGCACACTTGAACAGTAGGTATAGAGATTTGTCATATATCCCTGCCACCTCATATACACGGCTTCTCCCATGTTCAAAATTCCCTACCCCAGGGGTACATTTGTTACAATTGATAAAGGTACATTCACGGGTTATTATCACCCAAAGTCCACAGTTTACAAAAGGGTTCACCCTTGGTGTTGCACATTCTATGGGTTTAGATCATTTATAATGACATGTATCCACCATATAGCATCATACAGAATACTTTTACTGCTCTAAAACCCTCTGTGATACATCCTATTGATCACTCCTCTCCCTAATCTCTGGCAACCACTGATCTTTTTACTGTCTCCAATTCTGCCTTTTCCAGAATGTCATATAGTTAGAATCTTACAGTATACAGCCTTTTCAAATTAGCTTCTTTCACTTAGCAATACGCATTTAAGTTTTCTCCATGTCTTTTCATAGATTGCTAACTCATTTATTTTTAGTGCTGAATAATATTTCACCTTATTATTTACTGTCTTAGATAACCACAGTTTACTTATCTGTTTGCATACTGAGAGACATCTTGATTGATTCCAAGTTTTGGTAATTATAAAGATGCTATAAACATCTCTATGCAGGTTTTGTGTTGACATAAGTTTTTAACTTCCTTGAGTAAATACCAAGGAACAAAATTGCTGGATTTTACAGTAAGAGTATGTTCCATTTTGTAAAAAATCGCCAAACTGTCTTCCAAGGTATCTGTACCATTTTTCATTGCCACCAGCAATGAATGAGAATTTCTGTTGCCCCACATTCTTGCCAGCATTTGGTGTTGTCAGTGTTCTAAATTTTGGCCATTCTAATGGATGTATGGTGGTGTCTGATTGCTGTTTTAATTTTCATTTCTCTAATGACATATGACGTAGAATATCTTTTCATATGCTTATTTTTTATCTGTATGTCCTCTTTGGTGAGATGACTGTTCAGGTATTTTTAATTGAGTTGTTTGTTTTCAGATTGTTGAGTTTTAAAAGGTCTTTGTATATTTTGGATAATAGTCTTTTATTAGATGTTTCTTTTATATATATTTCCTCCAAGTTGCTGGCTTGTCTTTTCATTCTCTTGACAGCATCATTTTTTTTTTTTCTTTTGAGATGGAGTCTCTCTCTGTCACGCAGGCTGGAGTGCAGTAGTGCAAACTTGGCTCACCGCAAACTTCACCTCCTGGGTTCAAGCAATTCTCCTGCCTCAGCCTCCCGAGTAGCTGAGATTACAGGCATGTGCCACCATGCCCAGCTAATTTTTTTAGTTTTAGTAGAGACAAGGTTTCACCATGTTGGTCAGGCTGGTCTTGAACTGTTGACCTTAGGTGATCCACCCACCTCAGCCTCCCAAAGTGCTGGGATTACAAGCCTGTGCCACTGTGCCCAGCTAACAGTATCTTTTACAAAGCAGAAAACTTTAATTTTATTGAAATCCAGCTTGTCAGCTCTTTATTTCATGACTTGTGCCTTTGGTGTTATAATTAAAATGTCATTGCCAAACCCAAGGTCATCTAAATCTTCTTCTATGTTATTGTCTATGAGTTGTATAGTTTTGTGTTTAATATTTAGGTCTGTGACTTATTTTAATTTTTGTGAAGCGTCGGGAAAGTATCTGTCTAGATTCTCTTCTTTTTGCATGTAGATGTCCAGTTGTTCACTATTTGTTGAAAATCTTTTTTCTATTCTATTGCCATTGCTCTTGTGTCAACAATTAGTAGACTATACAGCCATGCATCACTTAATGAGGGGACACATTGTGAAAAATGCGTCATTAGGCAATTTGATTCATTAGGTGAGTTCATCATTGTGTGAACATCATAGGGTGAACTTAAACCTAGATGGTACAGCCTGCTACATACCTAGGCTTTGTGATACAGCCTGTTGCTCCTAAGCTACCAACCTGTACAGCATGTTACTCTACTGAATACTGTAGACAATTGTAACATAATGGTAAGTATTTGTGTATCTAAACATAGAAAAGTTACAGTAAAAATATATGGCAATAAGAGATTAAAAATGGCATTTCTGCATAGGGCACCTATCATGAATAGTGCTTGCGAGACTGGAAGTTGCTCTCTGTCGGTCAGTGAATGAGTGGTGAATTAACACAAAGACTTAGGATATTACTGTACACTCCTGTAGACTTTATAAACATCGCACACTTGGGCTACACTAAATTTATTTAATTTTTTTTTCTTTAATAGTAAATTAATCTTCGCTTACTGTAATTTTTTACTTCATAAAATTTTTAATTTATACAACTGTACAAAATATTTATATTCTTATTCTATATTTTTTTATTTTTAAATTTTATAACTTTTTGTTAAAAATGACACAAACACACACATAAGCCTAGGCCTATACAGGATGAGGATCATCGGTATCACTGTCTTCCATCTCCAGATCTTGCCCCACTGGAAGGTCTTCAGGTGCAATAACATGCATGGAGCTGTCATCTCCTATGATAGCAATGCCTTTTTCTGGAATATTCCTGAAGGACCTGCCTGAGGCTGTTTTACTGTTAACTTTTTTTTTTTTTAAAGAAGTAGAAGAGGTACACTCTAAAATAATGATGAAAAACATAGTATAGTAAATACATAAACCAGTATGTAGTCACTTATTATCTTTATCAGATATAATGTACTATCCAAAACTGTATGTGTTATACTTTTATACAACTGACAACACAGTAGGTTTGTTTACATCAGCATCACCATAAGCACAGAAATAATGCATTGTGCTATGACACTATGGCAGCTATGATGTCGTTAGGTGATAGGGATTTTTCAGCTCCATCATAATTGTATGGGACCCCTGTTGTATATGCAATCCATTATTGACCAAATGTCATTATGTGCTGTATGATTAGTTATGCAGGTCTATTTCTGGGCCCTTTATTCTGTTCCACTGATTAATTTGTCTCTTTTTTTGCCAATGCCACAATGTCTTGATTATTATACTTTTATAGTAAATTTTGAAGTTGAGTAATGCCAGTCTTTGGTAATGCCAGACTTTGTTCTTCTTCTTCAATATTGTATTTCGCATTGTGGGTCTTTTGCCTCTCTATTTGAACTTTGGAATTAGTTGATCTGTATGTACAACTTGCTGGGATTTTTTATTGGAATTGTGTTGAATCTATAGACAAATTGGAAAGGATAAATATCTTGAAACTATGGAGCCTTCCTGTCTATGAAAAATACAGATATGCCCTTATATTTCAGTGAAATGAATGACAGCAATGATACAAAGGATGGGAAAAGAAATTAGAATTATTTTATTATTATGGCGTACTCTCATTTAGGGTGACATATCATTTGAAGTCAAATAGTGTTATTTGAAAACGTACTTGGGTTCACTGTAAATGTATATTGCAAATTCTGGGTAACCACCAAAAAAGGTTAAAAATGAAGTATAATTCATATGATTTTGGCAGAAGACATTACTTATACATGGCACAAATTTACCAGCAAAATTGATTTAACATGCAATTACTTAATAGTAACCCCCAAGGCTGAGTGTGGTGGCTCATGCCTGTAATCCCAGCACTTTGGAAGGCCAAGGCAGGCTGATCACAAGGTTAGGGGTTCAAGACCAGCCTGACCAACATGGTGAAACCCCCATCTCTACTAAAAATATAAAAATTGCCTGGGCGTGGTGGTGAGTGCCTGTAATCCCAGCTACTTGGGAGACTGAGGTAGGAGAATTGCTTGAACCGGGAGGTGGAGGTTGCAGTGAGCCAAGATCGCACCATTGTGCTCCAGTCTGGGCAACACAGCAAGACTCCATCTCAATAATAATAGTAATAACAACAACAAGAATGACAATGACAGCAACATAGTGCCTAGAACACAGGAAGGACAAATGTTAGCTTAAGCTTGCCTAACCTGTGGCCTGTAGGCTACATGCAGGCCAGGATACCTTTGAATGCAGCCCAACACAAATTTGTAAACTTTCTTAAAACATTATGAGATTTTTTTTGCAATTTTTTTAAAGCTCATCAGCTGTCATTAGTCTTAGTGTATTTTATGTGCGGCCCAAGATAATTATTCTTCCAATGTGGCCCAGGGAAGCCAAAAGATTGGACACCTCTGTGTTAGTTGATTGTTCTGTTCCCCTTTTCTTGTTCTCATTCAGTGACTCAAGGTTATATTTAGAATTATCTTGTTGGATCTATGCCAATTTCCTATTGCAGTGATTTATATTTCCACCACCCTCTCGATTGTTCTTTTAGCGTTTGGTTAAAACTTTTAAGTGACAGAATGCTCACAATGCCACAGGTAGATCTTGTCTATCATCAAGTGGTACAACTGGGCAGTAATCTTTGTTAGAACACATTTCCTCTACCAACTCAAAAGCTAGCTGTCTCTAATTTCTACTTAATTCTTCCCTCTGGAACAATACAAAGTGAGCTTGATGACAGCTTTAGCACTCCTAAGCCTTCTTTAAAAGGGAATAAATGTCTTCAGTCCCTAAATTCTTTGACATCTGGTGCCCTCATCAGCTTCATCTTTTGGAAACTGGAAGAAGGTTAAATTGGGCTGCAGATGACAGTTGAAGAGATCAGGCAGAAGGGGTGGGAGGACAGAGGCAAAGATGCGATTACTCACCAGGAAGGGAGAGGCGGGAGGTGAGAGAGAGAAGACCAAGCTTTGGGTGGAGGGTGAAAAGAGAGGAGACCTGGGCATTTTAAGAATGAGAAAAGAGAAGTAGGAAAAAATGTCTAGTATGGGTTCTTGGAATGAACACTATGCATCATCTTCCATACTTCCCCCTAATTTTTCATTCAGATATATTTGTTGCTAGTCAATGTTCTGGGTCAAGGGATCTCTTGATGTTAAATGCAACAGAGTGAAAACAGAAACTGCATGTGAAGGCCAACCTACAGGATCCGACTGTTTAGGAAAGTGCCTGATATGCTGCTTTAGGTACCAACCAGGATTTGAAAATGAGAGAGTAGAAGGGACAAGGGAAGTGCTGGGCTGAAGTCTGTAGAGAAACACAGCTAATGAGTACTTCTTGGTGACAAGATTATTTAAGTATTCTTTTTGTTTTTTTAATTCTGATTTTCAAATAATTGAAGATTCACCTGCAGTTGTAAGAAATAATACCGAGAGAGGCTGGACACAGTGGTTTATGCCTATAATATCAGCACTTTGGGAAGCTGAGCCAGGAAGATTGCTTGAGGCCAAGAGTTCAAGACAAGCTTGGGTAACATAGTGAAACCTCCTGTATCTAATAAGAAAGAAAAGAAAGCAAGAAAACAGAGAGATCTTGTGTACCCTTTACCCAGTTTGCCCAGTGGTATATCTTGCAAAACCAGAGTACAACATCAGTCAGTATATGGACGTTGATATAAGCCGCTGATCTTATTCAGACTTCCCAGTTCTCCTTGTGCTCGTGTGTGTGGTGTGTGTGTGTGTGTGCGCATGTGCACGTATGTGTGTGTTGCCCACATGCATGTATGTGTGTGTATTTAGTTCAATGCAATTTTATCACACAGGTGGGTTTGTAGATGCACCATCACAGTCAAGATACAGAACAGCTTCAAGAACACAAGGATTTCTCACCTTTATTTTTATAAACACACGCAGCTCTCTCACACTCCACACCTCACTGTCCCTAACCTCTAGCAACCGGTAATCAGTTCTCCATTTCTGTATTTTTCTTAGTTCAAGCATTTTTTTTATGAATGGAATCATGCAGTGTGCCACCACTGGGGACTGGCCTTTTATCACTCACCATAATTACTTGGAGATTCAACCAAGTTGTCACGTGCATCAGTAGTTTGTTACTTTGTATTTCTGAATAGTACTCCATGGCATGAATGTCCCAAAATTTTTCAAACCATTTACCCTTTAACCCTTCACCATTTCACTCACCTTTCTGCTATGCCCTATTTTCATATTTTGGTTTAGGACACCTGGTTATTTCCAATTTTGCCTATTATGAATACAGCTGTTATGAACATTGTGTACAAGTTTTTGTGTGTTTCATTTCTCTGGGATAAATGACAAGAGTAATTGCTAGGCTTTATAGTATTTGTATGTTTAGTTTTAAAAACTGTCAAACTCTGTTTTTCAGAGTAGCTGTATCATCTCACATTCTTAGGAGAAATGTACTAAAGTACTTTTAAGTACAAGAATGTTAATATTTTATTTTAAATCAGTTGTGTTACTCTAATGCAAATATCTTTGATTCCTCCACGCTTTGAGTGAAGTCTGTTACATGCATGACTTCCTTAGGAAGTCAAGGAATAGGTACCAAGTTCCATGTCATTGTTGGCGCTAATAGAAAGAAGAGTAAAGCGGAAGGAAATGAAATGTGAGTGACAGTTCATGGAGTGAAGGACCTCCAAGCCGTAAGAGTGTAATCCCCTGAAAATTGATAGAAATCTTGGATAATCTATTGGATTTCCCACAAGCTGAGAGGTTTCAGTTGATAATGTATAAATCTCAAAGTACAGAGTGTTTTCAATTTATATGTAGTTGCAACTAAAATCCAGAATATATAAGTCTGTTTTTAAACTATATGGTAAAGCGATCACTTTTCTTCAAACTTTTTTTGTATATCTGATCTTATTGGTCCAAATTAAGTTAGATAATTCTCTAAAACAAGAAAAACAAGAGGTATAAGGATTGTAAGGTTTGAAAGAAGAGATTCAGTTTGCAATATTTACACTTGATATAATCATTTGGATAGAGAAATAAACTGAATCAGCAGAGAAACTTTTAGGACAAGTAAGAGAGGTTTTCAAGTTTGTTGATAGAAGTTAAACCTACAAAATTAATATTTCTCAACACCAACAATAATGAAATAGAAATGAGAATATATGATATTATTCACAATAGTAATAAATGCTGTAAATATACATAATTCATTCTAAACAAAGAATGCTTAAGAACAAAGTAAAGCCTTATTAACTAATATAAAATACTTGAATATGTGGAAAGTCTGTGTTCATAGCTGAGTTGACAACATGGTAAGGCTGTCAGTTCTGCCCAATGTAATCTACAAATTCAGTGCAATCCCAATCAAAACTCCAGTTTCATGTCAGCAACTTGTAAAATCATTCCAAAGTGTGTATGTATGTATGTGTGTGCATATACACACACACACACACACACACACGCACACATCCAGGTATGAATAAGTTAATTTAAATAACAGAAACAAGGAGGATTTATCCTACAATAGATTCAGACATATTATAAAGCAATAGAAGTAAAAATAAGCTTGGCACTGCTATAGAAACAAACAAAAATATCAATGCAATAAAAATAGAATATGGAAGGAGTTGTGTATAAATGCAACTTTTTATATGGTAAAAGAAGGTGCCACACATACGCCTGTATTCCCAGCCACTCAGAAGGCTGAAGAATGAGAATTGCTTGAACCTGGCAGGCAGAGGTTGCAGTGCGACAAGATCACGCCACTGTACTCCAGCCTGAGCGACAGAGTGAGACCAAAAAAAAAAAAAAAGATGCCACAAACCATTGAGGAAAGGGTAGATTATCAGTTTGTAGAATTGGGCAAAACAGACTCACTATATGTACAAAATTAAAATTGGATCTTTACCTACAGATGTGAATGGAAAAATTACAAAAGTAATGAGAGCAACCATAGAAAAAGAGATTTTACAATTTGAGGATATACACGGATTTTTTAAAAAACAAAATGCAAGTTATGTGAAAAATTGATGGATTTGATGACACCAAAATTAAGGATGTGTATTCAGTGATTGATGCTATAGACAAAGTTAGCAAAGAGCAGACCGAGGAAATATAATTTCTTTTTTTTTAATTTGTACTTCATGAAAAGGTGCGGTGAGAGGCAGAAGAGCTCTGGTTACGTTATACTTAAGCTCTAATGGGAATCAGAAACCTTTTATTCCTATATGATTTTGCTTGTTTATGGTCTGTATGCCCAAAGGCTATACAATGAAAACATTTGTTTATTTAACTTTTATTTGAAGGTCAGGGGTACATGTACGGGATATGCAGGTTTGTTACATAGGTAAATGTGTGTCATGAGGGTTTGTTGTATAGATTATTTCATTACCCAGGTATTAAGCCTAGTATCCATTTGTTATTTTTCCTGATCTTCTCCCTCCTTCCACCGTTCACCCTCCAATAGGCCCCAGTGTGTGTCATTCCCCTCTATGTGACCATGAGTTTTCGTCATTTGACTCATGATGAACCATGTGAGAACATGTGGTATATGGTTTTCTGTTCCTGTGTTAGTTTGCTAAGGATATTGGCCTCCATGTCCCTGCAAAGGATGTGATCTCACTCCTTTTTATAGCTGCATAGTATTCCAGGGTATGTATGTGCCACATTTTCTTTATCCAGTCTATCACTGATGGGCATTTAGGTTGAGTTCATGTCTTTACTATTGTGAATAGTGCTGCAATGAACATATGCATGCTTGTATCTTTATAAGAGAACAATTTCTATTCCTTTGCGTATGTACCCAGTAATGGGATTACTGGGTTGAATGGTATTTCTGTCTTTAGGTCTTTGAGGAATCTGAGGAAAGGTAATTTCTACATCTAAAACTAAAAATAATATTATAAGATACAAGTAACTCCTATAAATCAAAGATTGAATATCCATAGCTAAATTGGCAAGAGATCTGAACAGGCGATTTATAAAAGAAAAAACTTTAATTACTATCACTTCTATTAGAAGATGTTCAAACCCAAAACTATTACCCATGGTAATAAGAGAAATGCAAAATAAAACATCACTTTACACCCTTCAGAATGCTGCCTTCCCACAAAACATTACTCTATGGACATGAGAAGAAACAGAAATTTCCATGTACTGCCGGTGGATGTACAGCCGGGTGGGTGTGTAGCCTGGAACAACCTTCTAAAAAACAATCTGGTGAAGCTGGTCAAATCAAGTATGTGCATGCCCTGTGCCTTGAGAGTTTTACTAATTGGTCTGTACCCCAAAGAAACTTTCAAAATGAAAGCAACCATCTGAGGATGCTCATTGAAGCATTTAGTAAGCTTTGGAAGCAAGCAACATAGTTGCCTATCACTGTGAGTTAATAAAGATAAAAAAGTACCATGTTATGGAACATACACTCTATATGTCTCTGTATAGCAAAATAGAACTTATATGAATGATGTACATACACATAACACTATGCATATTAAAATACTAAAGATTCAGTTGTGCATATTAAAAGCATTAAGGTGGTGGTCTGCAAAGGTCGAGCAGGGGGATGAAATTAAAGACCAAGTGCAAAAAAGAATAAACCAATATCAGAGTGTGGGGTCTTGCATGAATCAAAGATGCTTGTAAGCTGTGAAACAAGTACAATTAATTTAATGTGAGATTTTTTTGTAATCTCTTTATCTTCATTTTATCTATTCAACTCATTGCTTCTTTTTTTTTTAAGTTAAATTTAAAAGTAACATTTCTCCAATTACGTTTTTTACTCTTTAAAACTGGTCCTTTGGCAAAGTTGTAGCTGAAAAAATCAGTGTTTGTAGAACTGATTTTTCATACTGGATGAAAACAAATCTAAAATATTGCCTATAAAATATTAGCTGAATTGAAATGTGTGTTTAAGCTCCCTAGGGCATGCCTCTCCTACTAGGAATCTGTCATGATAGTTCTCTTAACTTCTTGGTCTTTGTGTTAAGATTCTGCCTACATTCGTGTAATATAAAGAATGTGAGTTCTACTGGAGACGATGAAATTTCTAATCTCATGGGAAAAGCATTAAAAATTGACATTTGTAATTGAATGTTAGAAGCTTTTTACCTTTTTAAATCCAGAGATCAAAACACATTGAAGGTTTAATTTTGAATGAGGTTGATCATGACAGCTTTTACTTTCATTTTGTTGTGTACTAAGCTTTATTTCTTTGAAGATGGCTGGATACCAGCTTTGTGAAGACTTTGATGGACTGTGTTCCCTACGGTTTCCTCCTCCCAGTATTTCCCACGTCCTGGCATAGTGACTGTTTCTGCTTGATTACATCTGTGGCAGTCAAAATGCTCTCATTTAGATGGCAGGAGACAGTCTTTTAGATCTCTGTTTGTTAACGCCTAATCAGCCTGGTACAAAGAAGAAGCATTTAGATTATTTTAAAGTTTCCAAGATTCAAATACATCCATGTGAACTTACAGTTTCTTTTAAATAATAAATAGATTTCCAAATTCAAGATTTGAATACCTCAAAAAAAATTTTTTTTGCTATCTTTTTAAAAATGGGAATTCTAGAGTCCTTAATGACTACCACATGATTGACATGAAGGGCATGTTTGACCACACCCATGAGTCCCTCATTCTAGTTTTTCATTTTGAGGTAACTACATCTTAGATCTCTGTATTTATTTCTCTAAAGGGAACCTCCTCCACCTGTTATATGAGTGATCTCCTGGATTTTGTTCACCAAATATGTATATTTTGAGATTGTTACTGACAACAGGTTTTTGGGCTGTCAATGCAATAAAAATTGACATAAGGCCAAGAGAGTTTTCCAGACAAGGCTTTACTGGAGCCCATAAAAGAGGCAGCATGAGAGAGAAGGAATTCCCTGGCTGCCCCTCAACCCCTGAAAATAATTGGAATGGATTTTTTTTATTAGACAAAGTACAGGAATTGACACCAGGGTTAAGGTGTCCAGGCTGGGCTGGGTCTTTCTGGGAGCATATTTTAGACGATATTAACATTTCAATTGGTGGACTTTTAATACTTTTAGTACAGCAGATTGCCCTCCATAATGTGGTTGGGCCTCATCCCATCAGACCTGAATAGGACAAGAAGATTGGCCTCTTTCCTGCAAAAGGGAATTTTTCAAATACTGCTTTCAGACTTCATCTCAAACAGGGACTCTTCCTGGCTCAAAAGCAGACTGCCTTTGAACTTGAACTTGGCTCTCTGAGTCTCCGCCCTGCAAATTTCAGACTTGTCAGCCTCTATAATCATGTGAGTCAATTCCTTATCACAATTCTCTTTATACATACAGGGAAACTGGGGCTCAGAGAAGATACACAGCCACCATGTGGTAGAGATAGGATCCAAGTTCAAGTCCAGGTTTGCCTGGCTTCAGAGCCTAAGCATTCACTCACTTTTCTCTTTGGCCTGATGAGAAGGTGAAGCATGAGAGAAGTGACAGCTCCAGAATTATATGGCTAATATGTACGGACTATGTTCTAGCTTCCAGTTCTGGCTTAGACTCCGTTTCATAATCTATATGATGTCTTGCTACCATGTTTCTTTTTTTTTCCTTGCATTTTGTTTGGAGATAGAGGAGGTGCCAATTCAGTAACGAAGTTCCCAGTGCACAGCAGTAGGAACAATCCAGTCCTCCCCTGACTGATAAGAACTACGTGTGGTGATGGACTGTATCACCTGGGGGGCAGCCCCCCACCGTGTCCTCTGTCACCTGTATAAACAAACACAGTGGAAGCTGGTCTCTGGCATTTCAGCAAGATGTGTGGCCTCTGTGAGGTTATCAGTCAAATACTATATTTGGTTTTCTAATCAAGGCATCTGTAAAAGCCAATTTGTCAGACTAATAAATTCAATTCTGAGTCACAAAGCCCTGCAAGTAGATTGGAGCTTTGAATTCTTATTTTTAAATGTTTCATCTCCAGCCCTGAAAGGAAAAGCCCTTTCCTCCCCCTCAAGGGTAAGATTGTCTCATTCTTCTGATTCATATTCATCTTTCAAGATACAAGGTTTTTCATAGTTCTTTTTCTTTTGAAAGTGGGTGTCTTTTTATCTCAGATTTAAACAATAACTCCACATCCCCAGTGCCTGACTGTTTCTGGAAATCTATTTAATTTCACAAAACAAGTTACCAAAGCATGCAGACTTGCACGATTTCCATTTTAATAGTATCATCTCTACCTAAGTTTGGATTTAGATGGATATAGGCCAGTGCTTGGAACATTCGGAATTTCTAACAGTGCTCCTTTGTGGAAAGGATACCTGTTTAACTAAAATGCTTTTACATTCAGGTCCATTTTTGGAATATGTAGGCAAAAATGGAAAGTTTGAAAATCACCTCTTTTCCCATTGCTTTGGGTTTGTTAGAAAAATGGATGAACAGGATCACAAATAGCACAAATTGCCTCTACTAAAGAAACAGCAAGAAATTCATTTTGGGGAATGATGCATGAGGCTCATGAGACCTCAAAGAAGATGCTGAGGGCCATCTATTACCTGTGGGCTCAGTGACTTTTTTTCCTGCCTCAGCTGCTTTGCCTTAACCCAGATCACATGTGCTCAGCTATTAACTTCTCTCTCCTTTAAGAAAAATGATACCATGGATTGTTTATAAGCTCATTTCTTTTCTATTAGGGAGCAATTCAGTACTCAAAGAAGATGTTTTCATGATTTTCAAAAAGGTTTTGCTTTTTGCCTTGCTGGAGCTTCCTGAACAATAAGCAGGTGAGGGAACTTTCAGTCAGTTCAAGTCCTTGCTCTACAGTTTACTAGCTGGGTAACCTTTAAGATCAAGCTTTCAGCTGGGTGCAGTGACTCACGCCTGTAATCCCAGCACCTTGGGAGGTGGAGGTGGACAGATCACCTGAGGTAGGGAGTTTGAGACCAACCTTACCAGCATGGAGAAACCCTGTCTCTACTAAAAATACAAAAATAGCCGGGCATGGTGGCATACACCTGTAATCCCAGCTACTCAGGAGGCTGAGGCAGGAGAATTGCTTAAACTCAGTAGACAGAGGTTGTGGTGAGCCAAGATCATGCCATTGCACTCCACCCTGGGCAACAAGAGGGAAATTCTCTCTCTCAAAAAAAAAAAAAAAGCTTTCAGGTTCTCTAGCCCTCAGTCTTCTCACCTTTGTAGTAGGTATACCTCCCAGGATGGTTTTGAAGAATTAATAAGTTTGCACTTAGAAAGTTCTTGGCACAGTGTCTGATACAGTAGGTCTCAAAGAAAGGTACTGGTATCCCGCAAAATGCATTCATATACATTACCTCACTTTACCTTTACAGTATTCCTATAGATAGGTTCATCACCTTCTGCCATTCTTTTTGTAGAGATAAGAAACTTAGCCAGGTAGTGTTAAATGCAGTGCTCAAGGTCACAAAATCAGTGACAGATGACATCTGATTCTGTGACCTTGAGCACTGCATTTAATATGGCATCCCAGATGTCTTGGTTTATTAATATGATTTCTCTCTTTCTGAATTATCTTTAACTGGGATAATAGCATGGGCCACTGAAAGAAAACCCATCAGCCCTGACAGCACTAAACATAATTTTCTCTACCCAAAAAGGTAAATGCCAGTGAACACAGGTTTGCAACAGTGAAACTAAGTCTAAGCTCTAGTATGTTCATCCTGTGATTTTTCAAGATTTCACTTGTAACCAATTAAATTCTGCTTCTCGGTTTCTTCCCTTAGATTATGTCTCCCTATGACTATGTGTGTCTCTGTGTTCACCTTTTCCCTGTGCTTTTTTTTTGTGTGTGTGGTGTTTTAGTGTGTTTTGGGCTGCAATGAAGGAGTACCTGAGATTCGGTCACTTATAAAGAAAAGAGGTTTATGTGGCTCACTGTTCTGCAGGCTGTCCAAGCAAGCAGCATGGTACCAGCTTCCATTTCTGGTTAGGCCTCAGGAAACTTCCAATCACAGCAGAAAGCAAAGAGGGAGCCAGAGTGTAACATGGTGAGAGAGGGCAGAGGGAAGGGAGGGATGCTAGGCCCTTTTAAACAACTTGCTTTTGAGGGAACTATTAGAGTGAGAATTCACTCACCTCCAAGGGAAGGTGTTAATCCATTCATGAGCAATATGTTCTTGCAATCCAAATCCCTCCCACTAGGCCCCACATCCAACATTGACAATCAAATTTCTTTTTTTTTCCTTGTTTTTTGTTTGTTTTCTTTATTCTAAAAAAAAAAAAAAAGAATGGGATATGTGTGTGTGTGTGTGTGTGTGCACAGAATGTACAGGCTTGTTACATAGGTATGCATGTGCCATGGTGGTTTGCTGCACCTATTAACCCATCCTCTAAGTTCCCTCCCCTCACCCCCCAACAGGCCCTGGTGTGTGTTGTTCCCTTCTCTGTGTCCATGTGTTTTCAGTGTTCAGCTCCCACTTGTGAGTGAGAACATGTGGTCTTTGGTTTTCTGTTGTTGTGTTAGTTTGCTGAGGATGATGGCTTCCAGCTTCATCCATGTCCCTGCAAAGGACGTGATCTAATTCCTTTTTATGGCTGCATAGTGTTCCATGGTATATGCATACCACATTTTCTTTAGAGGGTCAAACTTCAACATGAGATTTGTAAGGGACAAATATGCAAACTATACTATATGAGTCTTCCTGATATTGACCCCACATTCTATCTTCCTGTCTTACTCCCTCAGTGAAAAGAAAATCTCTATGTGTATCTTTGATACACAAAATAGGCACAAAATATCTGTGAACTAAAGCAATGAGTAGATTCATAATTTTTAGAAATTATGACTCGTTAAGAGAAGAAGACTAGGGAGAGGAAAATGAAGACAGAAAGGGAGAGGTAGAGAGAGAGAGAATGTGCTGGATAAGACCTGGATAAGATGAATAAGACCTAGTTCTTACCCTCAATCAATTTATAGTTCAATAGTGTGAATAAGTTAGAAATATCTGAAATCCTGAAACTTTTTTGTGTATTCAGCTCTTTATCAAATACTCCTAGATTAGACAGAGGAAATACAAGGCATATTTTTTGTCCTCAAGGGGTTTATAATTTAGTTAGGGCAATATCTTAAAACAACAGTGAATACGGTTCTGGCTTTTAAGGAGCTTGGGGATTTTGTTTATTAATGAACAAGTGAGTTCATTCAATGAGCATTCACTGAAAGCCGATTACCAGAGAGATTCTGTGCTTGGTTCTGAGGATGCTGGGTACTCCTCAGAATTCTAATCACCATTTTTTTTTCTTTTTTTTTTTTTTTTTTTTTTGCATGGGGCTTATATTCAGCAAGAGTAATCTGGTGGGAAAAACAAATTTAATAGGGCAAAGATTAAATTTTTTAGAAGGGGGAAGCTGTAAGCTGCTTCAGATCTAATAATGATAAAATGTTCCCTAACACTGATCTGTTCTGAGAAGAATTGTTTGTGTGTAGTAGCTGGTAGTTGGTGTGTATTTTCTTTTGGTTTACGGGCCCGTCCCCAGGCCCGGTAAAATTTTTTTTTTTCTTTTTTTTGTATTTTTACGAGAGACAGGTTTTCACCATGTTAGCCAGGCTGGTCTCCAACTCCTGACCTCAGGTGATTCACCCACCTTGGCGTCCCAAAGTGCTGGGATTATAGGCATGAGCCACCGTGCCTGCCTGGGAGGGCCAGTCTTGAACCAGGATACTGCAGATCAGGGAGGGTAAATATTTATCTCCAAAATTAATAAATAAGACTAGATTTTTCTTCATGATTCTGTTCAGAAGCAGAGTTGCATACAAGTTAGAACTAAAGTATAGTTCCCTAGTTTTAAAACTAGGGTATGATGTATAATTTCTCATATGTTCAGGTTAGCAAAAAATTAAAAGCTTAACCCACATTTTGTTGGCAAGGCTATGGGGCAACAGGCACTCCCACAGGAAGCTGTTGGGAATGAAAAGTGATATAGCGCTTATGGAGGGGAATTTGGTTCTATCTAATAAACTACATATGCATTTACCCTTCGCTATAAGAAAACAAAATGGCCATTTTCATCACTTTCTCTGATAATTCCATCATCTCTGTCATCTTGGAGTTATTTATTTTCCTGCTTCTTGGCATGTCTAATAATTTTCGTTTGGGCATGTGAAACTTACATAGTTGACCATCTAATTTTCTTATCTTCCTTTAAAGTGTGCTAGTTTTTGTTGCTAGGTAGTTAACTTTCTTGCAGTCCAGTTTGAGCCTTTTTGAGACTTGTTTTTATGCTATGGTAGATCATATTTAAGGTAGCCCTTACTCTAGTGATAGTTTAACCCTATTACTTAGGCATGGTCCTCTGATTATTCTACTGAATGCTCAGAGAGATCATGAGGACTCTCCATTATGGCCAGTGGGAATTCAAATGATTCTCAGCCCTGTGTAATCTCTGAGAGTTATGAAACTCATAGCAACCCAGTTGGGGTTACTCTTTGCCTTGTGGGCTTTTGCCCTATTTATGTACATCATGGTATTAGCAAAAGATAGAAAGGATTCCAATCAAGATCACCAGATCTCTTTTTCTGGATGTTTCTTTCTTCTCTGAAAATCTTCCCTGCAACTCCTAGTCATCTCCCTGAATTCTGAAATCTGTGTCCACTTGGCAAGACCACAGTGCTCTGTTTGGGATTCCCGTCACCATTTCATGGTCTCCAACATGCCCCCGGCAGAGAGCCGGGGTAATCATGGGACTCAACTTATTTGTTCCAATTCTCTCAGGGATCTCAGTCCTGTGTTGCTTTGGTTCAGTACCTGAAAAAGGTGGTTTTATATTGTATTAGTCTGTTCTCAAGCTGCTGATAAAGTCAGCCTGAGTCTGGGTAATTTATTTTTACCAAAGAGGTTTAATGGACTCACAGTTCGACATGGCTGGGGAGGCCTCACAATCATGGTGGAATGTAAAAGTCACACCTTTTATTTTTTTTTCTTCCAAGACAAAGTCTTGCTCTGTCACCCAGGTTGGAGTGCAGTGGCATGATCTTGGCTCACTTGTACCTCTGCCTCCCAGGTTCAAGCAATTCTCCTGCCTCAGCCTCCCAAGTAGCTGGGACTACAGGTGTGCACCCCCCACACTCAACTAAGTTTTGTATTTTTAGTAGAGACAGGGTTTTGCTATGTTGGCCAGGTCTCAAACTCCTTACTTCAGGTGATCCACTCTCTCAGCCTCCCCAGAGTGCTGGGATTATAGGCATGAGCCACTGCGCCTGGCTGAATTCATCTTTTTAGATTCTACGAATAAGTGAGATCACATAGTATTTGTCTTTCTTTGGCTAGCTTATTTCACTTAACATGCTGTCCCACAGGTTGATCATGTTGTTGAAAATGAGAGAATTTTTTTCTTTCTAAGGACTAGATAGTATTCCATTGTGTATATACACCATATTTTCTTCATCCGTTCATCCACTGGTGGACACTAAAGTTGACTCTGCCTTGGCTATTGTGAATAATACTTTGATGAACATGGGAATTCATATGTCGCTTCAACATACTGATTTCATTTCCTTGGGAATATATTACCAGCAGTGGGAATGCTAGATCATATGGTAGTCCTGTTTTTATTATTTTGACTAACCTCCATACTGTTTTTCATAGTAGCTGTATTAATTTACATTCCCACTAACAGTGTATAAGGGTTACCTTTTCTCCATGTCCTTGACAACACTTATTTTTTTTTAAATAATAGGCATTACGACAGGTGCAAAGTGATAGCTCATTGTGGTTTTAATTTGCATTTTCGTGATGATTAGTGGTACTGGGCATTGTTTTGTATACTTTTTGTTCATTTATATGTCTTCTTTTGAGAAATGTTTATTCATGGCTTTTGCTCATTTGTAATTGAATTATTATGACTTTTGCTTTTCAATTGTTTGTGTTCCTTACATATTTTTTGATATTAACCCTTTGTAAGATGTATGATTTGCAAATATTTTGGATTGTTAAATGATCTAGGAAAATAGTTGTCTGTAAGTCATTTCAATGTATACACTAGTATTAGGGGTAAATGACATAAAATACATTGAGAAATTGAGTATGCAGGTAGCTGGAATGGTTTTTATTTATTTATTTATTTTTGAGATAGAGTCTTGCTCTTGTCACCCAGGCTTGAGTGCAGTGGCGTGATTTCAGCATGCTGCAACCTCTACCTCCTGGGTTCCAGCAATTCTCTTGCCTCATCCTCCTGAGTAGCTGGGATTACAGGTGCCTACCAGCACGCCCAGCTAATTTTTTGTATTTTTAGTAGACATGGGGTTTCACCATTTTGGCCAGGCTGGTCTTGAACTCCTGACCTCAGGTGATCCACCTTCCTCAGCCTCCCAAAGTGCTGGGATTACAGGCATGAGATACTGTGCCGGGTCTTTGAATGGTTTTTAAAGGTTGGTATGCTCTGGTTGACTACTGAAGTGAGTAGGAACATCATTACCTTCAATTCAAATTCTAAACTATTATCCTCTCATTTGTGTTGCTCTTAGAAGTTTCTGATATTTTGAAGTTAAAATAACGTTGGTTACTTTCTAATGTATTCCTTTCTTTCCTTTATCTTTTTTTTTTTTAAAGTTCTAGAATAATTGCTTTCTGAAGGGCAAATACCAAGAAGTGTAAAAGGATAAAATTTTGATGGCTGAAAGATTTAGGTGATGTAATACATGTAAGAAAGGTTACTATATTAAAAATCCCTGGGAAGCCCTCTCCCTTTCTCTAGCCTTTATTCAAAACAAGGATTGGAAAGTTCTTACATGATCGAATGGAATCTTTCAGGGTCAGTCACATCTATAAGGATTTTTTTTTATTGGAGGAATAGGATATCATAGGTAGAAAAAATGATGTAAGCACAAACAGTGGGATACAGAAATTAGATGAAAAGAATGCAAGATGTTTTATTCTATTTCATGCCATAAAATCCTCTCCCATGATCAGAGAAGGTCAGTCTGGCTCAGAGATTAAATCTGATCTTGACAGTAGAATTGTACAAAGTACCTTACTCTAGCTCAAAGGGTGGTGCAAATTTAATGAGACAAATATTGGTTTCTCATCACAACATTGGCTTTGCTCAGCTGTATGACTGCAGAATTTGCCCTGACCTTGCATCCACTGTTTGAAAACGTTATAGGTCCCAGTAGTCCAGACAAGATTATGGGTTGAAAACAACCCAAGGATGTTTCCCAACAATAGGATTTTAACCAACATCTTCATATTTGTTTGATTTCCTGTTTCCTTAGGTGTGAGAAATATTTATTGACCATTTCCCCCTCTTTTTAGCAGAAACCTTTATTCCCCCACCTCATTTTCCTGTCCCCTGTACATGACAGAGTGGAATTCCAAACACTGACAATGACAGAACTCTTTAATTAGCAGAGTTCTTTGAGTTCAGAAGTCAGAAAAAAAAGATCTTTACGAACTGAACAGACATTTAGGAGATATTAGTTTGTTTCCTATTTCGTTTCACCGATAAGAGGTGTTGGTGGGGGAATAGTAGACGGAAGATGGGGAGAAGCTGTAGTTCTCTCTTGCTCTTGCTCTCTTCCTTCTACTGCTGTCTTCTTTACTTCTTTTTTTTTTTTTTTTGAGACGGAGTCTCGCTCTTGTTACCCAGGCTGGAGTGCAATGGCGCAATCTCGGCTCACCACAACCTCCGTCTCCTGGGTTCAGGCAATTCTCCTGCCTCAGCCTCCTGAGTAGCTGGGATTACAGGCACGTGCCACCATGCCCAGCTAATTTTTTGTATTTTTAGTAGAGACGGGGTTTCACCGTGTTGACCAGGATGGTCTCGATCTCTTGACCTCGTGATCCACCCGCCTCGGCCTCCCAAAGTGCTGGGATTACAGGCTTGAGCCACCGCGCCCGGCCTTCTTTACTTCTTTTACTAGAAGCATCTCCTCCAAGCTCCTGGCTCCTGAGGCCCTCTTAGTTTCCTCCAGCCCTACGGGTGGTGTCTAATCTCTGGATTTTCTCATCTACCCCTTTTTAATGCTTCTACTTCTCCAGTTGGATGGGAAGGGGCTAGAAATGGAGAAGAGCTGGCACACATGTTTATTTAATTATTTAACTTTATTAATAGTCCAATCCCCTACTGAGGGGAGGGACTACACGTGCTCATTGTAGTAGCATGCATAGCTTGAAATACTAACTATAATGGTTTAGTAAAGCTATGAGTAATTTATTAATAATACTATTGCATTCCACTAAATTCCCAGTTTAAGGGTCCATTTAGGCAATATGGTCCGGAATAGCAATCTTAGCAAGCTCCAGACTACCCAGACAACATGCTAACTAAAATCTGGGATGACTCAGTGAGTGACACCCTAACAAGAACCCATGCTACAAAATTACTTTCCAAAAGAGTCATTGAAAAAAACAATTTTTAAGTAAAATACAATTAATGCTAGAAAACCAACACCAAGATTTCACTTGTAACCATCTGCATCCTAGTCATTGTTATAGGTTTTACCTTTGTCACCCTCTTCCTCCTTGTTTGCACATTTTCCCCAGCGGCTGCAGGTTGCTCCTCTGTCCCCAGGGCCTAGGGCTTCCAGAGTACCCTTGGGTTGCTCACAGTTTCTCAAGGAAGTGATTCCCGTGAGGCCTGTTTCTCCAAAGGTTTATATGGATTTTTATTAAAAATATAAACACTGTTGTCTGTAAAATATACTCACATAAGGCTTTTTAATTTTCAAAGGACATTTTCATGTCTTTTTTTATTTTTATTTTTTTAGAGACAGGGTCTTGCTCTGTGGCCCAGGCTGGAGTGCAATGGTGCAATCATAGCTCACTGCAACCTCAACCTCCTGGGCCTAAGTGATCCTCCCACTCCAGCTTCCCAAGTAGCTGGGACTACATATGTGTGCCACCATGTTCAGCTAAACTTTTTTATCTTTTGTAGAGAGGGGGTCTCTCTCTGTTGTCCAAGCTAGTCTTGAACTCCTGGCTTCAAGCAGTCCTCCTGCTCAGCCTCCCAAATGTTGAGATTACAGGCATGAGACATTGTGCCCAGACACATTTTTATATCTTATTTCACCCATCCCTGGGAAGTAAGGTGGAGTACATTAACCCCAGCCCCAAAGCCTTCAGGGATGCATGCCCCATTGTGGCATCCCTGAAGGCTTTGGGGCTGAAGGTAATGTGATTAGATCCGGGGACAGGCATCTGGCTGCAGGAAGATACTGTAGTGGAGAGGTCAGTGGGGACCCTCCATGACTCCAGGGAGTCGAAAACTGCCTGAAATAGGGTGGTGGCAGCAGGAATCTGAAGGAGGGAAGTGATGCCAGAAGTGCTGTGGTGGCTGAATTGTCAGGATCTAGTGATGGATTTGATACTAAGATAAAGAAAGAAGCTAGAATTTAAAGGCAGCTGCAGGCTTTCTGACTGTGGGTGTTTAGGAGACGAGGATGCTATGGGTTAAAAGGTTCCATAGAACAAAGAGCTGGCTTGGAGAGCAGGTGCATGAAGAGTTGGGTTTTAGACACGATCTGGCAAGACACTGAGGTGTGGCTGTCTACAGGACAGTTATAAATGAGGCATGAGAACTTAGGGAAAACTTTGAAGCTTGAGATACAAATTTGGGGTTTATTTGCCTCAAATCAATTATTTAAGTTCTGGGAAAGAATGAGAGGGTCAGATAAAATGTCCATTATAGGGCACAGAACAGTTATTTCTAGGAGGAGTACACTGGTGGAAGTACATGTGAAGGCTTTTCTGTACAGCATAGAATTAAGATCATACGGCCTGCTGGTTTTACTGTTGACATTAAAATGAACAGGGGTATTTGTTCTCCTTAGCCTTTCAATGATTTTGTAAATAATAACACCTGGATAATTACTTGAACTCTACACACTTTGTATAAAATAACCATGCAAAGTTGGATAATATCTTTGCATGATGACATTAAAAGTAGTTCAGTGATATTTTTAGAAATCATAAACATTCTTCCTTTATGCGTATACAAGGAAAACCTAACCAATACCAGGAATTTGGAGTCTATACAAAGTTAGATGGATCCTATCCAAAAACTGCTTATCCAGAAAGAAAACAAATGAAGACATGGATCAAGACAGCATTTCTCTCATATTACTTTAGTCAGGCAGAGAGCCAAACACATGGCTGTGGTCATCTACAAAACATCGTTTGGGGAGAAGTAGAAAGTTGAGGGTCTAACAGACCCTCCTGCCACTCTGCTGCTCTTTACCTGATGCCTCAAATGCTCCTGTGTGCTTAACACATGTCCCCATTTTCAGCAGTTTCTCTACCTTGGCACTTTCAACACTTCAAGTCAGATCATTCTTTATGGGAGGCCAGTTTGCTCATTGTGAGATGCTCAGCAGCTCCCCTGGCTTCTACCCTCTGAATGTCAATAGCACTCCCATGCCCCAAATTGTAATAACCAAAATCGTCTCCAGCCATAGACAAAATCAGCCCTGGAGGCAAAATCAGCCCTGGTTGAGAATCGCTGTCTTAAAGATAAACGCCACTGTGAGCTGTCTTTCGGTCTCTTTGTGACGAAAGGACCAGGGACAGCTGGTCTAGCTAAAGAGAAGGAAAGACTGAACAGCAAAACTCCGAGTTTTCAGAGGCACCTCACAGAAAAGGTGATTAAGAAAAAGTGCAGAACAGTTGTGGATAGCAAGAGAACTACCACACACTTTACCAAGGACATGTGCTGTGTGGGGAGCTTGCCACCCTACAGTGCCATGGCTCAGTGCTAGCTGGAGCTGCCTGTGGCATATTTATAGGCAATGTTGCTTTGTGTGTGGCAGATGTTATGAGTTACCTTTACATAACCTTAGCTTGCTTTGGGTGGACTTGTGGGAATTTTGTGGCTCATTTGAGTGGCATTCACTGAAGTATGAAGTTAGAATTGCAATCACTGGAACTGAAATGCCTGGATTTCAAGTCCCAGCCCTGCCACTTAATAGTTATGCCTCCCTGACCGATCTGTAAAAAGGAAGAACCATTATATGTGCTAAGTCAACTCAAGTTGCCTTAACAAAGTACCACAGGCTGGGTGGCTTAAACAACAGACATTTATTTTCTCACAGTTCTGGAGACTGAAAGTCCTAGATCAAGGTCTGGCAGGGTTATTTCTGCTGTAGGCACTTTCTTAGTCCATTTGTGTTGCTATGAAGAAATACTTGAAGTTGGGTAATTTACAAAGAAAAGAGGTTTATTTGGGTCATGGTTTTGCAGGCTGCACAAGAAGTATGGCACCAGCATCTGCTTCTGATGAGGACCTCAGGCTGCTTCCACTCCTGGTGGAAGGCAAAGGGGAGCTGGTGTATACAGATCACATGGCAAGAGAGGAAGCAAGAGAAGGGGTGGAGGAGGTGCTGGACTCTTTGACAATGAGCTCTCTTTAGAACTCATAGAAGGAGAACTCACTCACTTCCACCAACCCCAGGGAGGTGATTAATCTATTCACAAGGGTTCCATCCCCATTACCTAAACTCCTCCCATTAGGACCCACCTCCACCTTTGGGGATCAAATTTCAACATGAGATTTAGAGGAGACAAACATCTAAATATGGCAAGCTCTTTCCGGGCTTGTAGGTGGCTGCCTTCTTACTGTTGCTTCACATGGCCTTTCTTTGGTATATGCATGTACAGAGAGCAAACAGGTATCTCTTTATATGGACACTGATATGGTTTGAGTTTGTGTCCCCACCCAAATTTCATGTTCAGTTATAATCCCCAATGTTGGAGGTGGGGCCTGATGCAAGGTGATTGGATCATGGGAGTGAATCCTTCATGAATGATATATTAGTCTGTTTTCACACTGCTAATAAAGACATACTCAAGACTGGGTAATTTGCACAGGAAAGGGGTTTAATGGACTCATGTTCCACTTGGCTGGGAGGCCTCACCATCATGGCAGTAGGCAAGGAGAATAAGTCACATTGTACATGGATGGCAGCAGGCAAAGAAAGAGCTTGTGCAGGGAAATTCCCCCTTACAAAACCATCAGATCTCGTGAGACCTATTCATTATCACGAGAACAGCACGGGAATTACTCATCCCATGATTCAATTACCTACACTAGGTCCCTCCCACAACATGTGGGAATTGTGGGAGCTGCAATCCAGGGTGAGATTTGGGTGGGGACACAGCCAATCTATATCAAATAGTTTAGCAACATCCCTTTGGTGGCGTTCTTGTGATAGAGTTCTCACTAGATCTGGTTGTTTAAAACTGTGTGGCACTTCCTGCCTCTTTCTCTTCCTCCTGCTACAACCATGTGAAGATGCCACTTCAGCTTTGCATTCCAATGTCAGTTAAAACTCCATGGAACCATACTGTCTGTTCTCAAAGCCCAGGTCTGTACTCCTAGTTGTGTGGGATTGGACAAGTCATTCCTGTGCCTCTGTTTTCTTACCTGTAAAATGGGAATAAAACAGAATATACACCTCAAAGGTTTTAGTGTGTATGTGTGTGTGGTAGGGGATGTGAGTGAGTGTGTGTTTGTAGAGTGTGGCATTTGAGGATTCATCAGTCCTAGTGTCAACCTAAACGTCAAGATGCTGGTGTAGTTCTCCTTCCACCATGAGTAAAAGCTCCCTGAGGCCTCCCAGCCAGGCTTCCTGTACAACCTGTGAAACTGTGAGCTAATTAAACATCTTAAAAATTACCCAGTCTCAGGCATTTTTTTATAGCAATGCAAGAATGGACTAATACACTAATCCTAAGGGATCAGGGCCCCACCCTTATGCTCTCTTAACCTTATTTACTTCTGTAGAGACCTCCATCTCCAAATACAGCCACACAGGGCTTAGGGCTACGGCATATAAGTTTCAGGGAATACATTCATTTTATAACACCTACTTCATAGTGTACTGTGAGGATTGAATGACTTAATACATGTAAGTCCTTTGAATAGTGTCTATAGTAAGCATTGATGACAATTATTGTAGCTTCATGGGTTTATTGGTTCATTGTGGTTCCTAAAAAAGCATGGAACATTATCAGGACTCTGACTCAGCCCCCTGGTTTACTAGATGGATGAGGCAGGGCCTAAATGGCTTCCCTGAAACAATATCAGGATAAATTCAGAGAATTTTGGCTCTGGTAATGGCACAAGTCTATCCTCTGGGAAAGCCAATATTTGGGTAAAAAATGGAAAAGCCTTGAGAATTAATCTGCCTGCATTAAATTGATCTGAACTCCATTTATATATCACATAAAACTTTTTGATAAGAAATAAGTACATTCTGATTTCTTTTACGACATTCATGTCTTCCCAAGGCACAAATAAACCTGGAAGAATTCTATTATTTCAACTATAAAAGAAATCAGACAGGTGTCAAAGTTCTTGTACAAGTAGACATCCTTGGTAGTAAGTCTTTTTTTTTTTTAATGCAATTTAGGGATCACAGGATGGTGCAATTTGAGGCATAAAGATAGCCCACTCAAAAGATCTTCTGTGGAACGTAGTAAAGGGCTGGAAATACTATTATCAACAACCTATTCCTTTTGAGAAAACATGTCCCAATTACAGGAGTCTGCACATTCTCCTAGGATCAACATTATGTCCCTAAGACCTAGCGCAAATTGAACATTTCTTTTATGACTCACTAGGGCTGCTTCATGGGTCTCCATGAAGGACGAAGCTAAATCAATGACAGAGGGGATATAGCTGCAGGAGTCCAGCTTTGCCAGATTCACAGTTTACTTAGGGCAGTTTTTGAGTTTAGTTTCTCCTTCTGCCCTAAAGAAGAGAAGCTCTTTAAGTCAGTTGAATACTTAGTGTGGCTAAGATGCAGCCTCCTTAGTTTCTGACCAAAGTCATATACCTGGGTGCCCAGACAAATTCATGGTAATGTGTTTTCTCTCTCTTTCTCACTCTTTTTACTTCTCTGTGGTTGCTTCTGAAGTATCTGAGCAGCAGGACCCTTCCAAAATTGAGGGCCTCTACAAAGACTCCCTGTTTACCTACTTTGACAACCAGCAGTATTGTCTAGATCACTGCAAATTATGCTGGGGATGGAGGAACTTTTTCTAATAACCTTGCCTAAGGGTCAGCTAAATGCCTGGGGAACGTAACCTCATTTGACTTAGTGCTCACAGTTAAAGTCCAGAGATGCAATGGCTCTTTCACCCTAGTTAGTAATATTTTAGGTTCATTCAGATTTAGAGGAATCCTAATCAACAGAGAGATCACCTAAGGTGATACTTTTGAGAGTCTCTTATCCTTGATGCCATGAAGATAGAGAACTATTTAGTAATCCTTGAGTGGACTGAAAGAGCTAGTGTTCCTTCAAGTGAACCTCTAAGGAAGACTCAGAAAAGATGCTGTTTAAATGAGAAATACACCAGCATCTTGATGTTTGGGTTGGCACTAGGGCTAATGAATCCTCAAAATGCCACACACTCACTTACATCCCCACCACACACATACACACTAAAACCTTTGAGATGTATATTTTATTTTATTCCCATTTTACAGGTGATAAAACAGAGGCACAGAAATGACTTGTCCAATCCCAGTCAACTTGGACTAGGGACCTAGGCTTTGAGCACAGACAGTATGGCTTCAGTGTCTGAGCTTGTAATCATGGCTTCACGTGGCTTGTCACCGGAAGACTCTATGATTCTTCTTTGCTCTTTTCCTTTCACCACTCTGATAAGGAGAGAAGAGAAGAAAGAGGATAAAGATTTGGGGACCCTCTACTTGGTACCAGTAGTACCAATATAGATATGGGAGTGGAGAGGCCAGCATGCCTGGCCCTTCTTATAATTCTTCACAAACTCCAGCCTATTTTCATTATTCCAACTGGGAAAGAATCTACACTGGTGCTAATGTGAAAAGACACTCCAGTATCTTCCTGCAGCCAGACGCCTCTTCCTAGATCTGATCACATTGCCCCCATCCCCAAAGCCTTCAGGGATGCCTATTGTTAAATGTTTCACTTTGCTTCCCAGGGATGGGTAAAAGAAGATATGACAATGTGGCTGGGCTCAGTGGCTCTGCCTGTAATCTCAAGCACTTGTTCTTGCTTTAGCAGAGTCACACCTGCACAGTTCATCACCGACAGAAGGGAGGAGAATGGGGACATTCAGAAATGCAAGTTGTCCATGGAGAGGCTTGATCCTGAAGTGGCTTCTTTCAGCATTTTTGGGGGAAGGTAGTTGTGAAGTAAGGCTTGGGTTATTGGCACCATGTGTGAGTCTCCCCACCTCTCTACTTTACCCCGTGATGACCTCCTTTCTCTGTATTCTGAGAATCCTGCCCTGGTAGCAGATTCCCACAGGTCTGTACTGTTATCTCAGACTCCGGTGTATACTCCAACTTCGGAATGTTTTCAGCTGTTGCCCCTCTTTCCAGGTTAAGGAATTTGTGTCAGTGAGAATATGTGTTTATTTGAATTAATCTGAATATATATTTTATGAAATAATTTCCTATTTTTATGATTTTACATATCAGGCTCAAATTAATATTTCTATAAATTCCTGAATCAGAGGTATAAGGCATTACAGTTTAATAACTCATGAAAGAAGAAACGCTTCTCTAGATCCATTTCATCCGTCTTATAATTCTTTTTTTTGCGGGGTGGTAGCAGGGAGACAGAGCCTTTTTCTGTCCCCCAGGCTGGAGTGCAGTGGCATCTCAGCTTACTGCAACCTCCGCCTCCCAGGTTCAAGTGATTCTCCTGCCTCCACCTGCCAAGTAGTTGTGTTTACAGATGCCTGCCAACATGCCTGGCTACTTTTTGTATTTTTAGTAGAGACGGGGTTTTACCGTGTTGGCCAGGCTGGTCCTGAACACCTGACTTCAGGTGATCCATCCGCCTCAGCCTCCTAAAGTGCTAGGATTACAGGCGGGAGCCAGTACACACAGCCCTTCTTATAATTCATCACAAACTCCACACTATTTTCATTATTCCAACTGGGAAATAATCTACATTGTTGCTAATGTGAAAAGGCAAAAATGGAAATAAAAGGTAGGAAAGAGTATATTGTGTATACACCAAAGTGACTTCATTAGAATCCCAGTTCTACCTTTGTTCACTGTGAGCTTGGGCAAGGTAATTCACCCCTCAGTGCCTCAGTTTCCTCACCTGTATCAGGTAAGGGTAATAGTGATATTTACCTCACGCTTTTGTTTTGTTTAGTTTTTGGGATTGGGTCTCACTGTGCCACCCAGGCTGGAGTACAGTGGCACCGTCATGGCTCACTGCAGCCTCAACCTTCTAGGCTGAAGCAGTTCTCCCACTTCAGTCTCCCAAGAAGCGGGAACTACAGGCACATGCCATCATGGCCAACTAATTTTATTTTTGTAAAGGTAGGGTCTCACTCTGTTGCCAGGCTGGTCTCAAACTTCTTGTCTCAAGCAATCCTCCTGCCTTGGACTCCCAAACTTCTGGGACTGCAGGTATGAACCACCATGCCTGGCCTCATAGATTTTTTTTTATTTAATTTTTTTCGGAAAAGGGAACCTGTACCTTCTCTCATAGGGGTTTTTTTGTGAGACTTAAATAGGTTAATATATGTAAAGCAGTTAGAACAGTGCTCAGAATATATTATTATTACTGAAACAGAGGAATAAAAGTATGACTATATAGTGCAGATATAGTCACATAGAGTACCTATGATTCATTGAAAGACCATTAGAAATGATACCTGAGTTTAGCAAAATAACTAAATTAAATTTAATTTAAAAAAATCAAGTCTTTAAAATAATTCAGCAATAACCATTCTTATGGGCTGAATTATGTCACCTCTAAATTCATGCATTGATGTCCTAACTCCCAGTATCTAAAAATGTATAAGTGGTTGATTTTGGAATTGAGTCCAGGTAGAGGTTGGAAGATTTTTGACATGCACGTTAGAAAAAGTCTACGTTACCTTGAAGAGACCGTTGGTAGAAATATGGACATTAGGTTGGGTACCATGGCTTAGCCTATAATCCTAGCACTTTGGGAGGCCAAAGCAAGCAGATCATTTTTGCTCAGGAGTTCAGGACCAGCCTGGCTAATATGGTGAAATCCCACCTCTACTAAAAATACAAAAATTATCCAGGTGTGATGGCGGGCACCTGTAATCCCAGCTACTCGGGAGGCTGAAACAGGGGAATCATTTGAAACCAGGAGGCGGAGGTTGCAGTGAGCTGAGATGACACCACCACACACTCCAGCCTGGGTGACAGAGAGAGACTCTGTCTCAAAAAAAAAAAAAAAAAAAAAAACAAGAACATTAAAGGTTCTTCTGGCAAGGCCTCAAACACTGGAGTAAAGGTGAGCCTTGCTATTAGGTGGTAGAAGACTTGGCTGAACTACTGTATTCTAGTATTTTGTGGAAGGAAGAATTTGTGAGTGATGAACCTGAGTATTTAGCTAAGGAGACTTCAAACAAAGTGCTGAAGAGGAAAGTGGAGGCCTAGCTTATCCTTGTGCTTACAGTAAAATGAGAAGGAGAGAGAGAAATTGAGGGGAAAAAATGGTCAGGCAAAAAAGAACCAGAGCTTGAAGATTTAGAGTTCTCAGTCTGTCAGTAGTGTTTTTCGTGTTTAAAAATATTTATTGGCCCAGGCCAGGTGTCTTATGCCTGTAATCCCAACAGTTTGGGAGGATGCCAAGACAGGTGGATCAGCTGAGGTCAGGAGTTCGAGACCAGCCTAGCCAGCATGGCAAAACCATGCCCATCTCTGCTACAAATACAGAAATTACCTGGGTGTGGTGGCTCAAGCCTGTAGTCCCAGCTACTCAGGACACTTAGACAGGAGAATCGCTTGAACTCAGGAGGTGGAGGGTGCACTGTGAGCCGAGATTGTGCCACTACACTCCAACTTGGGTGACAGAGTGAGACTTTGTCTCAAAAAAAAGTATATATTTTTTAAATTTTCGTTTTGGAGGTGCTTGTGAAGATTTGCTGTATAGTTTGCATTGTGTGATGCTGAGGTTCAGGCTTCTATGGATCCTGTAACCCAAATAGTAAACATAGTACCTGATAGGTAGTTTTTCAACCTTTTTCCTCTTCTCTCCCTCTCCAATTTTGGAATCCCCAGTGCCTGTTCTTTCCATATTTGTACCCATGTGTGTTCAGTGTTTAGCGCCCACTCATAAGTGAGAACATGTGGTTATTTGATTTTCGGTTTCTGCATTAACTCACTTAGGGTAATGGCCTCTCGCTTCATCCATGTTGCTGCAAAGGTCATGATTTCATTCTTTTTATGTCAGCTTGTCCTTCTGAAAGAGATGAGAAAGGGTGTTCTGGAGAGAACACCGAGTGTGTGGCTGGACCAGGCTTTGATATAGAAAGTATGAATCTCACTCATGGATCCAGTCAGTAATCTCAGCAGAAATGCTGTCAGCTTGAACCGAAGGGGACAAAGACAGAAAGAAATGAAATAATTCTGTCCAACTTCTGGGCTTCCTAAAAATACAAACATGCATTATTTTTCAAGAAAGGGAAGAATAACCCTGAAGGTGATTCAGAGATTAGTCGAAGTACCACTGCTACCATGAGCCCAGAGGGCAGAGGCTGGGGGACACAGTTGCCTCCTCTTTGGTTCCAGTAGGAAGGTTACCTCCTTGGTTTTAATGGGCCAGGTTGCTGCCTCCAGGTGGAGAGGCTGAGGCCATCACTCTGGTGGGCCCAGAAGCTAGCAATGCCAGCCTTGTGGGTCTGGAGGATTGAGACTGGGGCCAAGGAGGATTTTCCTTGAGTTTTAGCATCTAATAAAATTTGTCTTGGTTTTAGACCTAGTTGGGACCTCTTCTTTTCTTTTTGATTTTTCCCTTTTGGAATGGAGATGTTTATTCTATGCCCATCGCACCATTGTATTTTGGAAGCAGATAACTTGTCTGGTTTTACAGGTTTACAGCTGAAGGGGAATTTTGCCGTGGGATGAATCATATCTCCCGTCTCAACCATACCTAATTTAGATGATATTTAGGTGAGATTTGGGACTTAGAGTTGATGCTGGAAAGTCTTAGCTACTCTTGGTGCTGTTGAGATGGGTGAATGCATTTTGCATACAAGAAAAACATGAATTTCAGTGGCCAGAGGGCAGATTGTTATGGATTCAATTGTGGCCCTTCCCAGATTTACATGTTGAAGTCCTAACCTGTACTACCTCAGAGTGTGGCTGCATTTGGAGATGAGGCCTTTAAAGAGATAATTAAGGTAAAATGAGGTCATATGTGTGGGTGGACTCTAATCCAATATGACTTGTGTTCTTATAAGAAGAGGAGATTGGGACACAGACAATACACAGACGGAGAGGGGCCCTGTGAAGGCACAGTGAGAAGGTGGCCATCTGTAAGCCAAGGAGAGAGGCCTCAGGAGAAATCAAACCTGCCAACACCTTGATCTTTGACTTCCATCCTCCAGAGCTGTGAGAAAATAAATTTCTGTTGTTTAAGCCCTCCAGTCTGTGGTATTTTGCCCTAGCAAAGTAATACAACCAGTTAGAAAATACAATGGAAAACTATTATTTCAAATAGCCACTAGTTCTATGTTGTGAGATCAAATCTCTTGAGAGCAGGGAGCATTGCTTCTTTAATACAGGGACTCACATGGTCAGTTAGGCCCTGAAGCTACTGTGAATGCCCACATTTTTATGAAAATAATCCATCAGCTTTTGATTTTTGCTCCCCTCCTAAGAGAGGCTCCTCTGAGGGTCTCCCACGTTCCCATTGTCATCCCAAAGCTGTTGTGCTTGGGGAACTGCTGTTCCACATGTACTTTCTGGAAGATAGCTTTGCCTCACATTTGCAAAGCTAAAAGGTTCATATGGGGTTTTTCTCAGTGCAAAGAATAAAGCTGACCCAAGGGAGTACTGAAATCTCAGCATTTCAAGAGCAGGTGGGAATGGGAAAACAACAAGAACAACAACAAAGAGTTTGCTTTATGAATGCAAGCGGTTCCTTCATCGATAGGCATTTCATACGCGCTGATATTCGGGCTTCAGATTGACATCTGGTCATTTTAGCAGCAGGCACCTCATGGCCTGATGAGCTGTGCAATGAACTGAACGAATCCCAATTCCCAGACTCCAGTGTGCAAAAATACAATACAGCATTTCTTTATTTTCTATAAAAGGAAGACAAAATCCAAAGATCGAAAAAGCAAGCAGGCACTGAGCTTAGTTACTTGCCAGACAAGGGAACTCACATGAGTGAAGAATTTACCAAGTAGCTCCCGGGGGAGAAAAAGTTAGAGGTTTTTATTGCTAGGAAGGGGAGTTTGGTGGTAGCCCTATGAATTAACATTGACAGTTTCTGACTGCCTGGAGACAAATAATTACATAAGGTTGCATCTTGGTTAAAACAAGTTCCATTCTTCATTGGTCAGAAAAGAGTCAGTCTTTAATTAGGTCCAGCAAGGCTCTGGCAATAGCAGGTAGTTTAAAGGTCTTACTTGTGTTAAACAAAATGATGGAAGGCCATTGATTTAGACAGAGCTCATGTACCAGGCCTGAACAGACTGGACCAAACCAGCATGGGGTCACACACAGTAAATACTACATAACCAGCCAGAAACTTTAAGCAAGCAGATAGATCTCAAAACAGACTTTTTTTTTTTCTCCTGGAAACAGGAGATTCCATCATCATAAGAAAGTCTCCTCTGCTCTAAAAGTAACCTGAAGTAGTCTGATGTTAACCAATCAGTTTTTTTCTATTGTTCTGTTTTCTCTGTAAAAATTAAATTAAGTTTTAATTTTAAATTCAGAGAGTACAAGTCATGTTTGTTACATGGTTATATTACATAATGCTGGAGTTCAGGCTTCTACTGAATCCATCACTCAAATAGTGAATACAATACCTGATAGGTAGTTTTTCATCCCTTGTCCCCTTTCTTCTCTCTCCTCTTTTGGAATCCCCAGTGTCTACTGTTTACATATTTATGCCAATGTGTACTCAATGCTTAGCTCTCATTTATAAGTGAGAACATGCGTGTTTGGTTGTCTATTCCTGCATTAGTTTGCCTAGGATAATGACCTTCACCTGTGTCCATGTTGCTACAAAGGACATAATTTCAATCTTTTTTATGGCTGTGTAGTATTCCATGGCGTATAGGTACTCGATTTTCTTTATTCAGTACATCTTTGATGGGCACCTAGGTTGAGTCCATGACTTTGCTATTATGAATAGTGTTGTGATGTACACACGATTGCATGTGTCTTTTTGGTAGAATGATTTCTTTTCCCTTGGGTTGATACTTAGTAATGGGATTGCTGGGCCAAATGGTAGTTCTAATTTTAGTTCTTTGGGAAATCTCCAAACTGCTTTTTACAGGTTGAACTAATTTACATCCTCTCCAATACTGTATAAGCATTACATTTTAGCTTCAGCTTCTCCAACATCTGTTATTGTTTGGCTTCCTAATAATTGCCATTCAAACTGGTGTGAGATGGTGTGTGAGGCTGTTTTGCATTGTTATTTAAAAAGAAAAAAAAAAGCCTGAGGCTGGGTAACTTACAAAGAAAAGAGGTTTAATTGGTTCATGGTTCTGCAGGCTGGACAGGAATCATGGTACAAGCACCTGCTCAGCTTCTGGGAGCCCTCAGAAGCTTTTAACTAATGGGGGAAGGCAAAGTGGTGTGCAAGCATGTCACATGGAAAAATTAGGAGGAAGACAGGGGGATGCCACATACTTTTAAACCATTAGATCTTATGAAAACTCACTCACTATGGTAAGAAAACATGAATCTGTGAAGAATCTTCCCCCGCTACTCAGACACCTCCACCAGTCCCCACCTCCAGCATTAAGGATTACGTTTTAACATGAGATTTGGGCAGGGACAAATATCCAAAGTATGTCAGATGGTATCTTATTGGGGTTTTAATTTTCATATTTCTGGTGATTTATGTTGAGCATTTTTTCATGTTTTTTGGCCACTTGTATGCCAACAAACATACATATGTATACTTTTGATAAGTGTCTGTAACCCACTTTTTAATGAGGTTATTTGGTTTTTGCTTGTTAAGTTCCTTATAGAATCTAGATATTAGTTCTTTGTCAGATGCACAGTTTGCAAATATGTTCTCCCATTCTGTAGGTTGTCTATTAACAATGTTGATCGTTTCTTTTGCCACGCAGAAGCTCTTTGGTTTGATTAAGTCGCACTTGCCAATTTTTGTTTTTGTAGCATTTGCCTTTGAGGTCTTAGTCATAAATTCTTCACCTGAGCCAATGTCCAGGAGAGTTTTTTCTAGATTTTCCTCTAGGATTTTTATAGTTTGAGGTTTATATTTAAGTCTTTAAACCTTCTTGAGTTAATTTTTGCATATGGTGAAAGGTAGGGGTCTAGTTTAATTCTTTTGCATATGGCCAGCCAGTTTTCCCAGCACTACTAACTGAATCTTTCCCCATTGCTTATTTTTGTTGAGGCTGTTGAAGATCTGTTGGTTGTCAGTGTGCAGCTTTATTTCTGGGTTCTCTGTTCTGTTTCGTTGATGTGTGTGTGTGTTTATGCACATGTGTGTGTGTGTGTGTGTGTGTGTGTTTTAATCAATACCATGTTATTTGTGTTAGAATAGACTTATATGATAGTTTGAAGTCAGGTAATGCTATGCCTCTGGATTTGTTCTCTTTAGTTTGGATTGCTTTGGATATTTGGGTTCTCTTTCAGTTCCATATGAATTTTAGAATAGTTTTTTTAATTCTGTGAAAAAATGACATTGGCAATTTAATAGGTGTTACACTGAATCTGAGAATTGCTTTGGGCAGTATGGCGATTTTAACGATATTGATTCTTCCAATCCATGAACGTGGAATATTTTGCCATTTGTTTGTTTCATCTATGATTACTTGCAGCAGTTTTTTGTAGTTGTCATGGAGATCATTTACTTTCTTGGTTAGATGTATTTCTAAGTATTTTATTTTTGTGTGGCTATTGTAAATGAGATTGCAGTCTTGAATTGGTCCCCAGCTTTAACATTATTGGTATATAGAAATGCTACTGATTTTTGTGTATTGATTTTGTATCCTGAAGCTTTGTTGGCATCATTTAGCAGATCTGATTCTTTTGGAGAAATCTTTAGTGTTTTCTAAGTGTACAGCAATAATTTGACTTCCTGTCTTCCTATTTGGACGCCTTTTATTTCCTTCTATTACCTGATCACTCTCTGGCTAGCACTTCTAATACTTTGTTGAATAAGAGTGGTGAGAGTGGACATCTTTGTCTTGTTCTTGTTCTTAGGTGAAATGCTTCCAACTTTTCCCCTTTCAGTATTATGCTAGCCATGGGTTTGTCACAGATGGCCCTTAGGATTTTTAGGTGTGTTCCTTCAATGTCTAGTTTCTTGAGGCTTTTTATCATGAAGACATGTTGGATTTTATCTGATGATTTTCCTGCATCTATTGCGATAATCACATTTTTTTGTTTTCAATTCTGATTATGTAGTGAATCGCATTTATTTATTTATGTATGTTAAACTATCCTTGCATCCAGTAATAAATCTCACTTGATCATGGTGATTTATAATTTTGATATGCCATAGAATTCAGTTTGCTACTATTTTTTTAGGATTTTTGCACCTATATTCATCAGGGATATGGGCCTGTAGTTTGTTGGTTGTATCCTTGGCAGATTTTAGTACCAGATACGGCAGATTTCATAGAATAAGGGAAAAACTCCTCCTTGAGTTTTTGGAATAGTTTCAGTGGAATTGCCATCAGTTCTCTTTCGTACATCTGGTAGAATTTGGCTGTGAATCTGTCTGATCCATGTCTTTTTTGTTTGACAGTTTTTAAATTACTGATTCAATTTTATAACTCATTATTGGTCTGTCCAGGTTTGGAAATTCCTTCTGATTCAATCTTGTGTGTTTCCAGGAATTCATCCATTTCTTCTATGTTTTCTGGTTTGTATGCATACAGATATTCTTAGTAGTCTCTGAGGATCTTTTGTATTTCTGTGGTATCAATTGTAATGTCACCTTTGTAACTTCTGATTATGCTTATTTGGATATTCTTTTTTCCTTTGTTTATCCAGCTGTCTATCAATCTTTTTTACCCTTTCAAAGAATCAAGTTTCCATTTAGTTGATTCTCTGTATATTTTTTAAAATCACAATTCCATTTAGTTCTACTCTGATTTTAGTTATTTCTTTTTCTTCTGCTAGCTTTGGATTAAGTTTATTTTATATTATTTTATTTTATTTTATTTTAGTTCCATTAGGGGAAATACCAGGCTTTAATTTCAGATCATTCTATCTTTCCAATGCAGGAAGTTAGCACTACAAGCTTTCCTCTTAACACTACCTTTGCTGTATCCCAGAGGATTTTGTATGTTGTGTCTCTGTTTTCATTTGTTTCAAATTATTTTCTGATTTCTGCTTTAATTTTGATGCTTACTCAAAACTCATTCAGCAGCAAGTTGTTTAGTTTCTATGTATTTGTGTTTCTAAGAGTTCCTCTTGTTACTGATTTCTAATTTTATTCCACTGTGGTCTGTAAAGATGCTTGGTATAGTTTTAAATTTTTTTAATTTAATGAGACTTGCTTTGTGTCAGAGCATATGGTCAACTTTATAGAATTTTTCATGCACACATAAGAAGCATGTATATGATGTGGTTGTCTGGTGGAGTATTCTGTAGTTGTCTATTAGGTCCATTTAGTCAAGTGTCCCATTTAAGTCCAGAATTTCTTTGTTAGCCTTGATGATCTCTCTGACAGAGCAGGAGCACTATCATCTCAGGCAAATGCCACCACTTTAAGTTCCAGCTCCCTTTCTAGCCTCATGCATTTCAAGAAAATAATTTCTCTTCTAACTGCAAGCAGCCAAAAAGAGCAGACAATAAAACACAGATAAGACAGCTCGGGCACAGAGGGAGGTGGGGGGAAAGTCTCTTGGGTAACTGCCAAACTTCACCCTCATACAACAGGCCCCAGTAAAACAGTGGGCCTTAATAAGCACATTCCTTTTCTTTCAGGTGCTTTAATTTTGATGTTTACTCAAAACTCAGTCAGCAGCAAGTTGTTTAGTTTCTATGTATTTGTGTTTCTAAGAGTTCCCCTTGTTATTGATTTCTAATTTTATTCTCCTGTGGTCTGTAAAGATGCTTGGTATAGGGAAGCTAAAAGCAGACTCAGAGGGATATGGCTGCAGCTGCAGAAAGATGTATGAGAACAGGCACACAACTCTCCCTCCTAGATAAGCACAACATAGAGACACAGAAGCAGTCCAAACCTATGATAAACTCTCCTACCCTGAATCCTTAAAAACTTTTAGTCCTTAATAAGAACATGTGGCTCTGACCTAACTTGGCCAGAAGGCCCTTTCAGGTTTGTTTTCTAAAATAAACCTGTCCTTGACTGTTGAGCCACCTTTCATGTTTCTTTCCTCTTTCTTTAATTCTTACACTCTCTAATGCTAAAAACCAACAAAGAGATTCTGGACTTAAATAGTAATGCTGTCAGTGGGGTATTAAAGTCTCCCACCATTATTGTATGACTGCCTATATCTTATATCTAGTAGCAACTTTTTATACATCTCTGATCTGGAGTTGGGCACATACATCTTTAAGATAGATAAATCTATTGAATTGAAACCTTTATCATTATACAATGTCCTTCTTTGTCCTTTTTTACTATTGTTGGTTTAAAGTTTGTTTTATCTAACCCAAGAATAGTGATCTCTTCTCCTTTTTGTTTTCAATTTGTGTGATTGATCTTTCTCCATCCCTTTATTTTGAGCCGATGGGTGTCATTACATGTGAGATGGGTCTCTTAAAGACAACAGATTTGGCTTTGTTTTTTTTGTTTTTTTCTAATCCAAGTTGCCACTCTATGAATTTTAGGTGGAGCATTTAGGCTGTTTACATTCACAGTTAATATTGATGTGAGAGGTTTTGTTCCTGTCATAGTTGTTGTTAGCCAGTTGCTTTGCAGTCTGTATTGCATAGTTGATCTATAGTGTCTATGGGCTTTGTACTAATATGTGCATTTGTGTTAGCAAGTACCATTATTTTGTTCCCATGTCTAGCATTTCTTGTAGGGTCAGTCTGGTGGTAATAACTTCTCTTAGCATTTGCTTCTCTGTGAAAGACTTTATTTCTCCTTTGTTTCTGAAGCTTACTTCAGTGGGGTGTGAATTTCTTGGCTGGCATTTTTTTTTTCCTTAAGAAAGCTAAAAATTGATTTCCAATTGCTTCTGGCTTGAAAGGCTTCTGTTGAGTAGTCCACTGTTAGTCTGATGGGATTCCCCTTGTAGGTAATTTGACCTTTTCTCCAACTGTCGTTATATTTTTTTTCTCCTTCATTTACCTTGTGTAGTATATTAGGTCATTTTACATTGTGATAAAGAAATATCTGAGACTGAGTAATTTATAATAAAAAGAGGTTTAATTTTCTCACAGTTCTGTAGGCTGAGCCAGCATGGTGCTGGCATCTGCTCAACCTCTGGGAGAGGGCTCAGGGAGCTTTTACTCGTGTTGGAAGTGGGAGCAGGCATGTCACATGGTGAAAGTGGGGCCAAGAGAGAGCAAAGGAGAAGATACAACACAGTTTTAAAAAACCAGCTCTTGTGTGAATTCACTCATTATTATGAGGATAGCACCAAAGGGATGGTGCAAAAGCATTATGCAAAATATTCCCCAATGATCCAATCACCTCCCAACAAGCCTCACATCTCCAGCACATGGGAATACATTTCAACATGGATTTGGAAAGGACAGCCAATACTACATCAGATGCTCTAATAACTATGTGCCTTGGGGATGGTCATTTTGTATAGTATCTCATAGGAATTCTATAAATTTCTTGTATCTGCATGTCTACCTCTCTAGCAAGACTGGAAACATTTTCCTGAATTACCCCCTCAAGTGTGTTTTACAATTTGTCTTTTCTTATTACTAAATCTATGACTAGAAATGCCAAAAGTCATAGATTTAGTCTTTTTCTTCCTCTTGGTCTAGTCTATTTAAAAAGCCTTCAACTGTGTTTTGGAATTCCTGTAGTGAATATTTTAATTCCAGTAGTTCTGTTTGGTTTTTACTTAATATAGTGACATCATTCTTAGCTGGCTTTTTTTCTGCAAGGTCTTGAATATATCATCTTATTTCTTTCTGGCCTACAAGGGTTCTGCTCAAAAATCTGTTGATTATGTCACTGGGGTTCCATTGTACATAACAATTTGCATTTCTCTTGCTGCTTTCAAGATTATTTGTTTGTCTTTAGCTTTTGACAGTTTTAACTTTCTTCTGGACTTAAGCTATATAAGTGACTAAATGGACCTAATAGATATCTACAGACTATCCCCACCAACAAACACAAAGAATAAACATTCTCCTCATCTGCACATGGAACATTTTTTAAGATTGATCACATGTTCTGTCATAAAGCCATGTTAAAGTCTCCTACTATTATTGTATTAGATTATATATCTCCACATACACAAACTCTATAGTTTTACTCCTCTTCCCCCCATGTTTTATACTTCTGATGTACAATTTACGTCTTTTCATAGTTGGTATCTCTTAATTATAGTAGCTTTAGTCATTTTTAATAGTTTTGAGTTTTAACCTTTACACTAAAATTAAAGGTTATACCCTTTATGTATATGTTATACCCTTTAACCCTAGGCAATGGGTAGGTCAATTTAGTATATGTTAAAACAATAAAGGTTAAAGATATAGCATATACTAAATTGTTTTAACATATACTAAATTGACCTACCCGTTGCCATCATAGTATTAGAGTATCTTGGATTTGAAAATGTTCTTACTTTTATTGATAAGATTTATACTTTCATATGTTTTCATGCTACTATTTAGCATCCCCTTCTTCCAACTTGAAAAACTCCCTTTGGAATTTTTAAAATGCATGTCTAGTGGTGATAAACTAAGCTTTTGCTTGTCTGTGTGACAGTCTTTTTCATCCTTCATTTTTGAGAGAGAATTGTTGGGTACAGTATTCTTAGTTGGATTCCTGCCCTCCCCCAACCCCCAGCCCACAAAGTTTTGAAAATGTCGTCTTACTCCTTTTTGGCCTACAACGTTTCTGCTGAAAAATTTGTTGATAATGTCATTGGGATTCCTTTATACATAATAATTTGCTTTTTCCTGGCTGCTTTCAGAACTCTCTGTCTTTAACTTTTGACAATTCGATTATGATGTTTCTCAGTGTATTAATCTTACTTGGCATCTTTGAGCTTACTGAATCAGTATTTCTATTTCCTTCTAAAAGCTTGAGAAGCTTCCTGCTTACTGTTACTTTCTCTTTTTCTGGAACATAGATAATGCATATGATGTTCAGTTGATGCTACTCTATTAGTCTCTTAAAGTGGCTTAACTATTTTTCATTATTTTCTATTTTTGCTCCTCAAACTGGGTGACTGACTTTCCCTCTCTCTCTCTCTTTTTCTTTCTTTCTTTCTTTCTTCCTTTTTGATTTAAACAACAGAGATTTATATTCTCACTGTTGTGGAGGCTAAAATGTTCAAATCAAGGTGCCACCAGAGTCAGTACGTGGTGAGGGCTATTAAATAAAAATTATAGGAGGCAGTTGTTTTGAACTAAGATCCTACACCAAACCCCAACAGACCAGAGTAAAAATCACAATAGAGTCACTCAGGCTGAAGTTCAACATCACTAAACTAAAACTAAGTTGTTACCTGACATTCTGAGAAATCAGAAACTTTCATTTCCACTGAGCATTAGCAAGGCACCTTGCCCCTACCTCCAAGGTGTCAAAGGAGATTGAATGGGAAACTTGGATCTTTATGTCCGCCTGGCAGTAGAGAGGTGGCACTCCCCTTCTTCCCTCAGCATAGTATCTGAGGAAGCCTCCTAAAAGATAGAAAGAGATAATAGCCAGTTTCTCAAACAGGGCAGTTTGAATCTTCAATCAGCATGATAATAAAATTCCTTCTGTTTTAACCCTTAACCTGAAGTAAACTTAAGTTTACTTGAACAGTTATTGTTCCATTTTCCTGCCTTAAAAGGAAAGCAACTTTGACCAAAATACTTTCCATTCTTTATTTTTGCTTTCCTCTGTCCCTCTCTGTCTATAAGACTAACCCCTTTTGCTCAGCTCATTGGAGCACTAATTCTATTTTATAAAATGAAGTGTTGCCTGATTCCAGAATAACACGTAAAGTCAGTTGAGATGTTTACATTTGTTGTAATTTTATCCTTAACAGATCGCTCTCCTTAGGTTGCAGATGACTGCCTTCCTGCTGTGTTCTCACATGGCTTTTCCTTGGTACATGCACTGAGGAGAAAGCAATCTCTTTTCTTTTTATTATAAAGCCACCAATCCTATAATATTAGGACTACAATTTTATAACCTTATTTAACCTTGAGTATCTTCATAAAGCCCTATTTCCAAACACAACAACTTTGGGCTTTAACTTATAAATGTTGGGGGAGGGTACACAATTTAGCACATAGCAAGCTGTAAACAAATATTTATATGCAAATACTAATCTTATTTTTTTAATTCAACTTTTATTTTAAGTTCAGAGGTACATGTGCAGGTTTGTTATATAGGCACTCTCATGTCATGGGGGTTTGTTTTGCAGATTATTTTGTCACCCAGGTATTAAGCCTAGTACCCATTATTTATTTTTTCTGCTTCTCTCACTCCTCCAACTCTTCACCCTCCAGTAGTCTCCAATGAGTGTTGTTCCCCTCTATGTGTCCATGTGTTCTCATCATTTAACATGTAGTATTTGTTTTTCTGTTTCTGCATTAGTTTGCTAATGATAATGGTCTCCAGATTCATCCATGTTTCTGCAAAGGATATGATCTCATTTGTTTTTATAGCTGCATAGTATTCCATGGTATATATTTACCACATTTTCTTTATCCAGTGTATCATTGATGGGCATTTAGGTTGATTCCATATCTTTGCTATTGTGAATAGTGCTGCGACGAACATACACATGCATGTGTTTTTAGAATAGAATGACTTATATTCCTTTGTGTATGTACCCAGTAATGGGATTGCTGGGTCAAATGGTATTTCTGTTTCTGGCAAGCTTGATAACTTTCAATGATCTCTCTTTGAGTTTCCTGAGTCTTTCTTCTGTTTGATGTAGCCTGCTGTTGAACCCCTCTGTTAGATTTTTCAGTTTAGTTAAAGCATTTTTCAGTTCTATAATTTCTGTTTGGTGAAATTTTTAAAACATTTTTCTCTCTGTTGAAATTCTCAGTTTTGTTACTGCACTGGTCTCCTGATCAATGAGCATTTTTATGACCTTTATTCTAAATTCCCTATCAGGTAAATTGCATATCTCCACATCACTTGGGTACAGTTTTGGAGATTTATTTTGTTCTTTAAATGGAATATATATCTCTGTTTTATCATTTTCTTTGTCCTTGTATGTTAGTTTCTGCACATTAGATGAGACAACTGCCTCTCCCAATCTAGTCAGCTATAATTTTGTGTCTACTGATTCCTCCTAGAGTTTGCCCACATGATGAGCATCCCACTATTACTGCTTCCACCTGAGACTACATCCTGAACCTCCTACCTCTTGAAGTAGAAAAAATTAGACATATGCAAGTCTCTCTAGACCACAGGAAAAAGTGGTGATTTTTTACAAGTGCATAAGCATTTCCAGGAACCTTATCTCCCAGGAGCAATGTACAGAAGAGGCTTTAAATTGCAGCTGTCTGTCACTTCCTGGAATGGGTTTACGCACACTGTTCCAATGGCTACTTGGTGTCCTGGTTTCTAACATGCTCTGGGGAGAGAGGAGACAGACAAATATCCTACTGGTAGACTGAAAAGCAGGTTCGTTCTTCCCAGGCTTTCTCCTCTGACTAACTCAAGTGATAAATCCAGGTCTATTAATCCTACTTGAAAAGAGTTTGTCTACTCTTTCCACTCTTAGGACTGCACCCTAAGCCTTCCAACTCTGGGAGTAGAGGTGACTAGGAATATGCAAGTCTCTGTAAGCCACAGGAAAAAGCAGTTTTATATAAGCCTGCATGCACTTCCATGGACTTCATACTGCCACTTCATACTGTGGAAGGAGTGTGGAGAAGAAGCTCTAAATATGCACCTCCATGTTTCTTCCCAGAAGAGATTTATGCCATGCATTGGGTGCTGCAACTTTTATATCAGCCACAATTGACTGAATCCTAAATACCTTCTAGCTCAAAGAACAGAAGAGGGCACATGTGAGTCTCTCTAGGTTATAGAACAAAGAGGTGGTTTTCAATGGGCATCTAAGTACTTCCAGGGGCTACAACCTCTCGGTGCAGTGCACAAAAAAATACTGGAATGTACAGCTCCCATTTTCCCTCCAGAAGGATTTTCCTGCACATTCTTTCCATGACTCTTGGGCAGCCTTGCTTCTAATGAGCTTGCACTGGTGAGCAAATAGTAGCCTTCCAGTAATCTGAGCCACAGCTTGGCACTTCCTGAGCCTTTCTTCCAGCTCACCCCAGTAATAAATCTAGGTCTATTCATTTTCCTTGAAGGAGGTAGTTCAGACACCAAGAGCCACCACTTATACAGCTCCCACTAAATGCATTGTCTTCTTAATGACCCGGCTCTAAGAATCAGTGGGGCTTTCCATTCCTGAATGTCCCTAGGCCATAGAAAACAAATACGCATGCACACTCAGCTTCACCTTGAAAACAGAAGAACTGGAATACACATCCAACACTCCACCTTCCAACTTACATCTAGAAGGTTTGGTTTCTACCTTACTTTTCTCAGTGTTCTAACAAGACATGCCACATCCTACTCTCCAGGGAGCCACCAAAACAGAGACATAGGTTTGTACAAACAAAGAATTAAGAGGCACCTTAAAAATCTCTGGCCAAATCAATGGGCAAGATTCTTCTTCGCTCATTTAGATTTCATTTGAGAAAAGGTAACATTGCATAATAAGGGCAGAAGTCTTCAACCTGGAAGTTAAATTAGATATTTCTGAATCTCTTGGAACATATTTTTGCCTTTCCATTATGTGCTATACATAGTCAAGAACAAAACAATTGATTTGGGTTTCAGGATACTCATTGTGCAATATAATTTACTTGAATCATTTGTACACAACTATATCATTGTACTTGAGCCATATTTTCATCTGGTTTTTTTGTTTTCATTTTTGTTTTTTGCCACTACATCCTCCAGTCAGTTTATCTTGGTCAGAATGTGAGAAAATTGGGCCTGCCTAGGAGCACCAGTGGTTACCTGTCTTTGCAACAAGATAGCAGCAGAGCTGAACAAGGCCAATCAGTAAGAAAGATGACAAGCTTTCAAATATTGATATATGTCTTTTACAGTATTTGTGTTTCCCACTGAGGGCAGATCTCATATCCACCTCTTCCTAGGATATCTATACTCACCAGTATCTCCCAACTATTACACTGCTGCCTAAAATACTGATGCCTCAACGTAACCTGTTCTCTTAATGAATATTTATCCATTATAATGCCTGCTTTTCTATTAAGCTTATTATAGTAATCACAAGTAGAAGAGGAAGAATAGTGTTAAGAACCAGTCTGCAGTTTGTAGCCCTGATCCTAATTTACAAATAGAAAATCTGATTTATGGATAGGTAAAGATTCAGATTTTGAATCAAAAGGCACATGCTTAGATCCGGGGCATCTGACATCCTGTCAATATTTAACCAAGGAAGAAGCAGGCAGATGACAGTGGGGGCAGGATTTCAAGTTACAGGAAAATAAAGCAAGTTGGAAGGAGAACTTTCATTAAATGCTGACCCAGTAACCAAAATATTACTGATGTTACTCATTCATCAATATAACAAATATTTTTGAAAATTTATATCTGACAGTGAATTATATAAATATTATTTGCATTTTATCATTGAGGAATCAGAGCCACAGATTTTAAAAGTAACTCACCCCGTGCCCACAGGATTTCAAATCAGATCTACACAATAAAGCTCATGTTCCTTCTCTTGTGGCAAAGTGTGGCTGGAAGTTAAAAAATGTAACTAGGAGACCACAAAGAAGATGAGAGGAAAACTCCATTGAGGAAAAAATGCATAGCCCCATAATATCCTAAGTCATTTGAAGAAAAACTTTGATTCATGATATATCAGCCAACAATGTTTTCATATACTTTAGAGACAATAACTTTTTCCACAATATTCTTTATTCATTTACCAGTAACAATGTACTATGAATCCAACAATAAATCAGTAGTAAATGTTTTCTGTCATTAATCTCTCTACTTCCCAAGATAATCACAGGCCATCCTTAAAATGCCTTTATTTTTATTTTTACTAATTTGAAAATGTGTGCTTATGTTTCCTTAAAATGCTATTGTTTTAAAATAAATGCTGACATTTTTATGGGTGAAACTATTTGATGTCTAGGATTTTCTCCAAAATAATGTGAGGGCATAGAGGATATGTGATAGCACATAAGTTGACAATTAGTGAGTTGGGTGACACATACACAAGGGCTTATTTTGTTCCTTATTCTAAATAGTAAAGAATCCATCACCATTTGTGGGCACGAGCTTTCTCCCCAAGGAAATATTGAATATATTTTTCAGCACTTCTTCAACCTCTTCCTCAATCAGAGTTTTAAACTCGACCAGATCTGTATTGTCTTTATAATTGAATTTTCTATAAGCAAGGGTGAAGCCCACCAAACAGTGAACCCCTTCTGGGGTCTGCAAGGAACAGAGTGATGTGCTTATAAATGGAGATGTTGGAGATGTCTGCAGGTATGTATTCATAGACTCAAAATCTTCAATTGCTCGAGGTTCAAGAGTAAAGGAGTACATTTTTTGATGTTTCTTCTTTTGCAGGAGAGCAGAATTAAGAAATTCTTCATTTGGAATATACTGCTCTCTTCTGATTTGGTCCAGGTACCAGATTCCTCTCTCTTCTGTCAAGCGGAAGATGCCAGGAACCTGAGGCTGATCTTTCTCAGAAATTAACTCCAGAGGCTGCCATATCTGCATGGAGCTTCCAAACCCAGCATCGACAATGTAGTTTCTGCCATCAATGGTCACTTGCAGAAGAAGGTGAACGATGCGAGTGCTGTATTTGTTAGCTGGAGAGATGTAAACATGCCCTCCTAACATTGTGGTCTGAAAACCGATTTTGGTCAGAGCCCAGTGTAGAAGTTGATTGACCTGGACACACCACCCACCCCGGTTTCTTCTTACAATGTGATCAAAAATAGCCTCTAAGCCCAACTCCATAGCTTCCCCACAGTGCATGTTAAGATTCTCAAAGGGAACAGCTCGGATCTGGTGCTCAAGAATGTCAGTTAATGTTTCCAAGTCCAGTTTGTTCCTAGAGTGCTTATAGCCAATTCTTTCAAAATATGCTTCAATGTCCATGATCCCCTAAGCAAGAAAAACAAAACAGAAAAATATATCATTACTTAAGCACTTGGATATCCTTGAGTGGCTAATCATAGGTATAATGTGTTTTAAACATGTGAAAACACAATGATTATAAGTATCTGTCAATAATTCTTATTATGTGTATTATAATTCTTATGTATATTATAATGCAATAAAAATTGATAGATATAAGTATTTGTCATAATAATTTTTATTTCATTAATTCCTTTTACATGCATAAGGTCACTTAGTCTCAGAATCCTGTAATATAAGTATTATTTTATCTTCTGTCTTTCAAGCATGAGGAGTTGGAAATCCAGATTAAATGAGGAGCCAAATGATAAACAATTTGTTTGTGGTTTTCTTGGTGATGAATAAAAGAGATTCCGATTGGTATCAATTATAATAGGCTTATAAACAGTTTCTCATATAAGTAAGAGAATTATACAAGAGAGTATGTGGTATTCATGGTACGTGACCTACTTGGTTTCCCATTTAGCTGTACCTAACGCAAAACTCCTCACTCAAAATATTATACTGATTAACTCTTTCATTCACTGATTCACTCAAGAAATAATTTACAGAATACTTTTGATGTTTTTCCTATTGATCTAGTGATTGCTTGCCCTCAAAAATCTTATATTTTAGTGGAAGTTGAGGTGACACAAATAGGAAACAATAAATGGATAAAACACGTAATCTGTTAGATTGTGGTAAGTGCCTAGTGAAAACAAAAAAGGGCTTAGTGAGTGCACAGAGAGAGCCCTGATTTCAAATAAGGTGGTTAAAGAAAGGCTCACTAAAACTTTAAGGATGCTAGACAATAAGTTGTGTGGATATGTGTGAGGAGGATTGTTCCCCGCAATGGAACAGAAAATACCAGGGTCCTTAGCTGGAATCTGTCTTGAGTGTTCAAGAAACATCCAGGAAGCCAGGGTGATTGGAGCATAGTCAGTGAGAATGAGGGTGGATTGAGATGAAATCTGATAGGTAACAGTGGCCTTGGAGCTAATGCTTGCATTTTGACTTTTATTCTCAACGAGATGAGAAATCAAAGCGAGGCAGGATGAGAAACGAGTTATAAGTAGAACAGTGTTTGCCTAATCAAAGTGATCTTTCTAGCTACTGTGTAGTCAATAGGCTGCCCATATTGAGCTCTAGGGGCAGTCACATGAAATATGTAGGACCAATTCAAACCCAACAGCTTTAGGACCAAAGATTGGCTCATGGATGGCATGTGACCTAAGATCAATGAAACATTATTAGGGCACTTTTGGTGAAATCTAAGCACATATGTTCTACTGCAAGACTAGAAACTGGTAGGATGTTAACCCAAAGCTACTGGGGTGAACCCACTGAAGAACAACACTAACAAAGAATTTACTATAGCTTGACAGGGGAATGTGACTGTTATCTTCCTGTGTAGCAGCATAGGAAGTTTCACGGTTATACTGAAGACTTTAAATATATGATGTGGCTCAGAAGACAGTGCCTCCATGCAAAAGCTTCAGAAGTCAGTTTTGCTTTCCTTCTCCTGGCCTCCTATCTCTTAGTCCCATTTTCTCTCAAACCTGGCCATTCAAACTAGAATCTCCTTCCCCAAGGCAGAACCTAGAAATCAGAACACTTTTTTCACAAAACCAGTCATAAAGCCTAAAAATAGTACTCTAATTCACTCTCTCCCTTTCTGTGTATGAATTAGCCATAAAGAAATTATCCAACTTACCTTGTTGGATTGTAGACCATAAGATCCCTAACCCAGAAGGAAGGGGTACATTCTCAGAGAGGTCAAGAGGAATCTAGACAGGTCTTGCTGGGTTTCCTCACTCAGTCTATTAGCATTAGGTTATGCCTTTTAGCGCAATCATATTTTTACAGATGCCCATACCTTGTTGCATCTAAGCATAAAAGGGACAATTTCCCCCGTGTGTTTGGGTCTTTGTTCTGAAGACTACAGCATACATACTCCAAACAAATCTACGTGCCTTCACTTCAACTGACCTATCTTTTGTGAGCTGATTTTTCAGTAATCCTTCAGAGGGTTTCCGGCCCTTATTCATAGGAAGAAAAGCCAAGAGTACAGAATTAAGTTATAATGGAAGAAAACATTGCTTTTTGAAGCTCTAAGATAAAACATTTCAGCATCGGGCTATAGCAACAGATTTAGACCTGAAGAAAAAAAAAAAAAAAAAGCTGCCAGAGCCAACAAAAAAGTTGAAAGAGAGACTTAACATCCCAGCTGCTCTCAAATGAAGAAAAGGCTGAAAGCAGCAAGATACACCAGAAGTTGAACTTCTGAGATATCAATCTGAGAAGTTTCAAAAAGAAACAAATAATATTAAACATTAAAACTTCTTGGAATTTAATGAAGAGCAAATCAATACTTTAATAAACTGTATTGTTCTAACCAATGTTTTGGTTTTATATTGTGTTTTTTTGGTCAAAGCTCAGTTTCCAGAAAGACTACTATAAATAATTCCATTTTAATTAAAGCCAACATAACCACAAACAAAATTTATTTTATGAATTTGATTATACTCATACCACTTACAACATGATCGGACTTTCTGTTGTATCCTAAATCTCCCTCTTTCTTAGATAACCGGTCATCTTGCTTCAGGGAAAAAAATGGACTATATAAAATTTCATACAAAATCATTCTCTTTTTAATCTCTCCTATCTTTATAGCTTTCCTCACATCTCTCTCCCCTACTTACTGGTTTCTTTTTACATTGTTTCATAACCTTTGTATTAGATAAAAATCATTTTTTTTAATGCGAATACTTTTTCTATTCGTCTTATACTCTTTTCTCTTCAAAAATATGTCTTACTTTGGCAGATTTTATATACAGAATTATATACTAAGTGAAATTTTTATTTTTACTAACCTTAAACCTAGGAAGCAAGAAATCCTAAATTGTATATCAGGTATCGCCATTTTATAGATGAAATCACTCTACAATTTTTAGACATGTTTCTCTAAATTATAATCCTTTCTTAACTGTAAATGACCCAAACTATTAATGAGTAGCTATTATATAATCCAAAATAAGTTTAAGATTTTAAATTACATAAAAGTTTACCGATAAGCATTTATCTCTCTCATTTATATTTATTCAATTTATTCATTGTTAGCAGTTTACCTAGATTACTTTGAGAACTGAGACATTAGACAAAACTAGTTATCATTTAAAGTTATTTCTTTGCTAACCATTTTATAGCCTGTGAATATCAGGTTTTCACCCAAATGTAAACCTTAATGTTAAACATTGTTTTTTTTTTTTTTTCTCCAGATAGCTCAGGATTTAGCTGTTTTTATTAAACCAATAATATTAAGCTAGTCTTATATATTAAAAAGTTATAGGCTGGTCATGGTGGCTCACACCTGTAATCCCAGTGCTTTGGGAGGCTGAGGTGGGCGGATCATTTGAGGTCAGGAGTTTGATACCAGCCTGGCCAACATGGTTAAACCCTGCCTCTACTAAAAATACAAAAATTAGCTGGGCATGGTGGCTGGTGCCTGCAGTCCCATCTACTCAGTAGGCTAAGGTTCACTTGAACCTGGGAGATGGAGGTTGCAGTGAGCCGAGAAGATCGCACCACTGTACTCCAGCCTGGGCAACAGAGGACAGAACAAGACTCTATAAAAAAAAAAAAAAAAAATTACAAAAACAAAGATCATTCTGTTCTGGGCTGGATTTGTAGTTTTAAATGCCAAACCATGACACTTTACAATATCTAGCAGAAATAAATACTGCCTGACCAATAAATTCAGATAAAAATGTATGCTCATAATTCTAAAGATATTTCTATTTTAATTTCACCGTCAAATAAAAATCCATCTTATTTATTAAACATTTACTTAAGTCACATGAACCTGAAAAGCATTTGGGCTTAATTACCTAATTGTGAGTATTTCTTTATATGTAAGCCAATTTAACACCATGCAGCCACAACACGTAACAAAATATATGTCTATACACATCTAAACACACATACGAAGATCCTATGCAGTTTACTTCACAGCTCTAGCCATGAGGTAACAACACAAACTTACTGCTTTATAAAAAGATGGTTGGATCCAAATTATTTCTGGCAAGATTGGGACCTATTCACACAACTAAACTTTAGTTACCCCTACAGGTAATATAATAAAGACTGTGGGCCAAAATTTTGAGTAAAACATTTTCCATTGCAGCTTCGCTTTAAAAACCCTTTTGCTCTTTTTTTCTTTCCAAAATGAGTTTAAGGATAAATTCTCAGTGTTTTCAGTTTAGCTAGAATGGGCTGCACTGTATAAGAAAAACAAAATCTCAAGATAGCACTGAATTAATACCATAAACAGGCTCATTTAAAATCTTCCTCAAATACACTCATCTCTCTCTTGCTTGATCTGTACAGGTACCCCAGAACCTAAAGTATAATTAAAATATGTATATGTTAAAATAT